>NW_008337842.1:14813-57318 GCF_000622305.1 Nannospalax galili | reverse complement strand
TCTCTCTCTCTCTCTCTCTCTCTCTCTCTCTCTCTCTCTCCTGTCTCTCATGTTTGGGCATGCATGTGTGAAGGTCAGAGGACAACCTGCTGATGTTGGCTTTTTTCTGTCACGATAGAGGGTCCAGGGATTGAATTCAGGTTGCCAGCTTCAGCAACATATACCCTTACCCACTGAACCATCTTGCCAGCCTGAGGCCAATGTTTTCTCCATTCTCCATCCCTGAATCATCTCAGGCCCTGTAAATGTTAGATGTTTGAAAAATGCTGATTAAACCACTAAGAAAGATTTCATTAGAAGATGTGGTACCAACTGTGTTTCATGACAATACTATTAAACTATTGATAGAGATAATTATCTGTCTCTTATTGTGTGTTTCCCAGATCCCAGGGACACTGCCAGGTTTATTGTCTATGTTGTGTTTAACCCTTCCACCAACCCTATGGCTCTCATTATTCTCAAGGTAAACTGAGGCTGAAGAGTGGTCTGCAGCTTGCTGAACGATCAAAGCCTTTGGATTTGGAAAACAAATTATATATATATAAAAAAAAAGAAGGGAGTCTCAGCAGTTAAGAGCATTGGGCTGCTCTTGCAGAGGACCCAAGTTCACTTCCTAGCACCCACATGGCAGCTGACAACCATCTGTAACTCCAGTTCCAGGGGATCTGACGCACTCCTCTTCTGGCCTCTGGGGGCACTATATGAATAGGTACACTTACATACATGCAGGCAAAACATTCATACACATAAAAAATTAAATAAATTAAAATAAATAACTAAATAAATAATTAAAAAACGGGCTAGCAAAATGGATCATCAGGTAAAGGCATGAAGCCTGAAGGTCTGCAACTCACACGGTGGAGGGAGAGAACTGACTCCTGCAAGTTGTCCTCTGACCTCCACACACATGCTAAGGAACCTGTGTACCCCACACATAGACACCCACACACAGAAACACACACATACACATACATACATACACACACACACACAAATAAGTAAATACAATAAAAAAACAGTAATAAAAGCCAGATATGGTGGTGCATGCCTTTAATCCCAGCACTCAGGATGTAGAGGCAGGTGGATTACTGTGAGCTTGAGGCCAGGTCTACACAGTGAGTTCCAGATCAGCCAGGGCTATGTTGTGAGGCCCCGTCTCAAAAAAGAGTTGGGTTTTTTTTTCTGATTATAAAATCCTTTCCCTTTCCTGACATGACAAAGAAGCCCCTCTGTTTTGTAGTCATAGTTGGGAGTTGCCTCTTTGATACAAGGATTTCTGCATCTATGAAGTTAACTGTGTCCAGTTAATTAAATTTATAATTCAGCCCCCACATGTTGAAAAGAATGGTCTTTTATATCCCTTAATGAGTGCTATAAAAACAAGCGGTGAATCTAATTTTATAAGTGATCCTTTATGACTTACCTGATAACTAGAACTTGTTCAGCACAAAGTATGCATAACTCAGTCTGGCCCTGCAGCCAAATGCAGTCTTAGGAGTTCCCAGAGCGTTCGAAGGACAGGTCTCAGGTGTTCCCAAGCAGTGAGGCTGCTCCTTTCCCTGGTTGATGGGAAGGCTCCAGCTCCTCATTTAAGGAGAGCTGTGGGTTACTTTTCTCATTGATGTGACAAAATACCTAATAAAAGCAACTCAAGGAAGGAAGGGCTCATTTTGGTTCAAAATTTAGGAAGGGTACAGTCCATTGTGGTGGGATGGCGTGGAGGCAACAGGTTGGGGCAGCTGGTCACATTGCATCAGGAAGTAGAGGGAGAGGGATGCTGGTGCTCAGCTGGCTTCTGCTTTTCTGTTTTTTCTTCATTCCAGGACCCCAGCCCATGGGATAGTGCTACCCACATTTGGGGTGGGTCCTCTCTCCTCAGTTAAATCTTTTTGGAAAATGCCCTCGAAGATACACCCAGATGTATCTCTTAGGTGATTCAAAATCCAGTCAAATTGACAAGGAAGCTTAGCTATCGGGGCTGGAGAAATGGCTCAGCAGTTAAGAGCACTGCTTGCTCTTTCACAGGACCTGGGTTCAGTTCCCAGCACCCGCACAGCAGCTCACAACCATCTGTAACTCCAATTCCAAGGGCTCTGACAGTCTCTTCTGGCCTCCACAGGCGTTACACTTACATACATGCAGGAAAACATATAAATAAAAAAAAATTGAAAAAAAAAAAGAAAAAATAAAAGATTAACCAACATGAGTTGGGGTGGTGAAGAAGGATCCATTTAGCCTGCCAGTCCAGTATGACCAAGAAATTGAGGCTCAGAATTGGTTCTTACTAAGAGGGTTTGAAAGTTTGGCAGCTCACCCTGTGTCCGGTAGAAGGTATTGAGTCTACATTCAGGTTGTCTGGTGTGCTAGGCATGAGAATAGAAATTGAAAGAATGATTCCTTTTATGTTTACCCAGAAATGAGAGGCAGTGAACTTTAAAAAAGAGAAACAGCAGCAGCACCTTAGGTGAGACAGTGGTGTGAACTTTCTGAATTGTAAAGATGTTCCTGCTTCTCTTGTGTGGGAACACACACCTGCCATTAACTTCTTACAACTTTTTACCCCCCTTTCCCACTTTGTGAGAACAAGCCCTGTAGTCTGGCTGAGCTTTTCTGCAAGCCATTGAGCCTTGAAGAGAACATAGTTCTAGGGGTTCTTGCCCCCCTCTTCCTGGTGTTTGGTGTCCCTTATACACATGTGGTCCTATGAGGGCTGGGTGGGCCAGGCAAATGCAACCGCGCACAATCTGGATGCCTGCGATGTCCTAGCAAAGCTGGGGGTGGGTGTGAGCCTTGCCTCTGCTGGTATTATGCCTAGCTTCTTTGCTCTTCCCTCACCGAGGCTGTGAACTGTGGTTACGTAAGGTCAGCATAAGACTGGGTGACAAGGAGAGGAAGGGTAGCGGCTGATACTTGGCATGTGAAGGCGGATGGCCTTCGCCCAGAATGTTCACCCAGCTAGTTGGGGGCCTGGAAGAACCTCTGGCAAGACTTCTAGCCAGCAGCCAAAAAACACCTATAGGGAAGGCAGCCTGAACATCATTCACAGCTCACCTGGAATATGGAGGGCTGGAGACGGTAGGAAATAAAATGTTACCCCTCCAGATTCTCAGTGAGTCGGTTGCCACTGAACAACCCTCTGTTCCATAGCATTGTCAGAAGACCCATGACAACTGTCTCCCTTTCACTCTGCATTTGCTGCATGCTTGTTCTAGGCTTAACTGCTGGGGACTCACAGGTGACTACACCTGGCCTTCTAATCCAGAGCACTCAGCTGTGGGGCAACAGACATGTGAACAGGTCACATTCATGCACTGAGTGCTCTGAAAGAGAGGAAGATGCATAGAAGACTGGGGGCAGGCAGAGGAAGAGGGTACAGCAGACACAGATAGGGCTCCCTGGAAAGAAGAAACCACGAGGTTATAAAGAAACAGCAGCAATTAGCCAAAATCAAGGGAGCAAAAGGCAGATGGCATGGAATCATGTATATCTGAAAACCAAGGGCAGAAAGAGGCTTCAGTGTCACACCAGAGATCAAATATGGTGCACGTGGCTGGAGGAGACAGGCCCAGCCACATTTCATCCATAGAAGATGAGTTCCTAAAAACCCTTACCTAGGAAGTGACTAACCCCAGCTCCCTCTGGTGGTGTGGACAGGTTTGAGCTGAGGAGCAATGAGCTTTGTATTGAGAGTCTTGTATTGAGTCTTGTATTGAGACAATGAGTCTTGTATTGAGACAGGGTGGATCCTGGAGAGGGATGCTGGTGACTTGGGACCTGCTGGTGCCTTCTGCAGTGAGGAGGAAGGGCCTACAGGAAGAGAAGCTCTAGATAATAAGAAATAAGCCAGACTGGATGCAGAGGGTAGGACACAGGCCTTCAGATCATGGCTAGTGTGGGTGACTGTTAGTGCTGACAACCCAGACAGAGATCCAGGAAGACTAGAAAGATCAAGAGACTAAGATGAAGAATTCAAGACTGGACACATCAGGTATAAGTGGGGACCATCCCCCAAAGCACTTGGATTTGTGGGTTTTACTCTAAAAAGAAAAGTCTAGGCTGCAGTTATTAGCTTCCCAGCACTCCCTGAGACCATGAGAGTAGAATGTGGTTGAAGCTTGTGGGTCAAAGGCCAAACACAGTATGGGTGAGTGTCGGGGCAAAGGACACTCCTCTTCGGCTTCAGAAGGTAAAGAGTTTGTGAAGCATGAGATCTTGGGAGCAGAGGGCTTCTTTCTGGAGGAGCCTGTAGGAATGGCCTGAGGTAGGATCCTCAGGACTAGATGGACCTTCAGGATGAGGATGCTCCCTGCTGTCCCAGCTACTGGTCTTCTCAAAGCCTAGGTACCTATCTGGCCCTGGTGTGAGAGAGAAGAGGCTAGAAGATTGTGCAGTCTCAGAACCACTGGGGCCTCAAGAGATTACAAGTCTACCTTCCTAGCCCTAGAACATTGGACGATCCATCATCCTCCATGCTGTTTGTTGGAATGTTCCTGGAGAAGGAACTTACATGCTGTCCTCGCCTTCCTGGGACATCTAGCCCAGGTAAAGCCTCTTTCTGGTTCCCTGGCTTCATCCCTCTGCAGGCCTCTTTTCTCAGATTTTTTTATGCTTAGCTCCATCTAAGGGTTTGGAGAGGTTGTAAGCACTCAGGTTTCTTCCAAAGGAAGCAGAGAAACAGGGTCTGTGGGTTCTGCCCCATGTGTCCCTTATGTTCTGAGATTCCCTACTTCTGTGTCCCTTCTGCCACACTGATCCTGGCATGAGCACTTCATTTGGGATGTGTGTCCTGCTTCCCCTCCAGCCCCCTCCCTCAGTGGCTTGGCACTTGGGGACCAGCTGCCTGAGTGATTGACATAAAGCCAATCTATAAATAAAGTCTTTTTCTTTTCTCATAAAGACTTTGTGGTTGAGTTTGCCTTCAAGGTCAAGATCAGACCTTTCTAAATAAACACATATCAAAGGATCATTAGCAAAGCAGCACTGTTAAATTGAGATATTAACTTCTGTCAACTGCTTGTTTCTTTTTTGTTCTGTAACTCATGACTGCAGTAGGTTTTTATTATTTTGTCCTTAGGCAGTAGCATCTGGCTTCTGTAGAGACTGTAAAAATTAAAAAGCAACACAAATCATTGCGAGAGAAAAAGCAGTAAATTCAATGATAAGAATTTAAAATTAAAATGTTGCAGCGCTTTTACATTCGGCAAAACACGAAACGAATGAGTTTGTTGCCTGTTGCCATAAACCTAACCCAGCTAATCGTCTGCTCGAGTCTTTTCTGTCTCCCTCACTCATCATCATCAATTCTGCTTGGCACACAGTGAGACATAAAGTGAGAATTCTGTGTGTGTGTGCTCACGTGTGCGTGTATGCATGAATACATGTGTATGTGCGTGCATGAATACATGTCTTTGTCCATGCATATATGTGTCTATGTCTGCACATGTGTATATGTGCATGTATGTGTATGTATGCATGCATATGTCCAAATACGTGTGTGTGTGTGTATGTGTGTATGTGTGTGTCATGGAGTTGGGGCACTGATTCCCACTTCCTTGGAATGGAAGCAACACCAGCAGGGGGATGGATCACGTGGGAACGAGGATGGGGAAGGGCAAGTTGTACATCAGCACATCCCCGTGGATCCAAATTCTCTTTTTAATCTTCACCCTTTGTAGTTAAGCACAAGATCAAACAGACAAGAAACCCAAACCCAACTTAAAAAGAAAGAAAGCCAACTGAGCAAAATACAACCTCAAGGGTCGCAAGCCCAAGCCCGAGCAGTAAGGCGTGGCAAGCACCCAAGCTAAATTCTCAGAAGTGGTTTCCTCAGCAGGTGGAGTGTGCCGACTGGGAATCCAGGCAGGTGGTCAGCTCTTTCCTGCTCCAGAGATGCCCAGGCTTGTGGCCAAGCCACCGGGGTAGGGAGGATTGGAGCAGCATCTCTGGCTTTCTTTTCCAGCCAGAAGATTCAGAGTTTCTGTATTGAAATCACTCATTCTTACTCCAAAATAGAGTTGTGACTCTGGGCCTGGCTACATTCTAGGCCACGGCGGGGATAAAAGTGGGTCATTTGTTTTCCCTGCTCCGGATGAAGTAGCTTAAAAAATTTTTTTTTTTAGAGATAATGTTCTCCACTGAATAGGTAGAAGACAGTTTAAGGTGAATGTTTGTAGGGTATGTTGGCGCTAACCAAGTTGTAATCAAAAGTGGGAAGATCCAGTGGTGGGAGTGGCTCAAGCTGAGCTTTAAGGACTTGGCTTGCCTTGAGCTGCTTTCATGGTCCATTTGGCTTGGGACCTGGGAGCCCTGGCACATCAGGGGTGAGTACTTGTTGAGGCAAGTTTACCTCCATGCTCAAACAAGGGTGTGAGACCAGGAGAGTGAACTAGGTACCTGCAGACTCCTTTCCTAGACTGACTCGTGGACCCACAAACATGAGGCCAGAGTGATTTGTCCCTAATGAGTTTCTCCAGCCCAGAGAGAGGGCAGAAAAGAGTGGGCCTTGGCCTCCCTCAAAGGGAATGAAGGAAAGTGTGAAGATTAGGGGACGGAGAGGTTGAGTTAAGAGGGTATGACTAACATGACCCGTCATTCAGAGAGGAGAACACATTGTTCTCTGGGCCCAGATGGCCCTTGGAATAAATCAGCTCAGGCAGAAACAGACTTCCAGTACAAGGAAGTTGGAGCAAGGACTCGCCTGCCATTCCACAATGACACAACCCAGGCCCCCAGTCCTGAATAGCAGCCATTCATATCGTTGTGGGTGTTGGGATGAAGGATGTGTGTGTGTGTGTGTGTGTGTGCACATGCATGCATGTGGTACGTATAAACGTGTCCTTTTATAGCCTCAGATTCTCACTGGCAAGTGTGGGTGTTTATGGGGTAAGGAACATAGGGAGGTTTTAACTTGGAGCTGGACACCAAGAGGTGCATAAGTAGGCATTTGTCTCCCTTTGTCTCCATCAGTGGGTGGAAAGCCCTCCGAGGGCAGGGCCTGCAAGGGACCCCTCATCAGTGTACTCCCATTCTCCATCCAGCACAGAGGTCTAGGGAATCAAAATGGGCAAACCTTCAGCTCAGTTGTTTTCTTCACCCTCTTTCCTTGTGGTGACCCTCTGCCATCAATCAATCAATGTGTACCTATATAGATAAATAGACCAATAATCCTATTTCTTACGTAGTTCCCATTTGGGGGCAGAGGTAAGGACTGGGTGAGGTAGGGTAGGGACACAACAGCAGCTGTCAGAATGTCAGGTGTAGCAGGTCCTTTATTTCTGTACTTTGAATACTCCATAGATAGTCTGGCTTGATCATTCCTATTAGTTTTCCCTGTTGTCCATCTGTGGAGACGTCCAGACATTTGCAGGGCACAGGCTGGGTATGAAAATTATAATGCCCTCGGCTGGGTATGAGCATTATAATGCTCTGTGACAGAGTTTCCAGTACAGAAACCAAGAGGCAAAGAGAGAGTCAATCTGTCTTCTCACTTGTTTGCCTGTGGTCTCCTCCCTCCAAAGGCTGTGCTATTTCCTTTTCCTTTGCAAGAATCCACGCAAGCTTCTTAGAAGTGAGGATAGGGCACAGCTGAGCCGTAACAGCACTGAGTAAATAAGAATGATCAAACAGATTCTCCCTGGAGAGGTTTTTCTTTCCGTGAAGATGTTAATTAATATAAAGGCTCGTCCTCACATTGCAAGGCAGCCTTTCTGTCCAGACTCTGTATAGCTGCAGATTCAGCCCTGCTTAAGTTGTCATCTTGGGGTCTTCATCCTTTAGGAAGTGAACTCCTTTGGAGAATCAAGCTAGATCCTGCCTCTTTAGACACTTTCTCTTAAAGTATAAAGACAAATGTGTAATGAACAAACAATAGTGGATGTGGATGAAGATACTGACTTACAGTTGAGATAAATGCTACCACACCTGTGGGCACCTGCCCCCCACCTTCAGCTCTTACCTCCTTCCACTCCATCCTGATTTCCCCCAGCCTCTTGGTATCTCAGAAGACCTAAGGCTCAGGCTGCCACCCTGTCATAGTGGGTTGACTTGGGGATTGTTTCTCTCCCATTCATCTAAGTAAGACCTTGATCAGCCCTCACAGCCATCTCATGAATGTTTTCTTCTCCAGGCCCCTCAGAGACAGAGGTGGTAGTCAGCATTTTGACTGTACTGTTCTCATAGACAGCTACAGTTTTCTCTAGGCAGGCCGTTCATTGTTCAACAAACAACCGCAGCTGAATGGAGCAACACTGAATAGTAAGAGGACAGGGAGGTGGGTGGAATATGTATCTCAGGAACTGTTGGGAAGTAGAAGTGTTGAGGAATGATGGACTGGCAAGTGTGAACAGAGACACATGGGTTAACTCTTTTGTTAAATACTATGATGTCTTTATGACCAAAAGCCTGATGGAACAACTTGAGAGGGAGAAGAGATTGATTTTGGCTTGTCGTCTTAGGCATTCAATCCACAGTTGCTTTGTCCCGTGTGCTTGGGCAGAACATCATGATGGCAGGGGTGTGTGATAGAGGCTAATCTTCGCTTCCTGATGGATAGAAAGCAGAGAAAAGGGAATGCCAACACTCACACTGGTTAAACCCTTTTGCCTCTAACTCTGTCAGTATCCTAAGTCCATGGGATGGACTCACTCAGTCAGGGTACATTTTTCCCCCCTCAGTTAATCATCTCTGGAAACGCCCTCAAAAATATGCCCAGTGGTACACTCACAATCTCCCAGGTGATTCAGATCAAGGTGACAATGGAGCTCACCCATCGCGGCAGCAGTTGTTATAACACCCACATAAAAGATGCTTCATGAAACCGGTCAGTCCCTGGTAAGAGCTGTGGACGCTTCTTGACATAGATAGCTTTGAAATGACAGGTTCCATCATCTTAGTTTTTCAGCTGACCCTGTGGGCTTGGAAAACCTTAGAAGGCATCCATCGAGGCTCAAATGGAAGCCTTCTGATGGTTTATCCACGTCACTCCTTTCAGTGATCGTTACCCAGATCCTCCAAACCCGTGATTACTCTAACCTGACTGAACAGAAAATGTCATCCATGTTTTCCAATTCTCCATGGATCTTCATACTGGCCAAAAACAAAGAAACAAACAAGCAAACAAGCATAGCTCCTTGCCTCTGCCTCTCTCCTGGAGGTGGGGGAAGGGTTAGGAAAAAGGAATAAAGGTAGTAGAGTAAATACTGTTTCTCTTCATTTTAAAGAGTTCTTTGAACTTGAGAGGTGGGAAAATCAGGAAGCAGAAGTGAGCAAAGTGTCTGGGTAGAGGAAGGAATCTAAAGATATGGGAAGCACCATTCTGGGAGCTGGAACATCTCTGGGGGCTGCCTGGTTTGTCCCATTTGCTTATAGGGATATCTGGCATTGTTCATGGCTGATAGGTCATCTCTTGATCCATAAGAATCTTGTGGAGTCCTCAGCCTGGGCTGAGAACAGCTCAAATCTGACAAAAGCCTATTCAGCTCATTATATATAGATTTCTCTAGCAGGATGGTATTGGAGGTCACAATATATGTGTTTGATAGCAACACAGTTTTTGGTGTTTCCATTAGCAACCAGTGGAAATGAAATCTCAGACCTGTATATTTTACGTAATCACCATGTGAGGAGGGATGAAAACCCACCAAGGATGGGTCTTTGAGGTCCTGTACCCCAGTTCAGTGGATTTGGACATTTGGGCCAGATGTATGCCTGAGGGTAACTCAAGGCACAGATGCAGGAAGAGCTGAGGTCCTGCTCTGCCCTGGAGGAGAAAGAAGTCAGAACCACAAAGCAAAGACAACTACAGCTCCTGATCTTTGTCCCGCCAGGGGCCAGGAAGAATTCTCAGGTTTGACATCAGGTCCCAAACCACAGTACATGTTCATTGCCATCTCATCACAGCTGTGACCATGGAGTAATGTCCAGTAGCTCTGCTCTGCAGCCTTCCCACCCAACTGCTCTTCCACTGAGGTAAATGACTCTCCATCATGCTGAGTCACCTAGGTAGCTCTGCACTGGGCTGCCTCACCAAGTACTTCTCAGATGGAAGGAGTAGCCAAGCCCATGAAAGCCTGTGCTGTGATGTCCTGGAGTAGGAAAATGGATTCCACAAGTCAAATGTGTTAAAGGGTCCATGTATAAGAATATATGAGCTCAGGGCTGGAGAGGTTGCTTGATGGTTAGAGCTCTGGCTACTCTTGCAGAGGACCGGGTTCAATTCCCAGCACCCACATGATGGCTAACACCTAACTCCAGTTCCAGGGGAATCCAGTGCCCTCTTCTGACCTCCATGGGTATTGCATGACATTGGTGCACTTGCATACATACAGGCAATACACTCATACACATAAAATAAAAATAATAAATAAAATATTTTAAAAACAGAATATATGGGCTCAGAAGCTTGCAAATCACAGGGAATGAGGCTTGAGTAGCTGGAGAGGGTGAGGACACATGTTTGCTTGATAATGGTTAAGAGTCAAATATTAATGGTTCGGGCTCTGAAAATCATAATTTGCTAGCTACTCTGGCTCAGACCTAGAAAGGTACTAATAGGTTCATTTGTTTATGCAGCCATTTGTCTGTTAATCCACTGCATAAATATTGAGTACCCATGATGTAGCAAGTAGTTTATTGGGTTCTTGGAATTTAGTGATGAGGAAAACAGAATTCCTGACTTCATGACTCCCATGCCGTCTATGAGAACAGATAAGCAGTTAGGCAAGCCATATATGGGGGAAATACTGTCACACTGGAGATGTGGAATGTCAAAGAGTTCATTTGAGGGGCCTCCAGCTTGGATAGGGTGTTGGGGGCTCTCCTGGAGGAGGTGTCATAGAGACTGCTCAGAAAGAAGTTGTGTAGTCAAGACAGTGGGGTAGTTAGAGAAAGGGAAGAGTGGAAGGCTAAGAACCAACACGGGCAGATATCCCAGGTTGGGGAGATTAGGACAGGTTCATAGAGCTGTAGATAGGGTGGGAAGGAGAGCTAAGACTCAAAGTTTGAGAGGTAAATGGACAAGACATGGTGAAAGTCCCCTGAAAATCACTTTGGATGGGTTGATCTTTTCCCTAGGGATAGTAGGGCGCTATTAGGGGTCTTAATCATGGGTGTAACATCAAATGATGTCTAAGAAAATTTACTTTCAGGGACAGTTATGAGTAAATTGAAGGACTTAAGCCACAGGCAGAGAGATCAGGTGGCATGAGTTTGTCATCATCTAGGTCCCCCAAATTAGGAAAGTTCAGGCTCATATAGTTGCAGTGGGAATAGATAAAAGGAATAGATAAGAACATACTAGAAAGCTGAAGAAAACTGGCAACTGATATACTGTGAGAGGTGGGAGAAGAGGCCAGGATGGTTCCTGATTTTCTTTCCTGGGTTACTGACGATGATGGAATTGGTAATTGAGATGGGGAAATGAGGAAAATTTTATTTTGTTATTGTTATGATCATGAGTTTTGATATTATAAGGGACTTGAGTCACTTTGGCAGTAGGGTAGAGGTTCACATTATATGTGAAATTCAGAAAAGACCGGATTGGCTATTCTGGAGTCATTAGCATATAAATGACTGTTGGAGCCCTGGAAGTAGGAGGATTTATATAACAAGACTCTGTAGAAAGATAGGAGAACTTGAGCTAGAATCTAGAATGTTGGCCCCTCCAAGGCAAGATAAGGAGTTGGGGGTTGAGAAGGAGTCACAGGAACAAAAGAGGCTAGAAATACTCATGTAAGAGGGACTAGAAGCTAAAGGAAAAAGCTGCAAGTTTTAAATGCTGCCGAGAAGTCTCCTCAGAGGAAGACTCGAAATGCCTAGTGTATTTAGTGGGATGAAGGTCGCAGTGCAGTGATGGAGGCAGGAATGTAATGATGCTGGGTTGAGGAGTGGATGGGTACTTGAGAGGGAGAGGCAGCTTTAGAGTAGAGGGGGGTTAGACTGATGGAAGTTGTCAGGGTCTGGCAAGGTGGTTATGATGGGAGGATTATGGATAAGAAAGTCCAAGGATTAGCCAGCAGTCAGAGGGTGGCTGGACCAGGGCCATGAAGCAGGGTCTAGCTAAGATAAAAGGAAAGGAAGGGTCTGCTGAAGAGATGTTGGAAGGTCAAAGAGTCATTCTGGTGGGAGGAACTGGATAGGACTTGAAGGAATTGTAGGAAGGTTTGCATTGAATTTAAGAGAAGCAGTTCTCATGACACAAGGCTTAGGGTATTACTCTAAGCACCTCCTTGTGGACCCTGAGTAATTCAGAGTGTTAGGCTTCATCTGTCTGTATATCTGTGACAAGGTACCTAAGACTGAGTCATTGATAAAGAACAGAAATGTATTTCCTAACAGTTCAGGAGGCTGGGAAAGCATCTGTTGAGGACTTTCTCACTGGATCGCCCCATAGCACAAGATGTTAGGGCAAAAGATCAGGGAATGGGGAGTGGAGGGGAGAGAACCAGAGCAAGAGAGGGACCAACTCATCATTTACCGAGGGGCACATCCTCCCATTGGACCCCTCCTCCCAACTGCCCCATTGGGGTTCAACACACAGGCTTGGGAGTGGACACATTCAGATTAGGGCAGTGCTTAAGTTAAAACATCACAGTCATCTGATTTGCTTATCTGTTCCCCCAATATCCTCACACAGCTTACTGAATCTATAATCTAAATGGCTACTATTTATCAACCCTTTACCATATATCACCAAGACAGATACCTCCTATACATGATCTAATCCAACAACTTTGTCTGGTGGCTAGTACAGTAATACTAACAAAGAAACTAAGATTCGGGCTCCATTCGACAGCTAGGAAATAAATGGCAGAGGTGGGATTTGAACTGAACCTGGGCTTGGTCCGACTTCAAAACCAAGGTTGTGTGCTCTGTTCCTCTCAGCCTGCAAGCTTCTTGGGGACAAGAAATATTTTCTTGACATTGTAATCTCAGAACTTGATGCTTCCACAGAACTCAGCACAGGAAGATCGTGAGTGAGTCTTGAGGAAGCGGTACTCAAAGCACTTCCATTATGTTTCCTGGGGGACACGGAAGTACTGCTGCCCAGGGGGAGGGAAGAAGAACATGAACATGGGAGGGAGGACGGAGGGGAAAAACAGAAAGACCTGTCAGTCATCATGCTGATAGTAGGTGGCTGCTGTTCATGACAGGATAGCTCGACAGTTGGCAGGAGGGAGTCAGCCTTAAGGTTTCCCTCTGCTGAGGGCCACCCACGGCTCTGGTTAGCACAGAAACTCCAGAGGAGGAACCGAAAGGGGAGGTACCTAGGAAACCAAACCTTGGCAGGAAAAAAGAGCCCCAGACCACAAAGTAGCATTTAGCTTTGCACTACCCTTTATTTATTTTTTAAAGACAGGGTCTCCCTGTAGCCCTACCTGGCCTGGAACTCACTATGTAGGCCAGGCTGGCCTTGATCTCACAGAGATTCACCTGCTTCTGCCTCCTAACTACTGGGATCAAAGGTATGCACCATCATCAAGCCCAGCTGCATTGTTCTTTTAAAAGAATTACTTATATTTACTTCTTGGTATGCTTTGTTTTTGTTTTGTTTGATATGGGGTCTTACTATGTAACCTAGATTAGCTTGCAACTCACTGTGCAGCCCAGTCTGCTCTTGGCATTGTACGGATCCTCCTGCCTCAGCCTCTCTAGGCTGGGGTTTCAGGTGTGCAGCCCCATACCCGGTTACCTACTTAATTTTCTTTTTCAGTGTTAGGATCTGAGACTAGGTTCCCTCCAGACCTTCCTGTGCAGTATCCTAGGTGTGTAGGCAATAGGGTATGGTGAGGAGCATGTAGCCCACCAGTCATCTGTGGAGTGTACCTGTCATCTACTCTCCTTCCCCTTTATCTCACTTAGTAAATCGGGAAGGCTCGGGTGGGGAATGAGCTTTTATATAGTTGTTGTTTGTTGTTTTTTCTTCACCACAATCAGATTCCTCGTCCACCCTTCTCAAGAGCGATTTGGACAATCTCCTCCTTCCAGGCTTTAAATTCCATCCCCTGCCTCCAGCTGCTGCCTCAGCAGGACTATAGATCGACTATCCTCTGACCCAGCACCACCCCCATACTCATTCAGTTCTTCTCCATGTGATAGGGCAGGAGGCCTAATGGGAGCCCCTGGACTCCTCTGAGGACTTTAGCAGTGAGGACGTGTGTACAGCAGCCAAGGCAGGATTGAAAGCCACAGAAAGTCCTCGGGCCCCAGAGGGCAATGGCCTGCCACCCTTAATGTTCCATCTCAGACCGACTGGCCCTGGCTGTAGCCCTTCACACGCTCTGGGTGCTCACAGCCTCTGTCACACACCTTCCTGGGGTTCCCATGTGGCAGGGATAGGGGTGGAGAGAGGAAGTCCGTAGAAAGGAATGATATCAAAGACGTGGAGCCCCCATAGGACTGAAGGAGCTTTACAGGGTCACAGCCTAGCTTCTTTATTTTGTGGTAGGGCAGAAGTCCAGAGAGAGAGAGAATTTACTTGATTAGTCTTTCATCCACCTGCTCTTTCTTCTCTCTATCCAGTAAATTTTCACTGATCACCTGTTAGGACCAAGTGAACCAACTGTATATGAGAAGTGGGCCCTGCCTCCAGTGGTGTGACATGGAGGGGGAAACAGTAAGCCCCATACTTGAAGGACTCACTGGTGTCAGAGCTGAGAAGCCAACTGAGCTATCCCCAGTGTCCTTTTCAATCACCTCTGTGCAGTGTTGCTCTTCTGGGAGACTGAACATCACTTCTATTCTTGGTGGCTGATATTTAAAGTTTAAAGGAATGAATCCAGATTTTGGTCTGAATACTTTTGGATAATAGAGGGGTTGGAGGGTACATGGAACTTTGTCAGTCTAGACCAGGGATATTTTTCTTTTAATTTTGATATTATACACACACACACACACAAACACACACGAGTAACTGTTTTTGGAGAGTACATTTCATTGGTATTAATGCATTCATTGTTACAAAACTATCACCAGCCCCTATCTCTAGGACTCTGATTATCTTGCAGAACTGAGACAGTAAACAGCAAACATTGCCTCCTGGTCCTCTCTCCTTCCAATCCCTCCATCACTGATGCCTAATTTCTTTGTGTCCCAGATTCCTTAGAAAGGTGAAGCCTTTGAACCCATTCTCAGAATGTCTATGAGAGCTGACTAGTAGAGCACTTGCCTAGCATGGTTGAGGTCCTAGTTTCAATCCTGAGTACTGCCTGCTTTTTAATGAATCAATTAATTTGTTTGAGACAAGCTTTTACCATGTAGCCCTGACTGGCCTGAACTTGCTATGTAGACCAACTGAGTATCGTTTTAAAAAAGAAAAAAGAATAAGAATAATGTCCATGAATATGTAAAATAAAACGCATAAGATTTTAATGGAGACTCAAAGTATAGATGTCAAAATATTTTTTAAGGGTGGACAGATGGTTCAGGGATTAAGTGAGGGCCTGGGTTTATTTCCTACCACCCACATGGCAGCTAATAACTGTCCTTAACTCTAGTTCCGGGGGGGTCTAACGCTCTTTTCTGACCTCTGTGGTCATTGCATGACATGAATACCGTTACATACATGCAGGCAGAACACACATAAAATTAAATTAATAAGTAAAAATTTTAAAGTTAAAAACCATCTGTAGGCTGAGCACAGCAGTACATATCAATAATCCCAGCCCTTGGGGCTGAAGAGATGGCTCAGTGGTCAAGAGCACTTGCTGTTCATCCAGAGGACCTGGGTTCAATTCCTAGCACCCACATGGCTGCTTACAACTGCCTGCAAGCATGTGGTACATGTATATACACTCAGACAAACACACACATACACATTAAATAACTAAATCTTTAAAAAATAAAAATAATCCCAGCACTCAGAAGTCTGAAGCAGGAGGACTATGAATCCAAGGCCAACTTGGGATACATAGTAAGTTGAGGACCAGCCTAGGCTACATAGTGGGGTTTGAGAAGAGCCTGGATTATACAGCAAGACCTTGTCTCAGAAAACAAAATGTGTTGCATACAGTAATATCTATGATTCTTGTTATCCCATGAACTGACAAGATGAGACGTGGTTGAATACCCACCATGTTTGCGTAGGAGTGGTTTGTGTGGCATAAAGCTACAAGAACTGTGGGGACCAAGGTCTTCCAAGTACCAGGAATCGACTGCTTTGCTGCTCACATTCCTAGTCTCAAGAATTTGCTGCTAAATTTCAGTTGGGGGTTGGTGAAAATCAAGATGTCCTATTTCAAAATCCCATCCAAGTTCACTAGCATCCCAAATTCCAGCCCTGGCAGTTTGGGAGTTTCCTGGGCTCCCACTTAAGGAGGCTTGCTGAGACATGAGTTTGCCCTGTCTAGGGGACAGAGGATGAGGTGGGGGCATGCTGATGAGAAGGCTGTGGCAAATGGAACCCTCCTCATGCCAGGCATCACAGGAGACCAGCCAACAGGATAAGTGCCCCAGTCTCCCGGGAGGCCTCCAGCCTGCTGTCTGAGAGGGGCGGGGCCGGTGCCCTCTAGAAGCGTGCCTTCTGGCAGCTTCCCCGCCCCCCTCCCACCCTCCTTATCCAAAGGCCTCATGCAGAAGGGAGCCATATGGCCCTTTGTGGACACATTTTCCTAGTACAGTATCTTCCCAGTGTGAATGTGAGGCCTGCCGCCCCAGTGTCAGCAGTCCTTCCCCTCCTGCTTCGCCCCTCCCCAGCCAGCCCAAGAGGTAGCAAGTTGTTGGGGGGCAAGCTCACAGAATTGGGGAGCTCTTTGCAGTCAGGGTGAATGACGAGTGTCTCAGCACCCACACTCACACAGAAAACAGTTGAAGTGAAGTCAAATGTCTCAAAGTCAGGTCCCTTTTTAGTATGAATTTGCTGTGTCTCATTCTGAGCACTAATTCCAATTTAATTGCAAGTGGCCTGAAGCCTCTTCAATAGGAGTAACAAATGGTTTGATTTTGTAAACTTCATCAGACTGCATTTTAAATGCGACACAGTAGCCCAACTCGAATGCCAATGAAGCGCTGGAGTAGCTCTCTGTTTACTAATTATCCGTTTTTACTCCAAGCCACGCTGGCTGGCTTGTCTGATTAAATCGGATTTGTGGGCTAGAGAACAGCTAGCAGAGTTTTCTCTATAGTAAACGAGATTGAAACTATGGGCCGCCTGGCTGCACACTGTAAATTATATTTCCTTTTAAAGGGGACGTGTCTCTTTTATTTTGCTGTTGGCCCTCCTGCATATTAAACTTTTATGGCACAGAAATGGACCCGGCTGCTCTAGAAGCTGCCTCTCACCCTCCACCTGGTAGCCCCGCTCCTGTCTGGAATTCGAGGGGATGAATGGGGAGCTCCAGCCTGTGATGCCACCCCAAACCCCTGTCTGCTGCCTCCTTTAATCCCATTTTTCGTCCTCTTTATGCTGGAATTGAATTTTTCATTTTCCTTTTCGTTTTTTCCCCTTCCATTATTTTAAATGGTACTTGGGATGAGATACGTTCTTGGGGATCGTATCGAGTTAGCTAAGAGTTCTACAAAGACCCAACATTTGTGATGTCAATATTAGTAGATATGGGCTGGGGCAGGCAGAGGTTGGCCACGCATCCTGGGTGAGGGGCTGCCAGTGGCCATTACTGTAAGCTCAACAGCAATAGAATAGACGTAATTTCTGAAAATGTAAATGGTTTCTTTTGATCCGTGTGGAGTGACAGACATCCTTTACTCTGAACAAAGTGAAATAAGGCTCACCAAGCATTTGACACCCATGAGCCAGCAGATCAGGGCATGATGTGGCTACTGGCGAGGTGGATGTGTTGAAGGGCCCACTGTCCCCATTTGGAACCCCACTTGGGACAGCTGTGTGTTCTCTCCCTCTGTCTGGCAGGTTCCAGGGTCTGTCTGACCAAGGGCTCTGAGGTTTATTTATTTCTTCCTCTGTCCTTGGTTCTTCTGTGCACACATGCATGTGTACCCACATACACACATACACATACCCCACAAGACACCAAATGCAGAGCACCCTGAGTGAGTTGTAGTGAGACTGAGCTTAACTCTGCTACTTCTGAGACTTTGGCTCCGTGAGCTTCACTCATCTTGCCCTCACGCTTGGTGTCTATCTTTGTGCCTGGAGCTTTTTATGTGTTAATTTGCTTTTGAATGTCCTGCAGCATTAACATACACACTTTTCCCTTTTTGGCCATTGTGTGCTGTACAGTACTGGGAGCCTCACGGTGTCTCTGATAGCCTGGTTACCGTGGGAATGAATGGCCCGCCACACTCTCGGGCCTACAGTCCTCCTTTTAATTGTTGACAGTAAAAAGGATTTAAATGCTGCTTAATTTGTAATCATCTTCTGGGGGAGGAGGGGAACCATTAAAATGTCAGTAAAATGAATATATCTTTTCTCTCTTTTTGGTTTGGTTTTGTTTATTTACAGGGGATGGTTTTTCTTTTCATTGTCAGTGTTTGTCGGATATTTAAATGGCTCTGAAATAATCAGGATTTCATTTATTTTGAGTTTCTGTCTCCCCTGCGCCCTCCCTACTCCATGCTGTCTCTCTGGGTCTTTGTTTGGTCCTGTCTCTCTCCCAATCCTCTTTCTTCTACCTGGGCCTCCTGCCCAGGTAAAGTGATTTTTTTTTTTTCTTTTAAAGCTTCTATTTCTGGACTCTAGATCCTTTTGGGGGAGGGGGCACTCAAGTGACTCTAGGGTTACTAGAAAAATTCACTCCATGGAAAATGTCTTGTACAGTTAAAAATCAGAGAAGATAGAGACATGGCGATCGTTTTCTCTGCGAGTAAGGAAATTGGTCCTGCCGCTGGCCAGGAGCTCTGGAAGCTCTGCGGAGGATGCAACTGTCTGTGCATTGGGCCCTGGATAAGAGCAAGAGACCATAGATTCAGAGGGTTCCATCTACCCTGCCCTCTGTGAGTACTTCCTGGTCTTTGCTATCTCCCTGATGCTGGGGTGTGGGAGAGAAAGTCCCTGCTCCCCATTCTCACCCCAGCAGCCCAACCCTCTTCTGACTCAGACAGGGTTCAGGGCTCCTCAGGCCCAGCTACTTAAGAACTGACCACCATGTGCACAGCCAGTCCTACGAGTCGCTCACTAGGTCTCTAGGATTCATTCCCTAAGGCCTTGCTTCCCCCTCTTGCTAGGAACTCCCATTTCACAGGGACCTTGGGAATGTTTAAGGCCTGGATTGGCACCTAACAGATGTCTAGTCAGTGTCAGATCATTCCTTTGCCTTGCCTTGACTGTTAGCCTATGAAAGTCGAAACCTATGGAATCTCCTTAACTAAAAGGTTGTCAAGTCAGTTTTGGAAGGAAAAAAGACACTTAGCACTATCCTCTGTGGACCTAGAACATTGGCTGTTAGAGATGGGAAAGTCCTTCAAGGATCTTTTACTTTTCCCTTCATTTTACTCACAAAGAGCCCAAGGCCCAGAGGCAGCTAGACACTTGAGCCTTGAGCCAGGGCCTGAGGACAAGCCTTCCAGCCAAAGCCTCCACTGCTTTCTGTCCTCTCTTAAACTTCAATAGGGAGCCTGCCATGAAGGTCACAGGGAAGGCAGGGCTAGAGGACAAAGGCTGGTTTGAATATCCTGGCCTGGCCTTTCCCATACCATCTTGACTTCTCAACACACACTTCAGGAGCCTCTGTTTCTGGAAACCCTCAATATCAGGTGAAGTGGAGTTGGAGGGGCCCTGGTTTCTTACAGTCCCCAATGAAGCTTTGCAGAGTCACCCACTGTCCCCAGAGATCACAGACTGAACACTAGCCGGGAAGACAGATGGACTTAGGAAGGAACTAACCTGCCCCAGATGGAAGCTATAGAAACCTTTTGGTTCTGGAAACCCAGAGAGCTGATAGTATCTCTCTCCTTCTCAACTCCAGTGGAATATACCCAACAGGGAAACTGAGAATGGAGGTTCTATACCGTGGGAGAAGTTGACATGACATCCAGCAGCCCCATGCCCCACACCATCTTTCCTCTAATTTGACCTGGTCTCCAAGACACCTCTCTACTAGAATCAGTAGTCCCTGAGATGCACACCCTTCACACACCAGGGCCGGGCCTGGCCAGGGGAGCTGTAGAATCAGGCTAGGTGAGGCTCCTATGGGCTGCCCTTCTTTTCCTCCCAGGGCTGTTGAAGTTGGTCCAATTTTTCAGTTGTGGGCCAATTAGTTTCACAAATGGGGGTCCCTGTGGTGCCAGGCCACATTTGTTCCGGGCCTGCACATTGGCTGGGCTGCATTGTCCTGGCTCCCACCCCCGTGTGGGCCCATTGTCCTCAATCTCCAGCAGGCCCTGCTTACTGTTGATTTATACAGGCAGGCGTCCTGCGGGCTCTGGGCTTTCCTGCCACAGCTGGCCGAGGTGCTTAAGGCCTTGGACTCCCTGACCTTTGCCCCAGTCCTGCTGTCATTTTGAAAGTTACAGACCAGAGGGCTGCATACCTCTCCGGATTTACTTTCCATGGGCTCCCTTTCTCCTGCCCGCCCCCCCCATTTCCTTCTTGCTCTCCTTGCTTTGACTGAAGAGGCTTTAGTTCATTCTGGAATATCTGAATGGGTCCAGCAAGTAGGCTGGAAAGCCAAGAGGACAGGGGATGCTGGAGAAGTAGGGAGACACAAGAGACAACAACCTTTGTTGAAGCTGCCACTCCTCCTAAGGTACATTCTGAATCTCAAGTTCCTGAAATCAGTGTCTGATGTGAAGTTGGAAGGCATGAAGTAACCCAAAGGAAACCAGGATGTGTGTCCCGTGGCATGTCTCCTCTGTCAGGATCCCTGCATCCTAGAAAGGGGAGCCAGCATATATGAGGTGGGCTAGCCTCAGAGTCTGACAGCACAGAGCAGATCTGGCCTTGATATCACCCCTTTATTCTCTTACAAACCAACATCCCCTCCTGCTTTTTCTTCACCTCCATTCCTTTCTTCGCCACCCCTTTTCTATAGTCCCTCCCAAAGTTTCTGCCCCTCTGGATGGTCTGTTGGAGTGATTGACAAAATTAGTAAATCCATTCATGTTACTTTTATTGTGCAGGTCTCAATAAATCCCGCGTGTCCGAGGCGCACCTTAATGAGCTAGTGAGCTGACAAATTTGTTTACTGTAGCTGGAGGTGCCTGGTAATGAAATGTGCTTGTGTCTGGGCTCACTGCTAAACAAATACACAGTTTCCGGGAGCAGCTCTGCTAGCTGCCACCGCCTGAGGAAGCAGCCACATTCCCCAAGAGGCTGGAACTTGGGTGTGTGCATGTGTTTTGAAAAATGCAACCACTCACTCATCCATTGCTTAGTTTTAAAACAAATTTGAATCAGCTGCCTGAGCCCCTCCCGTTTCTTTTTTGTTATTCATTGAGGAGTCTTCTCCTTTGTCAATACTAAACCCTAACATTTTTTGCTTTCCCTTGTGGAAATGGAAGACTGAAGAAATGTGTAGAAGTCTCCTAAGGTTCTAAGCAGATAAGGAGAAATGGAAGGAGAGGGAGGGAGGGCTGGAGAAGAAGACTTATCAAAGACTGATAAGGCTGAGATGGGCACAAAGGCTAGATGCTAAGGCTTTCTGGGTGAGTTTGAGACTATATGGCTAGTGGGAGGTGACTCTGTAGGAGGCAGACACCTGGACATTAGCTTGATGCTAACTTGACTGGAGGCAAGCCTTTCAAGGTGTTTCCCCAGAGTACAGGGTGAACAGTCACAGGCAGAAAGGGGACTAGTGGAGTGGGACTAAGCTCTGCCACGCTGGCAAGCTGACATTCTGAAGGATCAGTGGGTTGATCTGTTAGCTGGGTAGACTGGACACGCACGATCCTTCTGAAGAAGACAGAATTTCAGGAGCATGACCAAAGGATCCTGCCATTCATGGCTAAAGAGAAAGCTGAAGGGCCTGAAGAGGGGGCTGATGGTCCTTCCCTCCCGTGCATCTCTCCTGAAGAGGAGCCAAGTCCTTGATGATGGCTCAGGGGAAATCAAAGGGAGGAAGTTCTGCAGATGTGAGGGGCTGGGCATTTGTCTTTCTGTCTACCCCCCTTCATCTGCATGCCACACCCCCACCCCCACCCCAAGCTTCTCCATCTTCTTAAGATGCAGACAGAACCTTCTACCTTTGGTGTGAGTTAGCTGCACTGCCCACCCATGTCTCTCTGGCACCGTGGGTGATACTCAGCTCAGCTACCTTCTTCAAAAACCACCTGGAGGCACAGAGGGGAGAAAGCTGGGGGAAGGAAGGGTAAAGGCAACAGTTTAACAGATGACTCTGGCATTTTAGGAAGGATAATATCTGGGGGCCAGCAAAAAGCAGAAAGGCATGTGTGTAGGAGCTGGGGAAGGGGACAAAAGTAGATGTTTCCAGTTTAATTCCAGGTTTTCACACACACACACACACACACACACACACACACACACACACACACACACACACAATTTGATATTCCTGCCTGGAGTGGAGGGGAGCAGCTGTGCAGGGTAGCAAAAGAGATAGCTCTTCCTTGCAGAATGGGGTTGGGCGTGAGGGACCCATCTGTGGGCCATGTTCACACACACACACACACACACACACACACACACCTCGGCACATGCACAAGGAACAGTCCCAGGCTGCTTACCAAAAGAAGTGGGAGTATATTTAGCTCCCTCTGTTCCTTTGATTAAGGAATTGCTTGTCGAGGAAGGTAATAAGAGCCTTGCTCTGAGAAGGTGTAGCACCTGAGCGTTTTCTCCAGCTGCGCACCCCTCCAATCCTGTTCCTACCTTTCTATTAAAGAGCTAATTGGTATGGAAATGGCACAGGTGTAAACACGAGGGTTTGTGTCTCATAATTTCAGACCCTGTCATCACCTGGGTGAGATAAATACCCGCGATCTATGTCATGCCTGCCTCCTGCTCCACCCCGGGCTGGCTTTCTCCCATTTTTTGACTAAAATTAAACTTGTTTTAAATCAAGAGCCTGTGAGTTGTACCTGCCCTGCACCCCAAACTGGCTGTGCTTTTCTTGAGGGCCTGGTATGGGTCACCTTCCCCTGGTGTGATAGCAGTAGGTTGGCACTGTTCCACACTGCCGTCTGTAGCAGCCTAAGTTCTTTTCAGATACCTCTGTTCAAGTGAAGCAGAATTTTTGATGGTGCTGCAGAAAAGAATTTAGGGATGAGTCAGTATGAAGCAGAAATGGAATTTTTAAGAAAAGGTTTTAACAGATTTAAACAGCAGCTTTCCTTCCATTAATCTTCTTAGGAAGAGGTTCCCACCCAAGTATGGGTGTGGGCTTCCCTCTTTAGGGTGATTTCTGAGGTGTATTGGATAGGACTACAACCTGATAAGGTGAAACCATGGGTCACAAAGGTTGTATACACATGGGGGGGGGCAAGAGGGAAGGGTAGGACATGTCTTTTATTTTAAATGGAGTTTCTAGTCTTGCTTAAGAGATTCTTAGACAATCAAGGGTTTACAGTTGGGAAACGAGGAGGCCGTACTGGGTCCTAACATGCTCAGGCCTTCAGCATGGTTCATTCGTGTTCATTCGAAACATCTTTATGTAGAAGGACTGTTAACTCCATGTGGCAACCTTCACAGCAAACTATACTAGAGTTCTTGACCAAATTAGTGAGAGACTTTAAGCAGATGCCTGAGTAAGGGGCTCCCATCCCTTCCCGTGTCCCTTTAACTTCCCCTTTTTCTCCTGCCTCAGTAGGATTGATGCAGACAAATCACAGGTGTTTACATGGCCATCCACGTTACTTTGACCCACGTTCCAAGTCCATCCTTACCGTGCTGTTCCTTCTCCCTAGTTCAAACCTTCTTTGGGAAAATGCTTGGGGGGAGCGTGGTGGGAAACCTAGGCTAAGCCACCCCCTCAATCTCCAGAAAAGGGGGAGGAGTGCTGGCTCCTTGCCCTGATGAAGTAATTCTTTGGGTCAAGACTGAGTGTTGTATTTGACGCACAATGAAAATTATAGACTGCCGGTAAACAATACATTTGTGGGCTTTATTGTCTCAACACTATCTGTCGGTTGCCTCAAAGCAATACCTGGAAGTGAACCTTGGAAACATCAGGTTAGTTATGAATTCTGAGTCTTCTAAGAGAAAATGAAGTCCAGAACTGTGTTAGTCAGCTTTCTATTGATGTAACAAACAACAGAGATCATGAACTGGTAAATAGGAAAGGTTTATTTTGCCTCACAGTTTAGAAAGTTCTAGTTTATGATCCATTGGTTGCTTTTGGGCCTGTGGTGAGGCTGCATATCTTGGTAGGGTGTGTGAAGAGGAGCAGAACTGCTCACCTCACGACAGGAAGTAGGAGAAACAACAGGAAGGGTGGAAGTTCCACTACCTACCTTCAAGGGCACGTGTACAGTGACAGAAGACCTATCTCTAGACCCCACCTCTTAAACTTCTACCACTTCCCAGTTGCACCAGGCTGGGCTGTAAACCTGTAACTTGTGAATCTTAAGGGGGCATTTCTGTTTACAGCCAGATCGAGGGCAATAGTTCTCTGTCCCAGGATCACAAAGCCAAGAAGAATTGTTCTAGCTTGTTTCTCCATTGCTGTGACAAAACACTCTAACCACTACCAACCTGGGGAGGAAAGGGTTTATTTGTCTTACATCTCCCAGGTCACAGTTCATCAGGGAGCCCAAGCTGGAGGCGGGAGCTGGAGCACAGGCCATGGAGGATCGCTGCTTACTGACTTGCTCCCCTGGCCGGTGCTCAGCCTGCTTTCGTATGCAACACAGGCCCACCTGCCCAGGGGTGGCACCACCCACAGTGGGCTAGCCCCTCCCACATCACTCAAACAATCAAGAAGATGCCCCACAGACATGGCCACAGGCCAGTTCTATGGAGGAAATTCCCCAGTTGAGACTCCCTCAACCCAGGTGTGTCATGTCAACACTAAAGCTATCCAGCACAAGAACTGTACCTCTGGGCCAGAGGTGGGGCCTTAGTACTGTTTTACTGCATGATCTGATCCTTTTATGGTCTAGGTTTTTCTGCTTCTGAGCAGCAGAGCTCAGATGTGATGTGGGTCAGGTCAGAAGACAGATGTGAAAGGGAATCAGTGAGGTCAGTAACACTGGCCACCTGAGCATCACCAAGCATTACTGATTGCCAAGGGGAGAGTCGGGGGTACTCTTGGTAATGGCCTTTCTCATAGACTTAGTTCTGAGTTTTCATCAGCCAAGCTGTCCGCCTCTCTACCTTGACCCTACACACTCCCTTCCCACCTTTTGTCACCATCCCAAATGACTTATTCATTCTTCATTGCAACATGCAGTTATTCAGTACCCACCTGCATCAGATCCTGCATGATGTGTTGGGGGAAGGTAAAGATGAGTAGACTCGTTCCTGCCTTGATGGCTCATTCTAGTAGACAGAACTGAATGTCAAAACGAAATGCAGTAAAAGGTTTTATGTGCTGTAACAGTGAGAGTTCAAAGGAAGATGATGTTCTTGGCACCAAGTCTTAAATGGTGTAACTCGTCCGAGATGCCTTTGCTAGGGTCAGCTTCCTGGAAGAAGCAACCCAGAGTGAATAAAACAGCTTAGACTTGAACGTTGTGCAGGGCTGCCATGAGTCACCATCCAGGGTTGTTCACTACACCAGGGTGTCCAGCTGATGGAGAGATGGAGATTAAAATCTAGCTCTCTCTAACTGGCCAACAATGAGGATCTGTTATCTACTCAGAGGAAAGAGACAGGCATTTTTCATTTAAAAAAAAGTCATCATCTGACTGGCATTCACTCTGCAGCCACTTTATAAAGGTCTTTCAGACGGGTGTCTCATTTGATGTTCTTATCAACCATAGCAATATGGAAAAGTATGGACACACCTTAGTCCAGGGAAGTTAAATCACTTGCTCAGAGTCATAAGGGAGGCAGAACGGCAGCCCAGGCTCTCTACTCCTTTCTCTTCTCTCTGCCTTGCTGATCATTTCCAAGGACCATCTTCATCCAGCCTTCCTCCTCCCTGGTGGGACTATCCCTGATGCTATCTTATCCTAAGAATGGAACTCAGGCATTGCAGGAGCAGAGTTAGCACCACAATCTGGGCCCCTTACCCCGCCGCACATCTCACTGCAGCTAATGAATTGCTAATACAATTTTCTAGATAATTTTATTTCCATAGCCCCTCATTTTAATGTGTTTCCAAAGGCTAGCATTTATTTGCTTAATCTCCTAGTGTAATAGAATCGGCCCTGACTCATCATACACGCGAATGATCATCTAGGCAGAAACGATGGCAAATTGTTTAATAACTCACAGCTAGTCTTTAGGTTTTTAACTTGCATGCGCCAATAGTTTTGCTTGTCACACACACACACACACACATACACACACACATACATGCACGTACTTCACTAATTTTAATTTTTTGTTTTTCTTTTTTAATTTTTAAAAATATTTATTATTTTTATTTTGTATGTGTGAGTGTATTGCCTGCATGTAGGTAAGTGCACCTGTGTCATGCAATGCCCGCAGAAGACAGAAGAGGCTGTCAGATCCCCTGGAACTGAAGTTACAGACAGTTGTTAGCTGCCATGTGGGTGCTGGGATTTGAACTCGGGTCTTCTGCAAGAACAACCAGTGTTCTTAACCACTGAGACATCTCTCCAGCCCCAATTGTCTTTTTTTTAAAGTCTCTTCGCTCAGCATGACTGTTGGGGCCCAAACAGAGGAGTGGGGACAGTGGAGACAGGGATTCTGAGTCCTTGCTTTCTTCTCTCCTGATTTGTTGATGGGCAAGTGGCCAGAGACCGTTCTTGAACCTTGTGTGATGTCCCAAGAAGGAACAAGAGACACTGGAAGGACTTTGTAGCATTTCTTTGAACTGGTGATCACACTAACACATACATAACCTTGTCAACAAGGTGCAGATCTAGCTGTCTGGGATTTCTTGGCTACCACTCTTTCCAACCAGAGCCCAGGCCCAGCTCCTAGTAAGCTGTTTACTGAAGGACATTATGTTCTCACCTCTTATCCACAAAACCTGTCCTCGACTTGCTCATAGACAACCTGTCTTATCTATACTTTGGGTGGTATTAATTGGCCATCTCCCCTGACCTGGGACCCAAATTCTCTACTGAGCTCAGCCTTACCCCAGTCCATTGGTAATGGAGTAAGGGTGATAAGTGGACATGAAATGAGTTCAGGCCATTCTGTGACATACCAGTGCAGCAAGAGATCAGAGTTCCATAGGAGACTCGGTCTGCCTGGTGGATGGTACCAGCACCCAGGGCACCTCTGGGTTAGCTTTGTAGGAGTGGAATGTCATTCTAGTGGCATCATTTATACACCCTCTTATTCTGTGTTGGAGATCTCTGAGGAAGAGTAAGGAGAAGTCTTGGCTGACAAAGGCAGGGCTATTCAGGGAGCCTGCTCCCCCTGACTGATTTAAAGCAGCTGTTCGAACACTTGGCCCAATCAGGGCTTTCTGTGGGGAAGAGTTCAGGGTAGAAGGGATGCAGGTGCTGGGAATCTTTGGATTGAAGCAGCCAGGACCACTGTGCTGTCTCACAGATCATGTGGGTAGACTCTGCTTTTGTTAAGCAGGCTGGACCAGCCATTGAGAGACTCACTATTAGCCCTGTCTCAGAAAAGCTCAAGTGGAGAGTGACAGAGGAAGACACACTGATGTCAACTTCTGGCCTCCATACACACACTCACAGGGGAGTTTACCCTATTACATATGCATCCCCTGTGTATGCATGCACACACACGCACACACACACACACACACACACACACACACACAAAATACATTGGGTTCAGTCCCATGGTTTCTAAAATCAAACAGACCAAGATGTTTCTGGATCCCAGCTCAGTGGCTTTCTCACTGTGTGACCTTAGGCTAGTTATTTAATCTCTCTGTTTTTCCATTTGTAGGATAGGGGGCTAAGAATGCCTGCACTATAGAGATGCAGGTTTTCAATGACATGACAACACAGATAAAGCACTTAGCACAATGGTCTTTATTAGTTCCCCTTCCCTTCTGCTCTCAGAGATATAGGGAAAATCGGGTGCTCTTCCCTGGTCAGCCTCCTGGCTGCTGGTAGATAGAGGTTGGTTGCACGTCCCTAGACTTCAGTGTCTGTTAAGAGAGGAGACCACAGGTGAATGGGGGGGGGGGTGGTGGTAAGAAGTTGTCTCTGTCTTCCTACTCATCCATCCCAAACCAGGCTATGCATGGTCCTGTGGGGGCAAGAACCAACCGACCTTCCATTTGCTGTCTCCATTGCTGGCCAGGAAGGCAGCAAAGACTCCTCATGCTGATTGTCCTCTCCTCTTCCCACCTGCTCCAGAAGTGCCCACATTCTGTATCAGACAGCCCATGACTTCCTGCAGCCCTGGCACTCTCTCTACTTTGGACTGCACTGACAGACACCAGGCCTCACTCCCTTTCCTATGGTATCCCTCACACAGGGGACAGCCATGTGGGGCTAAGCACAGGTGCTGCTGTCCAGATGCCAGCACAGAGAGACAAGTAGATGGGCTTGCATTGCGTCTAATATGTTTGGGGAGGGAAATCCAACATGGCGGGCAAGGAGCTACCAGTTAAGACTCAGCTGTAAGGTTAGTCACTTCTGGTAGCCAGAAGATCCAAAGAAGCATCAGGAAGGGTTTGGCAACAAAAAGAAAATGGCAGCCTGTGTTTGTGAAGTACAGACACGACAGAATTGAACGAATATCTCATATGACTCACTAGCTCGAAATCCTTGACAGTTTCCCACTGGTCTTCAGATGGGACCCAGAGCTTTCAGTATGGCTGTCGGGACCCCACATACTCTGCCTTCTGGCTTCTCTTTAGTTTCCTCCTCACTTTCACCCTGTTTCTTCAGCTCCCATTGTTAGGACTGATCATCTGAGCAACCAGCTTTTTTGCCACCCCTGAGTGATCATGGATCCATCATCTAGTCTGCTCTCCATACACTGGATGGCACTGAGATTAGAGCAAGGTCTTTGTGTGTTCTTCCATCATTATATCCCCAGAACCTCAAAGAGAGTCATCCTTGTGGAAAGTATCACAGTGCTAGTTGTTGAATGAAATGACTCTCAAAATTCATGCTTTAATGAATGGCAAAAAGGTTAAAAAGAACCTGCAGATGGCCTCAGGAAAGGACTCAAATCCATGGTCCACCTATGAACTCCATGGAAGTTTGGACTAGTGTCTCTGTGCCTCAGTTTTCTCATGCAGAGTGAGCATAGTATAGCCAGCCTTTCAAAGCTGTGGTTTTAAGTGAATTACATTTCATCAATGGTTAGCCCACATCATCTTGGTTACTGTTGGTTCTCACAGAGTCTAACCTGTCTTCCCACTGCTGTCCCAGGCTCTGTAAAGTCCCTGTGATACAAACCCTTCGTACCCTGCCTTCTCTGGTGCTGCGCTCAAGACACTTGAAAATACACATTTGCTGTTGCCATACATGTGATTTTTTTTTTCCTTCACCAGTCTCTAGGTCTCACTGGGGCTGGGCACGTGTTGATTTTAGTCTCCAGAGCCACATCATAAGTGTTTAGTCAACATTGCATGGCCTGGGCTGTCTTCTGGGTTTGACCTTGAATGTGAAGATTAGGACTGCTGATCCCAAGCTGGCTCCGTCCCCAGCCTACAGGGATGAAAATTTGCACTTGTGTTTTCACCTTGCTGAAGCTCTCCCACTGCTGTTTCTCACAGGGACAGACATGGCTGTCTTCTGTCTACTGTGTGGGAAGCGTTTCCAGGCGCAGAGCGCCCTCCAGCAGCACATGGAGGTCCACGCAGGCGTGCGCAGCTATATCTGCAGTGAGTGCAACCGCACCTTCCCCAGCCACACGGCTCTTAAACGCCACCTTCGCTCACATACAGGTAGGCCGGTTCAGGGGATGGGTGGGGCAGGACCTCTGGGAGCCCATATCTGGACCTAACCTCCAAAGAGGGGGTTCCAGGCACCTTCAGCTTTTCTCTGTCCCAGGTTGGATATACGAAGGCTTCCCAAAGGGCATTTAAAAGTTGACTGTTCTCTCAACCCTGCCTCTGTGGGCCATCTGTTCCTGTCTTTCCATGCACAACACAGAAGATGCTCCTTAAAAAGTCATACTTTTGAGTCCCACCCTCAGGAACTTTGATTCAGTGGTCCAGGGTGGGATCCAGAGTTCAGCTTCACTGGTAAATATTCCCAAGGAATGCTGATACAGATGGAGCTAAAATGCATTTTGAGAAAAATTGATCTAACTCTGTCTGCCATGCCCCCCACACTTTCACTGCCCCTTCTCCGTCTAAGAATACCATGGAAGTAGGCTCCACAGAATACACTAAAAGAATTATCCTGCTTTCTCCACAGTAACAGGAGGCCTCTGCTTTAGTCTTAATGTGGTCTAGGAAAGACAATGAGAGTATTGGAACAGTGGACCATGAGATAGCCCTGCTCAGCCAATTCACATGATGAGGGGGAAGACAAGATCTGTGTGAGTCAAGGAGGCAGGGCCAGGTGCCCAGTCCTGCCACCACCCTCTGGGTTTGAGGGATGGGAGACCTAGTGTCTGAAGTCCCTGCAGCAACCCCTGGTCCTATTCCCCTAGCAGAAGAATAGATGACTTGACTTCCTTCTTTATCCTAAGACAAAATGGAATCATCTCTAACTGTCCCTGGGTAAAAGAATACCCATTTCTGAAAAATCTGTCTCTGTCTCTGTCTCTGTCTCTGTCTCTGTCTCTCTCTCTCTCTCTCTCTCTCTCTCTCTCTCTCTCTCTCTGTGTGTGTGTGTGTGTGTGTGTGTTCTGGTTTTGGGGAATGGCTGGGGTCAGGTCTTTATGTGGGTTGACAGAGTACATGCCCAGGCTTGCTGGAGAGGGCATAAAAAAGCTCTACCTGCCTCACAGAGGGATGGTAGATCCTCTCTGCTCATTCTTAAGAGCCTTGTCACAGCCCAGGGATTGAGTATGCAGCCAGGCCTTACATAGGTGACAGGCTCTGCTGAATAAGGGAGGGGCTTTGCTGGTATGGGCTGAGCCGGCCTGGTCTGCCAGCAGTAGGCACCCTTGCCACAGATCCTGCCTGTGCTCTCCCTTCTGGATGCCATCCTAGTGAGAGGAGCACAATACCATTGCATCACCAAATGGGAATGGATCACCAGGAGCTTAGAACTACCTAAGGCTGCTCAGTGGGAAGGAGGAGGTCCCAATGGATAAGATCCAACAAGAAGGACGGAGGAGGAAGGTTATGCAGAAAGACTTTCTCTACAATGTCTACTTAAGGCTCTCCCCTGAGGCATAGGTACTGCCCCATCAATGCCTCTCTCAACGGCACTCCAAGTTCAGCCTTCAGAAAGATGGTCAGTCAATTTTCAGCCACTTCAGAGTATGCCACTGGGTCAAGTCTCTTGGTTTCACATGACATGAATGGTTTCAGTCCTAAGTCCACCCAGATTGCACCTTGCCTTGCCCACGCCAACTTTTCAGAGCTCAGGTAGCCACATGTTAGCCCTGCTCTATCTACCCTGTGAGCCATGCTTCAGGTCCCCATCATGGACGGAGTTTGAGAGAAGCCCTTGCTTATTCTAGAAACACAGACATGTGTGCCCCTTGTGAACACACACACAAACACCCCTCGATTTTCACATGGACCCAGCACAGGCTCTGCACACACCCCCTACCCCAATGCCTCCTTAATATTCCGTTGTTCTTGGCCCATTTGCTGCTGCAGCCGGGTATTTAGCATCGGCAGCTGTGTTTGGTAGGTTAGTCCAGCCGTGCACTTGGCATTGATGGATCCCTGATTCACACAGCTCATCATAAAATAAATTCAGCTGTGCTGAAGAGAGGTTCTGAGAGGGAGGGGCCTGTGGACCCCAGGGGCTGGGGTTGAGGTGGGAAGGATGACACTGGGCTTGGCCAGAGCCAGGGAAACCACTAGGGAATGAGAAACTGGGGAAGGAGGCGGGTCACAGGTGCCCTGGGCAGGCCAGAGGGGCTCTAATTAGTCTCGTTTGTCCTGCACTTAATGTCAAGCTCATTAACGTGTCTACAGAGTTAATCAACATACCACAAATTGGATTTTGACTTCTGCCGCCAGTTTTATGTACATTATGGCCAATGTGACACGATTAGTTCTTGGGGTAGGGGTTGCGGGTCCTGTGGCCACCTAGCTGTAAAACTTGGGTGGGGTGGGGTGGGCATGTGTCTTGTCAGTTTTGCTTTTTTTTCACTCTGCCAGTTCTTTTTAGTTCTTTCCCAGGGCAGACTCAAGAGAGTTACTATTTAAACTCATTTAACATGTGATCCACTTCATAATTAAATTCATAAAAATCTGATCAAACAAACCCCTCAGTTGTTTGTTAAACTCTGAGGGCCCCCCTCTGGAGGCAAGAGGCACAGACAGGCAGCCAGCCCTCCTCACCAGCTTCCCCTGGGGCTGGGTGACTGCCGATGTACGTTTTAATTACCGGCTCCGGCTGAAGTCTCACGTGGTCTTTGCTTTATTTATTTATTTATATCTTAATGAGGATACTGAATCTTTGATTAAAGTCGTAATCGTTGCCAATTCAGGAAGGAGGGGGAGTGGATGTCAGACCAGACAAGGCCACGTGTGCAGACACACACAGAGAGGGAGTGACGTGCAGGCTCACACACACACACACAGACTGCCCCTCATTCTGGTAGTCCCAAAGTCAATTAGTACCAGCATCAGTAAGGGCTGGTCTCTTGGCTTTGATAGGGCTGGAGTTTGGGGAACAGGTGCTCCTTATAGAACTAGCATTGAGAGGACAGGCTTCCCAGAACTCTAGGACTTAGCCCCAGATCTGCATGTGAGAGACTCCACTAGCCAGCAATACTTCTGAGCCAGGCCAGTGCCCCTTAAAGAACTGGATAGAGAGATGGCTTCTTTGAGTTTCTTCGATGGAGCCTCCCCCAACTCCTGCCCCCCAGGTCCTCAATGCTTTTTGTAAATCTTCCACCCATGAGTCAGTCAGTCAGTGAACAGACCCCAGATCCACTCCCCACAGAGCCTTTAAACCCTTCAGAGCAATCAGAGGAGGTGAGAATTTATGTGGGTACAGGGGCCTGTATTCAGGAAGGGGGAACATTTGGTTAGCGGCCTGTGGTGGGGAGACAGTGTAGAGAGTAAAATATCATTTTAAAGAGGAAGTGGAGGCACAGGCATGCGAGTCTATAAGGAGAAGGACAATTTATGCCCAGGCACGAGCGCAGTTTGACATGAGGATAATGAAAAAACGTAGGTCATTGTGGATGACTTAAACCTTCAGCAGCTGAAGAGAATGTATGAAATGCAGAGGACATTACACGGTTGGCAGCCTCGCACATCTGCAGAGGGACAAGTGAAATACAGTGGGCCATTCTTTACCATAAACTGTGGTTGTTGGAGATGCAGCCGGGAGAAATTGTAATTACAGTGACAAGACGAATCAGTGATATTTAAATATTCATGAACAAAGTCTGGGGTGATCAATCTATCTTTATTGTCTGTGCCCTCACTCCTGTAATAAATAAGTAGCTTACCTTTCATCCCCCAGGCTCCCTACTTCTGGTACAAAAATGCAAGGTGGTAATCCCATCCCTTACCCCACAGGGATTTAAGAGTAGGTGTCCCAGGAGGAGAACAGGGGGCCAGTGAACATAGATTCTAGACTCAGGAAGGATTGTTCTTCTCAGTTCCATACTTAGCATTCTTGAAGAGTTGGTTCTGAGTCACTCCTGGGCAAGCACTGGGCTACAAGGGAGGGTGAGGTGCCTTAGCCTCCAGGTGCTTCCTCTCTAGAGGCATGGTGAGCCTGCCAATGGATCCAGTACAACACAGCCTTTAGCCAGACTCTAGGTATGTTGGGCCTTCCAATGGATACAATACAACATGGTATTTAGCCAGACTCCAGAACCAGATCAGAGCTGGAGTCCCAGCCTAGCAACTTACTAGCTTGGGACAGTGCTTGAGCATCTCTAAGCAACTCATTTCTCTCTCAGATAACTTCCATGATCATGTGACATGATCTCTGTCACATCCTCAGCATAGCAGTGAGGCCATTTAAATGGGAAAGAATCTTTTTTTTTTTTTTTTTAAATCACACTTCTATAAGTAAGAGGCCCAAAGTGTTGAATATTCCAGTCTTTGGGGACAGAAAAGAAAGTGTGCCTGGGGAACTGATGGGAAGCTTCCGAATGAAGATGCTGGACGAGCTGGGCTTTGAAGGGTGGATAGGTGTTCACCATTAAAAGAGGAAATGGAGAGATGATAGCAGAGTTAGTCAGTGGAACAGGAAGAAGACAGAGAATAGTTGAGGGAGCAAAGAGAAATTCTCCAAGTTGGAGGGACCTTTTGGAGGGTGCAGAAGTCAGGCTGGTGTGGCACCTGACTGAACCAGTGGACAGGGAGAAGAGACAGTATGAAGAGGAGGCAAACAAGGTCTCAAAGCCCTGGGCTCTGCTGCACCTTTGGGGTTGGGGGTGGGGAGCTGCTTTCTGGGAGTTGCTGCTCTTGACTGAGCCAAGTGGGCTTTCTTTTCCTTATTCTGGTCATTATCCCATGGATGACTGTGGGACCACAGTAAAGTCTGGATGTGTGCGCATATGTACTGGCTGTTCATGTTATGGGAATCAACAGACACTGTTGATGGTGAAGTCATCTTGGAAGGTGGTTAAACATAGGCCATCCCAGGACACCAAGCATGCCCTGCTGTCCCCTGATGCAGGGACAGAAGGAAGCAAGGGCCTGATTCAGTCCCTTGAACCCACAGGTGATCACCCATACGAGTGTGAGTTTTGTGGCAGCTGCTTCCGGGATGAAAGCACACTCAAGAGCCACAAGCGCATCCACACAGGGGAGAAGCCCTACGAGTGTAACGGCTGTGGCAAAAAGTTCAGCCTCAAGCACCAACTGGAGACACACTACAGGGTGCACACAGGTACCACGGGCCAGGGAGGGGCCCTGGGTTGGCTCTGGGACCTGGGGGCGGGTGTGGGAAACAGATGGCTCCTCAGAAAAGCCCAAGGCTCAGCCAGAGAGAAAAGGTTCTATTAAGAGATAACATGGGGGGCAGGGGACTGGAGAGATGGCTCAGTGGTTAAGAGTACTAGCTGCTTTTGCAGAAGACCTAGGTTCGGTTCCCAGCACCCACATGGTGACTAACGACTTTCTATAATTCCAGTTCCAGGGGATCTGATGCCCTCTTCTGGTCTCCATGGACATTGCACAACATGGGTGCACTTACATATATGCAGGCAAAACACTCATACACATGAAATAAAAATAAAGAAATGTTTAAAAAAAAACTAATATAGGGCCAGGCATAGTGGCATACACCTTTAATCCCAATACTTGAGAGGTAGAGGCAGGCGGATCTCTGTAATTTCTGGCCAGTCTGATACACATAGTGAGTTCTAGGCTTGCCAGGACTATATATTAAGACCCTATTTCAAAAGGGGGAAGGGGACTGTGTGTGTGTGAGAGAGAGAGAGAGAGAGAGAGAGAGAGAGAGAGAGAGAGAGAGAGAGTAGTCTGAGTACCATGAGCCCTTTCAAGACCAAAGAAGACATTTCTAATCAGTTGTGGCAGACATTAGTAATCAATCATAGGCTACTGTCTCATGAGCCCAGTCAGCCCCCTGAAGCAACCTCACAAAAATAGTTGAGGAATACCATGCAAAATGATGCCTATTCATGAGTCTTAAATTAGGGTTAAGTTGGCCAGGTGAGTGAAAAGTGAAATGGGGGTGGCTTCATGATGCTCTATCTAGAGTTAGAAGCAGAATCAAAGGGCAGTTAAGTAAGTTGTGATAAGGGTCAGGAAATGGTGACTTTAGATCAGGGTCAGTTCTGAGAGGAGCAGATGTAGTTAATAACCCCTCCATGGGTAGAATGTTTTACCATTTCAGATTGTCCCCACATGCCTTCTCAAATAGAAGAAATATGAGCATCTGTCCTCTTTGGGGTCTGAGGACAGACAAGTGGACATTGTCTAGATTTCTAGAAGTTCCAGAGTCCGAGGCAGCAGAGCCCTGAAGCTGGCCTAGACCTACTGGGAAAGCCTATTTTTACCCCATTTCAAGTTCAATGACATCATCTTGGTTGCTTAAAATTGGCCTTGGTGGGAGTATTGACAGCACAGCAATAGAGCTGAGTGTTTTTGGAGAGCTGGTTGTTGAACTCACCCCCAGCACACTGCCTATGGGGGGAGGTAGGATTTCCTGTGAGGCTGAGATGGTGAAACCTAGCAAACTAAGAAGCACTCTGTGATCAGTGGAGACAGCACCCAACCCAGAGGAAGGGGGAGATGTAACCTTCACTTGCTTATGGAGGAGGCAGCCAGCAGGAATAGGAGGCAGAACTCTGTACTCTGGCCTCTATTTTGAGACCCCAGGAGAGGATGGGGTACTCATTGATGACAACATGAGTGACCCAGGGGATTTTCCAGAGCCCTGGGGTTTCCTTAGCCCCTTGTTGGGGATGTGACCTGCATGCAGATCATTAAATGCATCGGCAATGACTATTGTAAATAGCTGGTCGATAGTTAGATCACTTTGACTGTTCATTACTTCATTATTTGCTGGGGCCTCTGCACGGAGGAGTATTGATAGGGAGATGGCTGACCAGTTAATTACTGTATTGAAACAAGGTTCCCTTACATCCTCTGCTCAGCTCCAGGGAACTCCAGTGAGGGGAGGGGCAGTCTGGATGACAGGCTAGGGTGTGGTTGTGTCCTCTGAGGTTCTCTACACTGCCCCTCCCCCTATTCTAGCTCCAGAGGCAGAAGCAGGGTCCAGGGGAGGCTCTTAGAACTTTAATAGGTAGATTAAAACAGGGTGTGTTGGAAGGACTCTGGGTTCCTTAGATTCCCCCACCCCTCCTCCTTGCCATCTATAGCCCTAAAAGGACTTCACTCACTCTTCTACTCCCCATGGATGAACTGTGCTATGAAGAACCACCCCAAAGGACTTCAGGGTCCTACTACCTCCTTCCAAGGCATCCATTTCCTTAATTAGAAGAAAAGAACCCATGCTTTAAGATAGGAAGACCAGGGGCCAAAGCTGTGCTGTGAGTCCTATAGTCACTAGCCACAGTAGTCTATTTATAGTCTCACAAAATAAAGCAAAAGTGTAATGTCCCAGTAACAGCCACACCAAGAGTCCTGTATGACTAATGGCTACCATGTCGGATGGACCAGCCATTATCTTGGGAATTTCTGGTGGAGACTGGTGGGCTAGAGGAACAGACATTCTCTAACAAGCCCAAGGGTGGTACAGAGTCCTTGCGGTCCTCACATTCTCCTGCCCTGTCTTGTCACAGGTGAGAAACCCTTTGAGTGCAAGCTCTGCCACCAGCGCTCCCGGGACTACTCGGCCATGATCAAGCACCTGAGAACACACAACGGCGCCTCGCCCTATCAGTGTACCATCTGCACGGAGTACTGCCCTAGCCTTTCCTCCATGCAGAAACACATGAAGGGCCACAAGCCTGAAGAGATCCCCCCCGACTGGAGGATAGAGAAGACTTACCTCTACCTGTGTTATGTGTGAAGGGGGAACCCTGCATGGTAGATCAGCAGCGGGAGCCAGTAAAGCTAGAGTAAGACAAAGTGAAATGACTGTTCAAAGAAAAGGAAAAAGAAAGAAAAATAGAAAAGAGAAAGAAAGGAGAAGGAACCTGGTAGTTATTTGGCCTTGGGTTCTCTCTGGGGCTCCAGGTAACCTGGATGTTAAGCTACTGTCCCTTCCCTGGGCCCTCTCTTTTGGGTGGGTGGAGGTGGGTTTGCTTATTCACATGGTGATATATTTTTCTCCTCCCTCAGCCTAGACCCTCCTTTTGTGTCCAGAAACAGAGACCAGAAAGCAGGTGTGAGGCCTTCTGGTCAGAGCCACAGCCTCTCCCCTTAACTCTTCCTTCTGCCTCTTTAGAAAAGGGTCAAAGGGAAACAGAAAGGAGGCCTAAGACGATGAGGGATCCCCTGGTTGATGCTCAGAATGACAGCTCTGATGTGCTAGGGACAGACTGAGAAGTAGAAGGACTCTCTTCTGCCCAGCCACATCTGGGTGCCCTTCATGGACTCTGAGAGCCTCATGGCTCTTATCCCTCAGCTTCCTGCCCCTGCTTGATGCCTGTCCTCCTAGGACCCGAGGGGCTCATACCCACATGGATCTGGGCTATATTTCACCACCTCAGGGGGAAAGCTGCGTCTAATTCCAGAGCCCCTTCCTCCCCTTAGCTTTCTGAGAACTCAGAACAAAATTAATCAGACACCCTGACCCAGCCAAACCCCCTCCTGGGCAAGATTCCTGCTGAGTTACTTTCTGCTTACAAAATGGAAACAAAATAAACAGAAAACCAACTAAATATATTCCATCCCACCATCCAAACAAGCACACATTGCTACAACCCCATTTTAGTTCCTTGAGGAAGGAATCCGTCATCCTGTCTAAAGGGTCCCATTGTCTAAGAGGAATGGATGCCCTCCCGCAGGTGAGCAATATACCTACAGGAGGGAACAGATGCCCTGCCTGTGCGGCACTGGGTTACAGTCATACTGGGGATCCAATAAGCAAAGGGCCTGGGGAAACCCCAGACCCAGGGAGCCCAGTGGGAACACTGGGATCTGGAGATGAGCACAGAATTCCTGGCTCAGGGTCTCCCTCATCCCCCAGGGAGCAGTGAGGAGGAGCTGATGGCGCTTAGGCCTCTTGTGTTTGCTTCGTTAGCACATTGTACTTGAATTACCTCAGTTTTTTGTTTGTTTGTTTGTTTTTGGTTTTGTTTTTTTGTGACCTCATGAGCTTTTTAAACCCCTGTTTCTTTTGGGGAGCTGGGGGTTGAGAGAGTTGGAGAAATGAGGAGGGTATACTATTCTGTTCTAGTGTAAATGAATATTTGGCTTTGGACTTGACCTGGTGGGGGGCCTCCCCTTTCCTGTCTGGAAGTGATAGGAAGAAAAGGAACACTCAGGATCTGAATGGGAGGCCAGGAGAGCTAAGAAGGTGGGGTGGAGGGGACAGTGACTGGGTCTTGTCCTGCCCATGGGTCACTTAGGAGTCACTGCTGGCGTTGCCCAGGGCTCAGACCATCAGTGCCCACCTTTGGTTCAGCCTGAAGCACTCTAGAGAAAAGTCCTACTACTATTAGGACTTTCTGGGCTGGTCAGACTTGAGGGGGCCTGTGTTATTAAGATATATACAACCATATGGTTCCCTCCGTGTGCCATCATCACTGCCAAAATTAGTGTACTTTCATGGCCAATGTGTTTGTTTGTGTGTGGTGGGGGGTGGCCCAGCCTGGGCTTTATTGTGCTGGGCGGGGTGTGGTTTTTCTAAAAGCTACCTCTTATGTTTGTCCAGTCGCTTCTCCTTCCGCCCCTGTTGCTGCTTTGCCTCCTCCCTTCAACTCCCGCCCCAACTTTGGAAAGCACATTTGCAATATTCGTATTTGCTTTGGGATGGACCTTCCGTTTCATTGCATGTTTTATGTGTAAGATATTCTGTTGCCGTTGTTTTTATTCTTTCTCTCTCTGAGAAAGTCATGGCTGCGTTTTGATCTTAGGTTTTAAAAAGTGGTTTAGGGAAATGGTTTGGTGGGGAGAATGGTTGTAGGATACAGCAGGAAGTTGGAGGGACGGGTGCTGCTGTAGTCACTCCCCCGTCCCTCAGTCCCCATCCCTGTGGCCCTCCCCTTCAATCTCATCCACTGTATCTGAAGGCCTTAATAATTGTGTGTTAGGAGGATGTGGAGTAGATACTTGTCTGTGGACTGTGGATTGGGGATGGTAAAGTAGGGAGGATGCTGTTTTGCAGCCCTAGTGATGACTTAGTGGGTTGGAAAGGAAAAGGATTTAAACTTGAAATATGTGACTAGGAACAGTTTGTCATGTTTATAATGTGAAAAGAGTGAAATCTTTTATGGGGAGGAGCAGTTTTTAAGAAACCATTATGCACTATGGCTTCCTCCCCCAGTTTAGAGAGGAAAAAGATGTGTGTGGGGGGACTGCTGACCCTCAGGGGATCTGTAAATCCCAGAAAGCAGTATTTTTAACAGCAAGCTGTCATTCAACATTTGGTGGCGAAGGGAAAAAAATATCAAAAATATCCATACAACCAGCTGGTCCTTCTCTTCCCTGGCCTTCCCACTCAGCCTGTCCCCCCACCCTGCCCATTCATAATATCTTGAGAGGGCTGAGCTGATGATCTTTACAAATTGTAATATTTTTGTAATATTTGTTAGTTTTCATCAGTTCTATGGGACTTTGCTCTTTACTTTTGTAATGTGAGTAGGAAAAAAAGATTAAAAAAAAAAAGAAGGAAAAAAGAAAAAGACAAAAAAAAATGTTTTACCAACAGCTCCCAGAAAGCAGTATTTTTAACAGCAAGCTGTCATTCAACATTTGGTGGCGAAGGGAAAAAAATATCAAAAATATCCATACAACCAGCTGGTCCTTCTCTTCCCTGGCCTTCCCACTCAGCCTGTCCCCCCACCCTGCCCATTCATAATATCTTGAGAGGGCTGAGCTGATGATCTTTACAAATTGTAATATTTTTGTAATATTTGTTAGTTTTCATCAGTTCTATGGGACTTTGCTCTTTACTTTTGTAATGTGAGTAGGAAAAAAAGATTAAAAAAAAAAAGAAGGAAAAAAGAAAAAGACAAAAAAAAATGTTTACTACCAACAGCAAAATGCCCCTTTGTGTGTGTGTGTGTGTGTGTGTGTGTGTGTGTGTGTGTGTGCACTCTGTGTATGTGGTTATGTGTGAAGTCACACTGTGTTGTCTGTGCTAGTGTCTCACTGTTGGATATTACTCACTCAGCACCAACCTGCCCTATGCATCCCTGAGGGCTTCAGGGATCCTGGTGAGAGCCAGGGGCAGCTAGAAGGGGTACCTCTATATACTGTTCCCTTCCCTCTGTTCCCCCTACAGCCCTAGACACCCCAAGAAAGTCCAACATGCCTGTTCCCCTTCCATTGCATTTCCTCTTTCTCAACATGCCTCTCCTACAAAGAGGAAATGGTTCTAAAGTTTCCAGAGCCTTCTCTGCCAGGCCTGATGACCATCGGGAAGGTAGGAAGCTTCCAGGAGGCCTTCTTGGTGTCTGCAGTGCAGGAAGTCAGGGAGGCTAGGGGGGTGGATGCATTTCCCTTCTTAGGGAAGCACAGACTGTATTTCCTCCCTTCATCTCTGAGCCTCCTGGCTTGGTACCCCTCTGCCTTCAGCACCCCTCTGCCCTCTGTTTTCTTACAGTACCCAGGCTTGCTACTGCCTTATCCAGTCTGGTGAACCTTCTTTAGCCTAGCAAATCCAAGCTGCTTAACAGTCCCTTCCCCTGCCCAGCTCCTATGAGTGAGTCCCTTAATGCTATTGGTGACCCTTTACTCACTCAGTGTTCCTTCCCTATTCACTCCTTTGCTCATTTAAAGCATTAAAATCCTATGTGTATATAGGATAGACAAATATATATATATAGAGAGAGAGATATAGCAAGAGAGATATAAAATAGAAAATGTCATTGCTTGGCTGCTTTACAGGAGGCCACAAAGAAGAGGAAGGCAGATCTGGGGCACAAGGGTGGACCAGGGACTGGGGAACCCAGTGATTCAGTACAATCCAGGGTTGTGACACGGGCTTGTTTAATCTTTGTGCCTGAACAGTTTTTCCATGTTGAGAAAAGAAAGAAAGAAAGAAAGAAAGAAAGAAAGAAAGAAAGAAAGAAAGAAAGAAAGAAAAAAAACGCTGCAATTTTTCACAAGTGTGTGGTATGCTTCTGGGTGCTATGGGTACAAGGTGGAAGGGCCACGGGGGCCCTGCTTAGAAGAGCAAGCAGGGGCAGCTTTTGGTTTGGGGCCATGTGAGGGGGAGGGAAAGTAGAGTGGGCAGACTTTGGCCAATACCCTGGCAAGTCAGACTAGAGTGGAAACTGGGGGCACCAGGATGCAAGACAAACAATCCAGAACTATCTGGGGCTCAAGTCATGAATTTTTTCCTTGACCCGTTGTCATCTTTTCCCTTCCACCTCATCTCCTTCTCCCCTAGCACTTCTGGCTTGGGTGCTGGGACTGCACTTACCTGGAGATGCCCATGGGCAGACAAACAGCAAGACTAACCCTACGTGATGGGATAGATGAGAAGAGTCAAAAAATAAAAATAAAAATAAAAAAGTAAGAGAAGCCCAAGAAACAGGTGCAGGACAAACCAGATAGACTCGGTCAGAGGAAAGGATGAGGAAAAAAGAGTGCAAGTCCCAGCCAGCCTGCCTGCCTGCCAGCCAGCCGCAGCGCGACTCCCCTTGGCTCCTGGGCAGCCCACTTTGCAGACAGGGTCCCTTCTCCCCGTGTGTAACATAGTCTTTGTTCACATAGTGTTATGCATGATCCTTGTAAGGTGAAGAAGCCGTGGTGATGTACCATGCCATCCGCCCTATATATAAAGATAAATAAATATATATATATATATATGTATGTAAGTTATAGCACTGAGGGCTCCGCGGCCCTGCTGGACCAAGCAAAACTAAGCCTTTTGGTTTGGGTAATATGTTTGTTTTTTATTTTCTTTTTTTTGTGGCTTTTTT
>NW_008337842.1:0-14788 GCF_000622305.1 Nannospalax galili | reverse complement strand
TCTGGCTTAGGTGCTGGGACTGCACTTACCTGGAGATGCCCATGGGCAGACAAACAGCAAGACTAACCCTACGTGATGGGATAGATGAGAAGAGTCAAAAAATAAAAATAAAAATAAAAAAGTAAGAGAAGCCCAAGAAACAGGTGCAGGACAAACCAGATAGACTCGGTCAGAGGAAAGGATGAGGAAAAAAGAGTGCAAGTCCCAGCCAGCCTGCCTGCCTGCCAGCCAGCCGCAGCGCGACTCCCCTTGGCTCCTGGGCAGCCCACTTTGCAGACAGGGTCCCTTCTCCCCGTGTGTAACATAGTCTTTGTTCACATAGTGTTATGCATGATCCTTGTAAGGTGAAGAAGCCGTGGTGATGTACCATGCCATCCGCCCTATATATAAAGATAAATAAATATATATATATATATGTATGTAAGTTATAGCACTGAGGGCTCCGCGGCCCTGCTGGACCAAGCAAAACTAAGCCTTTTGGTTTGGGTAATATGTTTGTTTTTTATTTTCTTTTTTTTGTGGCTTGTCTTATGTCGTGAGAGCACAAGTGCCAGTCCGATTGCTTTGTATCACAGAATAGTGTTTTTAATTCATCAATGTTCTAGTTAATGTCTACCTCAGCACCTCCTCTTAGCCTGAGTCTAGGAGGTTGCCCGATTTTGTTTCTTCAATTGTATTGGTTCCTTTTTTGTACAAATCAATCTCTCTACCCTTCTCTTTTTTCCCCCTCCCTCCTCTCCCCCCTCCTCTCACCTCCCCTTCCCCCAGTCAAGCTTGCCAGTTCTTTCTGTCCACTCGAAGTTGTGTGCTCCCGGTTGCAGCTTTTCCGCACCTGCCTTCGTGTAGATTGATGCGTTTCTTTGTAATTTCGGTGTTTCTGACAAGACTTAAAAGGAAAAAAAAAAGGAAAAAATGAATTTACTGCTGCAGGTTTTTTTCTCTCTCCATGTGTCACTAAGTGAAGTTTGTGCCTTCTATAGCAAAGAGAATATTTTTTACATCCTACTAACAGTAGATTTTTTTGTAGTGAACATTTTTTGTATTTTTATTTATAAGTCTCATAAGAAAAATAGCAATGTTCAGTTGTATACCTTGAATCTGCAGTTAGCAAAGAATAAAGTTAATTCAGTTGTCTCTGGCTCAAAGTGTCCTTTTTAGAAAACTGTGCTTTTTATTTCTTCCTTTTCTGGGTGGGGAGCATTGTGGAGCAACTGAGATTCCTGTCTGGGGGTGAGGGAAGAGAAAGCTATGCGATACACACATTCAGGCTTAAAATTTTTCAACATGCTTATTTATTGGGGGGGGGTGCTTGCCATGGTGCACATCAGCACCTCAGCAGAGATCTGAGGACACCTTTCGGGAGTTGGTTCTCTCCTTCCACCATGTGGGTCCTGGGGATCAAACTCAAGTCCTCAGGATTGATGGACAAGTATCTTTACCACCAAGCCATCTCACCAGCCCCACATTCAGCCATTTTATGTGACACTTTCATGCCACATTTAGAAGCCACGTATCTATTCAATAACATTCTTACCTTTGAGGGTTAAGAAACTGTGTTAAATACATGAATATCATTTGACCTTGGAACAAGGTACTAAGTGGACATTCCTTTATTCAACAAAACTATTGCACTGGTGGCAAATTTCTGCACTAGGAATACAGCAAGGGACAAAACAGAAACCAGCACCTGTGGGCTTGGCGTGTGTTTGCAAGTGTGTGTGTGGCCTATATGGATCATGCAATGGGTATCTGGTGATCAAAACTTATGTCCAGATCAGATACCAAATCAGATTGTTTTCCCCTGGGCTCTAGAGGCAGGACTCACCCATCTTCCTCAAAGCTAAGCAAGTCTCAGAGTTGTCTCAACACCAACACAAAGCTTCTACTCAATTAAAGGACCTTGGGTCCATGGCAGCCAAGACCTACTGAAAACGAAGGTTTCAGAGCTGGAGGGTCTGCTTCATGGCAGAGTGCCTGCCTGGCATGTGCAAAACCCTGGGTTCTAGCCTTTTCCTCTGCTCTAAGTGGAAGTATCACTTCACTCATCTTAAACTGTAAATCCAGTTCTACCCAAATCCTAGATGCATGTTCCAGCATCCCTGCCTGTCTCCTACTGAGACCTGGGGATGGGGGCACTCATGACTTAAGTCATGGATGCCACAGTGGGTCGCTCCACTACTATGACAATGCATCAAACCTGGCCCCTAGCTTACTGGGGGGGGGTGGTCACCAGCATGTGTCCCTGTTCCTTTGCCCCGCAATTTAAAGAAAGGCTAGTGCTGGTGCATGCCTGTGTGTGTGTGTGTTCCTGTACTCCCAAGCTCTGGGTCTGGCTGGCTCTGGGGTTACTGAACTGATTGGGACTGAAATCACACTAACCCTAACAGCCCTCCCAGGAAGAGGCCCAGCCCAGGGGCAGGCATCGTCCCTCCTTCAGAGCCCCTGGCTTTTTAGTTCTCCTCCCTTCTCTTTTCTGCTCTATTCTTCCCTCCCATCATCCTCCGTCCAGTTTTGCTTCTCTCCTTCCCACCCCTCTCCATTCTTCTCTCCTCCTGACTCATTTCTGGGAGATTTCTTTTGCTGCTGTGCATCCATCCCACATTTTCTTTCTCCTCTTGGAAAATAATCCTTGGCCAAAAATGTGTATGTTTTGATTCGGATCTGTATCTGCGCCCCTCTCATCGCCCCTCCTCCAGCCCCCGCCCCTCCCCCTCTGCACACCACCCCGCCCTCAGGCCTTAGCTTTCGCTTGACAGATGGGAGGGCAGTGGGCACTCCCTCTTTAAAACAACATTTAATCGCCGTTTTCTGTTCTTGGACATCAAAGCTGGGGCTTAGGCGCTGCGCTGGGGTCGTGGCGGCGCGGGCTCTGGGGGAGAGGAGGTGAGTGAATAGGGGCTGGTTGAATGGGCTTTGTGTGACCGCCGGGGTCTGCCTGCTTTACATGCTCTTTGACCCAGATATGATCTCATGGAGAGAAAGGGGCCCGGGCCCGGCCAGCCTGAGAACGCTCCTCGGCCTGCCGCAGCCCCTCCTCCCTCCCTGGGCAGCCGGCCACAACTGCCCTCTGCCCCAGCCTGCAGCATGGGCAGCCTCCTCCAGGGCAGGGCCCGCCAAGGGGGCACGCGGCTGGGGTCAGCGGAGGGGACAGGCAGCTGGCCTGGGAAGATGCACCCTCCCCGGGTTGGAGGGATAGGGCTCCTCCTACTTATGTTCTCCAGGGAGGCAGCATGGAAGCCCCCCCAAACACACAGCACCCCTCACTGTCCAGAGTTCTGGGTCACCGCTGCTGGGGTTCTGGTTGAATCTTGATGGCTCTCCTTTCGGTGGTATTTGATGTCCCTTCCCTCCAGAGGGAGCAAAGATGAAGCCCCAGCCAGCAGACACTCCCGAAGACCCACAAGAGTGTGGTAAGTGGAAGGAGGAGGCAGACAAGCCAAGTCCTAGGATCGCTCCATCGGTTCGGCACACTTTCCTCTAGGCCTTCCCACCTGGCTGCCCACAGAGCCCTTTAGCCCCTGACCCCGGAAGAGGAGGAGACTGTAGATATCCCACCCTCTGCCCGTTCCTTCCCTCTCTTGTCCTGTGCCTTGCCTGCAGGCCAAGTGATTTTCCAAAAACTGGAAGCATCACCTCACTCCTTTGAGGAGTCCCTCATCACTCCTAGCTTAGAACTCAAGCTCTCCAACACAGGACTCTGAGACCTTTAGCCCTGCTTGATGCCCAGATCACCCCCACCCCTTGCTCTGGTCAACTTGGACACCACCATGGTTTTTTTCCCTGTGGCTTTTGTTGTGTCCTTCTCCAGCTGAGCACAGTATAGCGCAAATGCCAGCTCCTGCTTGGCGGGCTCAACTTCTCCAAATTCTTGTTTCAGTTCAAACTACCTGCTCAGTAAACCTTCCCTGACCACTGGTGAGTGACTTAGGGGCCCTATTGTGCAGACCCTCCCATCCTACCATTGGTACATTAGAATCACCTAAACTCTCAAATGTCCCCATTTCCAGATATTAAATTCCTTGATGCCCAGAACTGTGTATTCAATATCTTGGTGTTCCTAGAGCCTAACACTGCACATGGCAGGTATCCAGTAAATGTTTGGTGAGTACATAGATGTCAGAAAGGTAGAATGAAACAGAGAGGCAGTTAGCCCTCTGGTGCTGAAGATGCAGTTGTTAGAGAGAGGGAAATGTGCTAAGAAGTACCCCCTTATATGCCTACCCAGGAACCTCCACACAGCATCAAAGACAGGTATGCATGCTGGGTGGGGACTCAGCCTGGGCTCCAGCTTTCCTGCTCTGGATCTGTACTTGCTTCTAAGAGTACCTGAAAGGAGGAAGGTGAGGCAGGCTCAGGGCAGTGACACACCTGACCTGGCCTCTCTGGGGTAGGAGTGTTTGCGTGAAGACACCAGGTCCTTGGCCCACCGGGAGGCCCCAGTTTTCTCTATGCTTCTAGGCCCAGCCTTTCAGCTCTCCCCACTTCCAGCTCCTACCCTGTGAGCCAGCTAGCAGGCAGACTCTCTTGGGCTGCTTTTTCTGCACCCCAGGAGCTGCCTCAGTGAAAGTGAACTCGTTCATTTAAACCTGACTCCGCAGACCTACGGCCCCCTGCAGCGCTAATTACTCTGTAGTTCTAAACTGATTGCTGTACACTAAGCTTAAGCCCGCCTTTATTTATTTACTGACTACATTAATAGCAAAGGCGAGCTGCTTTCAGTGGCTCCGGACTGTACACGCTGGCTGTGCCCTGTTCCCTTACTCCCCAGGAGATGAAGTACCTGACACAGAACCCCTAAACTCACCATGAGTCCCCTGGACCAGAAATGAGAAAGTGTAATTGTATCTATACCTTACTCCTAACACACAGGGAGTCTCTGTCTTGACTCTTGTATAATGGAACCAGGCTGGGGTTGGGGAGGGAACCTTCCGTTTGCAGGATGCAATATGCCTCAATAGCTCATGTAGGGAGGTGCTGGCCATGGGCCTTACTTATTTTACAGGCTTTGGCTCCATAACTGTCAGGTGGTAAATAGTGGCTCTTTCTCTTTCCACAGTGTCTTTGTCAAAGGGAACAGCTTCCTCCCCATCCCCACTCTCCCAGGACTAATGGTCTCTGTTTAGTTGCCTGTTCCCCACAGTGCCCACCCCTTGTCACTAGGAAGGAGTTCCTCCCTGAGTTGAATCAGAACTTAACACCTCTCAGTGTTTTCTGCCCCATTCACATGCTTGGCCAGAATTTGCTGGAAGGGAACTTGAGTCCTTGTTTCATTCCTAGGAGTCCTCCAGGGCAGACCTGACTCCAGTCTCCCTACCCCAGGACTCACATGCCTGAGGAAATTCAGCAAGTGGTTCCTGTGAGATGGTGCCCTGCCTCTTTCCCACTGTGTGGGTTCAGAAGGCCTACGGCCATGCCACGGCAGTCACTGTTAGCTTCTCTGATGTCCTCAAGCCACTCAGGTAAAGCTGTACCCTAGCCTTGGGGCATAGCAATATTCTGGAAACCAGAAGGACCCTGCCAGGACCCATGGAGTCAAGCACCTGGCCTCTAACTTTAATTAGCACTAGCTTGGTGACTGCCATATTGGGCACCCTGAGGTAAAGGGGTGGGTGAGGTGTGGCAGGAAGAACGAGGGATTCAGCGTCAAAAGGACCTGGGTATGGCTTTGATTACATCACAAAGCCTTTCCAAGTTCCTCTTTCCTCAACTGTGGATGGAACAGCGGTTCAGGACAGTTGTTACATCAACTGGAGTAAAGATACCCAAATCAGCTTTCGAAGGCACAGTGGTGCTATGACAATGTAGGTTATAAGTAGGGGTAGTCTTGGATAGCTAGAAGGGGAACTGGTGGCCTAGATGGTCCTTTTTAGAGCAGAAGTCCACAGAGCCCCCACAGCCACTGCAGGCATAGTTGGGACTCTGTCTCCACCTAGTGGATATCAGCCAAAGGTGCGTCTACTGCTGGGGCATCTGGAAAATGACTGGCACTTTGTGTCTGCCCTGGTTTTTGTGGGTTACCTGCTATATGGGGCTTGAGTAGGGCTAGGTAATTGGGGACTGTGATTCACATTCATGCTGGAGGAGGACCATTCCAAAGTACTTGGTCGGGAGAGGTTAAGGGGGTCTTCCTGGAAGTCTTCCTGAGTCACTATTTCTTCATTCTTTTTTCCCCCTTTCCTCCCTTTGATCTACTGGCCATGTAGATCTCATTCTTCCCATCCCTCAAAGACTGATCCATTCTCAAACCTCAGGGAAGATCAGCCTTGGATAGACCTCAGCTCTTCAAAGCTTTTCTACCAAGAAAGACACAGGCAGGGCGAGGGAGGGTCATGGAAGTCGAATGGCCCCAGGCTGGGAGAGAGGACAGCAGGATGGCCTACTTCCTGAGTTCCAGAACCTTCAATAAACCCAGAATGGAAGTGGAGTTAGTTGCTGCTTTGATGTAGAACTGCCCTTCCAAGGTAGTAAGTAAGCCTGGTGCCTAGCCCCATCCCGCCCCATCTCTGGCTGGATAACACCCAAGTTCTCTGAGACAGGGACTCTCCCACACCTAGATACTTGGGTCTGCAGGAGATGGATCATCATGTCTCTCCCCTTGTTTCTTGGCACTTCTGACCATCTTGAATGGATGCTCTGACTTGGGGATGCCTCTCAGCACTACATTTCTAGCAGACTCTGGTCTGCTCTAAAAACCTCAGAGAAAAGCTTGGCTCTATATCACCTGTAGCTTTTTATTTTATGTTATTTTAGCTTTTAAAGCAATCTGGCTTTTTCACTTTCCACTGAACAGGAAGGGCTTCAGAATAGAGTGAACTTCGAGTGACACCAGGTGGACAGAAATAGGAAATGCATGCATGACTGTCTGGCTAATAGGAAGGCCTTCCCTAACTACTGGCCACTTGGGAAGAAAGGGAGTCACAGTGGCAGGGGGAGAAAGGCACATGGGTCCTCCCAAGCCTGATCTGACAGATGCTCACCTTGCACTCAGAAATCTCTTGCCAATTAACCTTCCTCCTTAACCCCAATCCCCACCCAACTCGGGCACCTGATCTTTCTCTTAATTCTCTTGACAGCACAGCTGAGGCCAAGCTAGGAAGTCTGAATTAGCTTTCTCTAGTCTCAAGGATAATAAAAGACAATAAACACCCAGAACAGCACAGCATGATGGTTTATAAGCCATGGTGGGTCTCTCACAGCACTCCTCACTGCCGGGTTCCCTACCTGCCTTCAGAGATGGGGAACTGTCTCTAACCCCTGCCATGGACAAACCCTACAAAGGAAGACCCCCTAGTGCTGTGGGCTTCCAGTGTCTCATGGATGAGTGTCTGTGCCCTGTCAAAGAGGAACCCCTCCTCTTGGGCTCTGCATCCTTTCCTTTCAGTCTTTCCAAGCTTTTGTCTCGGTACCTACCTCCTCCCTGTTACATCCACTGCTCCCTCTCCATTTGTTATTCCCATAAGCATCTAAACATCTCCCATTCCAACCACCTTTCCCCTGACCCAGTGTATCCCTTTGGCTCCTGACCCAAATTGCTTTCCACTTGCCTCCCTCCCTCCCTCCCTCCCTCCCTCCCTTCCTGTTTGTGGTATATGTCCTTGTTTGGGTGGGTACATGCATGTGTGCTTACACGTGCTTGTGCATGTGTGTATGTGAATAGGCTTTTAGGATCTCTCTGTCTCTCTCTCTGCCTCTGCCTCTCTGTCTCTCTCTCTCTCTCTCTCTCTCTGGTCTTTTTGAGACAGGGTCTCCCTGTAGCCGCAGCTGGCTTGGCACTTGCTATGTAGACCAGGCTGGGTTTGAACTCACAGAGATCAGATCTGCCTGCCTCTGCCTCCTGAGTGCTGGGATTAAAGGCGTGCATCATCATACCTGGCTTCTTCTTTTTTTTGAGACAGGGTCTTCCTGTACCTCCTAGTCTGACTTTAAATACACAGTCTTCAGCTTCATTGTTCTAGTACTGGAATTCAGGTGAACACCACCATGCCTGGCTTTGTTCTTTTCCTTTGGATAGTAAAATCTAGAGAGACGTGTCTGGACATTTTTATTAACATCGGTTTCTGATCTGAGCTTTATCTTTCAAGATGTTGAAATTGTCTTGTCAAGGTCACGAGGGGCTCTGACTTGCAAAGGGCCCATGAGGTGGCTCAGTAAGTAAAGATACTTGCTGAGTTTGATCCCTGGGACCCATAGGATGCAATTAGAGAACTAAGTCCTGAAAGCTATCCTCTGACTTTCACATACGTGCTGTGACACATGTCCCACTCCCACAAAATAAATAGTTTTTTAAAGTTGAGGGAAAAAAAGTACAGTGGCTGCTTCTGGGCAGCTTTCTACATACCCAACTGGCTTCTTCTGGAAATGTCCTCTAGATTTTTCTCTCTTTTGATGGCTGTTGCTCCTGTCTCTGACTACTGGCTGACTATTTCATCTTTCTCTGCCGGAAGTCTGTGTATTAGACATTCTCTGAATGGTTCCTTGACTTTCTTAATTCATCTGATGGTATTCCCTTCAGGCTGCCTCATCTATATGTCTTCCTTAACATGTACTAAACCAAACTCTCATCCACATTATCATCCATGCCTATCTCTTCCGCTGGATGTATAGGATAATGCTAACTTCTATAACAAGTAGACCCCAAAATACAGCATGGCTTACTTATAATAGAAGTTTAACTGTCCCAGGTGAATATTTATGGTTGCCAAGGCTAGCCTCTACATACTTAGGATCTGCTATCTCTAGAGGCCTTGTCATCTGCATCCATAGAGAATGGGGAGCAGAGTGTGGAGGAGGCCTACCTGCTTCTTGAAACGCCTGTCCTGTGATGACATGCATATTTTCTGCTTACATTTCATTGACTAGTTCTTAATCGTGTAGCCACAGCTCACTTCAAGGGGCTGGGGAGCTAGAAGCGCTTCCTCCCCATCTTTAGAGGAAGGAAAGATTGCATTTGGGTAGAGAGCTAGCGGTTTCTGTCATGATCTCTCCCTTCTGGTCACATCATGTCTATTTAACATTTACCTTCCGACAGGTATAGTTTACTTGCCCAAAAGAATGTTAACTCAAATTCCTTCAGGTCAATGCAAATGCCTCAAAATTCAGGACCTCTGACCAACATGTGCTTCCTCTATCACACGTGGCCTGAGTTCGTTGTGACATAAAAGTGAATTACCTGTACCTGGCCCCCACCATTGGGTAGCAGGGCTGTACAATGTGAAAATATGTAATAAAACCACTTTCTTCAGTGAAAAGTCCTCTTTCCTTCCTTGCTACGTAGGATTGCATTTCCCTTGTAGTCCGATATAGTCAGGTGACTGAGCTCTAACAGTCACACAAACAGGAGTCCTTGGCATCAACACCAGGCAGAGACTTTCTAGAGGCCCTGTATTGATTTGTCATAACAAATTTTCACATCCTAGCACGTAAACTCAAAGAAATGTATTCCTTTACAGTTTGGCGGTCAGAAACCCAACAGCAAGGTATTGACTGGGCCTCCATGCTCCCTCTGGGGGCTATAGGGGAAATATCTGTCTTATCTCTTCAAACGCTTGATGTTTCCTGATAGTCCTTGGAGAGTGGCAGCATCACTCCGACCTCTGTCCCTGTCTTGACATGGCCTTCTCCTTCCTTTTGTCTTTTATAAGGATGCTGTCCTTGGACTTAGGACCCACCTGAATTCAATATGATCTCATCCTGTTCCTTACCATTATTACATCTACAAAGACCCCATTTCCAAATCAAGTCACATTCTAAGAGTCCTGCAGGTACGAAAGGTAGTGTTACAACCCTTTTCCTGGTAAAAGTTCTCTTTCTGCAATGGGAAGAATGGGGCACATAGACGATTCTGGTCCGTGACTGTGGTACCCAAGGTCTTGTGGAGACCTCCTGTTTCAGTAATGGAGAAAGTTCTTTGTGAGACCCTGGATCTGCCTGTGAGAAATGTCTTTGTACAAGTTCTCTGGATCCCCTGGCTCCAGCCACTGGGAATTCCTTCCCTACCTGTATCTGAAGTGAATCCTGGGGTTAGGTCTCCATCACTACATCCCAGTGTCTATAACCAGGCTGATTCCTGCTTGTAAAAGTTTGGGAGACCAAGTGTGGAGTTTAAGCTCTGATAGTCAAAGCCTTTATTGGGCCAGATTCATGGATTTTGTGTCATGTACGTTCCTTAAATGCAGTCTCTAGCTCTGTTTGCTTTGAATTCATCCATTATACATTTAATTAATTAATTAATTTGTGTGGGTACATGTGTTTGCCTACACCACCACGACACACATATGGAGCGGTTAGAGGACAATTTGCAGGAGTTGGTTTTCTCCTTCTACCATGTGGGTCACAGGGATTGAACTCAGGTCATTAGGCTTGACTGCAAACACCTTTCCCCACTGAGCCATCTCACTGCCCCCACCCCAATTCACCACTTACGCCAGTAACCACACCTACAGTTCTTTTTTGGCACAGCTGTTATACCCATCATTATGTTTTTCTTCTTTACCTCCAAGGATCCTTGTCAACTTTTGTAACTGTCTTGAGATTCACATGAAAGAGGTCACACGAGAGGGAAGGCAATATTTAAAATTTTTAAAAATTTATTTACTTTTATTTTATGTGTATGAGTGTTTTCCCTGCATACATATAAGTGTATCCATGTCATGCAAAGCCCACAGAGGCCAGAAGAGGATATTGAATGCCCTGGAACTGTAGTAATGGTTGTTAGCTGCCATGTGGGTGCTAGGAATTGAACCCATGTCCTCTGAAAGAGTAGACAGTGCTCTTAACTGCTGAGTCATCTCAATTCCATGAAGGCAACACCTTTTAAAAAGTATATTTTTATTGGGTTTTTGTACATTTCATACAATAGTTCCAAAATCAAATCTAGACCCCTTCCCCCATCCATGCCCCCCACACTCCCTTCCACCACTCTGTCATACATGCTAAGGCCTATCTGGCTAGATGTGCCTTGGTACAAGTTTATTCACTGAACTCCAGACTATCCACAGGTCCTAAAGAAGATCTACACTCCTTCACCCAGCAGTAGTTTCCAGGCTAGGACTGGCTCACCACCCTCTTCTCTCACTCTACTCTGTGCCCTTCTCGATTGAGTCAGCATAGATCTTGTGCATGATACCACTATTGCCAAAAGTTCACATGAGCAAGCTCCCAGTGGCCCAAAAGCCTCTTGTTTCCCTACGTTCATGGACTAACCCAGGCTCTTACAATCCTTCCACCCCCTCTTCTGCAATGGACCTTGGGTAGGTGAGGTAGGTGAGGTAGTCATGGGTAGGCGCGTTTTAACATAGGAGTCCTATCCAGGGACACATTCTCTGCAGTCCCTTATTCTCTAAAACATAGCCAGTTGTGGTCTTCTGTGTGTACCACACTGTTGTATAGGGAAGCTTTGCTGGTGAGAGTTGAGAGATGCACTAGTACTCTCTTCACCCCCTGTTCCAATATGGTCCATGAGCCTTAGGTGTAGAGCCTCCACTAGCGATGTGCCACCTAGGGCTGGGCATCTCTCAGACACATTCTCTGTGTATGACCAGTTGTGCAACTCTGAAATAGCCTCCATCTGTTTTGAAAAGAAGTTTCCTTGGTGAGTGGTATGTACAGTACACTTGTCAATTGAGGTAGTTTGCTGTGCCAGTCATTGTGGTTGTTAGGCTTTAGAGCTGGACTGGACCATTGATGGATTTTCTCCCTTAGCAGCTTGCATAGTATTCTCTAGAAATATGAGAGTTAGTTTTCAGGGAGAAGGCCAGATCCATTGCTCCAAGCCCTGTGTCCAAAGTATGTCCTGTCTTCAGCAGTAGCGTCTTATCTTCAGGTTCTGGGAGATAACCAAGGGCTCCAGCAGTGACCTGGGTTATTTGGGGAGTCTCTTGGGCTACTCTGATGAAGAAGTTGAAGGGATGTCTCTCCTGTCTGGCACTGTGCTCCTTGCCATACAGCCCCCAGGTATACACATACACCAGTGTTCAGATACTGTATGTTTATTTTTCAGGGGGTTCCTGAACCAATACATTTCACTCTGGCTTTCCATGTCACCCAAGTTCTGCCCATGCCCCCCATCCAACCTTCCTCCTCTCTTACCAGTCCAAATGCTCCCATTTTCCCCACTCTGCCCCCAACAACACCTGCCTTCCACCCTCTCTTTCCTGAGTCCCCCCCCATCCTCATGGTCCCTCCTCTTTCCCCTCCTAGCCAGACACCCCGTTTTTCCCCACCTCCCCCCTGGTAACATTTGTTCCCTACTATCCCCCTCTTTAGGGCATTTTCTCTCCCTTTACCTCCATGTTTCCTTTCCATTTTCCTGGCTCCTGCTGTTACATCAGGATACATACGCATATATAAGGATTTGGTGCCGCAATCCGCAAACGAGGGAGAACATATGTTGCTTGCATTTCTGCATTTGTGTTACTTCACTTAGTATAACACTCTCTAGTTCCATCCATTTACCTACAGATTTCATCTTTTCTTACTGCTGAGTAGAATTCCATCGTGTAAATGTAGCACATTTTCATTATGCATTTGTCAGTTGAGGAACATTTAGGTTGTTTCCATTTCTTAGTTATTGTAAAAAAGCAGCAACAAACATGGATGTACAGGTATCTCTACAGTAGGATGAGTCCTTTGGATATATGCCAAGGTATAATCAAATCATATGGCATATTCATTTTTAGTTTTTAAAGAGTTCTCCACACTGCTTTCCATAGTGGTTGCACGAGTTTGCAATCCCCCCAGCAGTGAATGAGTGTTCCTCTTTCCCCACATCCTCGTCAGCATTTGGTATCATTTGTTCTCTTGATCTTAGCCAGTCTGACTGGGGTAAGACGGAATCTTAAAATGTTTTTTAATCTGCATTTCTCTAGTTATTAAGTCTGTTGAGCATGTCTTAAGGTGTTTCTTAGCTATTTTTCTTTCTTTATTTGAGAACTCTGTTCAGATCCATAGTCCATCTTTTTATTGTGTCATTTATTTTCTTGTTTTTTGAGTTCTTTGTATATTCTGGATATTAATTCTGTTAGATGTGTACGTGAAGATTTCCTCCCACTCAGTGAGTTTCCTCCTCATTTTCTTGGTTGTTTCTTTTGCTGTACAGAAGCTTCGTAGCTCAATGAGGTCCCACATGTTGACTGTTGATCTTAATGACTGAGCAACTGATGTCTGATTTAGAATGTCTTTTCCTACACCTACTGGAAGGTAACACTTTTAATACGATGTTTGTAAGGGATTTTCAGTGATGATATTCTATTTATCTATGCATTTCTTTATTTATTTGGGACTGGAATTTGGCTCTGCCATGGAACTATACCACAGCCTGTGAGTCTTACTTTAGAAGATTTTTCTAGTCTTGCTTCTTGTAGTTTAGGATCTAGGAGCAGTTCATTTTCTTATATCTAAGAAAACCTAAATATCTGAATTTTCTGAATTTTCTTTCTTCTTGGAAAGTTGTCACATTCTACAAGAATTCATGTCTGGCCACCAACACACAGATACTAACCCCTGGTTCTTGCTGATCTGTCTTTCATGTTATTCCATGCAAGAGTTAAATGGAATGTTTTAGCCCTGCCTACCGAAGGTCTACATCTTTCTAGCTGTGGCTTGACAGCTGGTTTGAATGTACAGTGTCCCCTACAAGCTCATTTGTTTGAATACTTGGTCCCCAGCTGGTGGTGCTATTTTGGAAAGTTGTGGAAATTTTAGGAGTGGAGCCTCACTGGATGAAGTGGCCACTGGGGGCAGCCTTGATGTTTTACAGTTTGACTCCACCTATTGTCAGCTCTCGGCTCCAGCAACCCAAATAAATCCTTCCTTAAGTTGCTTTTGTTAGGTATTTTGACATAGTGACAAGAGCAAGTCATACAATAATAGCTGTCTTTCTCTTCTTTTGGGAGACCCTGTCTAAAAAAAAAGAAAGAAAAGAAAAGAAAAGAAAAAGATTTATTTGGGATTGGAGAGATGACTCAGAGGTTAAATGGCTGCTCTTCCAAAAGACCCAGGTTCAGGTCCCAGTACACGCATGGTGGCTCACAACTGTCCAAAACTCCAGTTCCAATGATATGATGCTCTCTTCTGTCCTCCACGGATAATGCATGCATGTGGAACACTTACATACTTGCAGGCAAACACTCATATACACAAAATTAAAATAAATAATAAATGACTTATTTATGTGTGTGTACATGCATGTGAGTGCCCATGGAGGCCAGTAAAGAAATACAACCTTGAAGCTGGAGTTACAGGCGGTTCCAAGTCATCTTACATGAGTGCTGGGAACTGAACTCCAATTCTCTGCTAGAACAGCAAGTGTTTTTAGTTCCTGAGCCATCTATTTAATCCCTGTAGCTCTCTTCTTGATGCTAGGAAAGGCCCTAAACAATCTGTCCATTGACTACCTCTCTGGCCCACTTTCTTCTATTATTGTCTACGCTGGTGCCCAGTTCCACTGCCTTCCACCTGTTCCAAGGACAAGGAAGGGCTTTCCATGGATCACTCCTCTGCCAAGAGCTCCTTAGCTCCACAGACCTTTGCCTGTTTGCCTCTTTCACGTGCATGCAGTTCAGGTCTTGGCTCACATATTGCCTTGGGGGGGGTTGTTCCGTGACTATTTGTAAGACAAATTCACTGCTGGGAGGCACACGTGGCATCCAATCCCCTCCTCCCATGATCCTTGTGACAACCTGAGAAAAGAATTCTAAAAACCATGGTTTGAAGAATTTTAACGAGTTTGTTGGATTTGCTGAGCTTGGGGTGTTGGTTTACTTACAGATGAGTGGGCACCCTCCCCCCC
>NW_008337841.1:0-909 GCF_000622305.1 Nannospalax galili | reverse complement strand
GATACATATTTTTCTTAAGCTCCCTGACTGTCGTTGATGGCAAGTCCCTTTCACATACAACTCATTAGGAAAGAGTTTAAATGCAAAATGTTTCTGTTCATCCATTTTACCGTAGTAAATACATTGCTAGAAGTACTGATCCGTCTACGGGAAGGAAGCACTTAGATACAGAAGTGGCATGTATTTTTCTAAAGTAAACTGACTTTAAATGCAATTCCCTTTTGCATACAATTCATAAGGAAAGTGCTTAAATGCAAAATGCTACACTTCATTCGTTTTACCTCTAGTAAATACATTGCAAGTACTGTGTTTTCTACAGGAAGCAAGCACTTAGATACAGAAGCGGCATGTATTTTTCTAAAGTAAACTGACTTTGACGGCAAGTCCCTTTTGCGTACAATTCACAAGGAAGGTGGTTAAATGCAAAATGCTAATCTTCATTCGTTTCCACTGTAGTAAATACATTGCAAGAAGTGCTGTGTTTTGTACAGGAAAGTATGCACTTAGATACTGATGGGACACATATTTTTCTTAAACTACCTGACTGAGGTTGATTCCCAGTCCTTTTTACATACAACTCATTAAGAAAGTGGCTAAACACAAAATGTTTCTGTTCGTTCGTTTTCACTGTAGTATATATATCGTTAGAAGTACTGTTCTTTCTATGGGAATCATGCACTTAGATACAGAATGGACGCATATTTTTCTAAAGCAACATGACTGACATTGATGGCAAGTCCCTTTTACTTACAACTCATTAGGAATGTTGTTAAACGCAAAGTGCTTCTGTTCATTCGTTTTCTCTGTATATATACATTGGTAGAAATAGTGTTCTTTCTACAGGAAGCAAGCACTTAAATACAGAAGTGACGCATTATTTTCTAAAGCACCCTGTGTGACATTGATGGC
>NW_008337840.1:0-554 GCF_000622305.1 Nannospalax galili | reverse complement strand
TAGCTGAGGCTACAAAAAGACCCTGTCTGAACAAAATAAAACAAAATAAAAGCAAAAAAAAACTCCCCCCAAAAAACAAAAACCAAACCAAACAAAACCATAGTACGCATGCTGAATACTAGGATATCCTGCTCTGGTATTTCCATAGTTAGAAAACATGTTGGAGAATATGACAGTGTCAAAAAGCTTCTTCAGAATAGTTATGATCACTCCCTACATCAGAGAATGCCTCGTAATCTCTTTGGTTTCCTTAATTCAAGGAAAGCAATCTGCCTGTGGACATGTGGTTTGTTATTCTTCATTTTGGGGTGTGTTGACATTTAGTGACATGGCTGTGGACCTCTAACAGGAGGAGAGGGAATGCCTAGATCCTGCTCAGAGGGCTTGGCACAGAGACCTGGTGCTGGAGAATTACAGCTGTCTTGTTTTCATTGGTGAGAATATTTTTCTTACAGAATTTCTTGCTCATACTCAGTGTTCCTTAGGGAACTACTGTGTGTGTATGTGTGTGTGTGTGTGTGTGTGTGTTTGTGTGATTGAGTCTCACATCTAAT
>NW_008337839.1:0-411 GCF_000622305.1 Nannospalax galili | reverse complement strand
CCTAACTAGTAGCCTTTGAGAGGGAATTGACATTGATTCTAACCACTCCAATAGCTATTTAAATATCTGAATGCAAATCCTGAATCTATCACTCTAGAATCCAGCCTTGGATGACAAAAGAAAAATGAGGAGGAACATAACAGAAGGATGCTTTCAGAAGCCCTTGTTAAGAAATTCCAGTGGACTCTTATATGAACATTTGAACATTGCCCTGTTCTTTTATCTAGTTCACTGGCTAGAACTTGCAATGCTAATTAACCTTGCCTTTAGTTCTCCATCAGATCTCCCATTCATGATTCAAGGGCTTTCTTTTCCTCCTTGAGATAAGAGTTATGCAATTTGGGAGACTATTAGATAGACCCACTGAAGTGTACTCCAATTGCCTCACCCTGCTCCTCACCCTGTTCAGCA
>NW_008337838.1:1954-2624 GCF_000622305.1 Nannospalax galili | reverse complement strand
ACTAAGCTGGAGGGTAGGCTATGGGAGGGTGCCATTTGGGAAGTGGGTATACAGATGAGTAAGATTGTGTGGAATGTTCTGTATGATATACACAAAAAAATCAACAAATTAAAAAAAACATATTTGAGGAGGAAGCATAAAAATTTACTTTAGTAGAGGTGATAAATATTACCATTGAAATCTACCTGATGACTTCATATCCATACTCAGGTGCCAAGGATCCAAATGTAACCAACTGTGACTTGTAATAATCAGATACATAGAGATTAGAGACACGTATGCAAACATCTAAGTGTTAGTCACATTAAAAATGTAGGAAACAGCATACTTTAAAATGAAATGGTGATCTTCTTTAAAGGTTGAAAACTCATCCAATTTTAGGTCTTACGGGGTTTATACTGAGTTCAATATTGTATAACTGTTTTAATTCAACTGTGAACCTAAAAATTTACAGCCACTTTTGAAAGAGATGTATCCCTACTCTGGAAATTGTTACTTGATATGTTAACTGTAATGAAATGCTTCTTCTAATCATGTGGTTATTAAATAAAATATATATAAAGACAGGAAACTTAAAAGTAGAGGGTGCAGGAGTGGGGGATGAGCCTATGGATGACTACCCACTGTGCCTTCTACCACTGTTCCCTTAAGGGTTGACAACAACTTTTTT
>NW_008337838.1:0-756 GCF_000622305.1 Nannospalax galili | reverse complement strand
TGTCATGGTGGGGAGGCATGGTGGCTGGAGGTGGCTGGAACAGGAGCAGCAGAAGTTAAGCTACCACATATTCAAGCAGGCACAGGAAGCAAAGACAGTGACTGGAAATCTGGAAAGACTTAAGAACTCTCAAAGCCCACCACCAGTGATGTGCTTCCCACAGTAAGGCCACACCGAATACCTCCCAGAACAGCACCACCAACTGGGGACAAAATGTCCAAATACTTGGAGCCTATGGGGGACAGTTATTCAAACCATCACAATGAAAGAAGGAGTAAGGGTGGAGGAGTCTTTCTGGTCTCCTGAGAAAGGCAATTCTCACTCTAGGGGGACTCCCTCAAGTGGTAGGACCCTAGATCCTTATGTGGAAGCACCCCGTTGGTCCATAGTTCCCTAATTTCTCAATTCTCTCTTTTCTCTTGTGGCTCTGGAGAGGGAATGCCTTTGAGCTCAGGTTCGGGGAGTTAATCCTCAATATGTGTCCTGACTGTCCAAGCTCTTTAGCAATTTACTTCTCCCTTGGTATCTGAAGATGTGTGGAGCAATTTGCTGAAGGCAGAGTACAAAAGACTTTAGAAGAAAAATATTGCCTGTTCCTGGGTGAGTTCAATTTGGTATCTGAAAGGGAAAGGAAGGGGTAAGTCTGCTTCTTCTTGATCAAAATAGAGGTGAGGAGTGTGGGAGAGGGGCAGCCTAGAGACACATTTGATGATCAAGAGAGGTCCAGTTACTTCTCTAGACCAAGTCTCTCCTATT
>NW_008337837.1:0-230 GCF_000622305.1 Nannospalax galili | reverse complement strand
TGATCCTTTGCATCCACACCAAAACAGCTCATCAGTACAGTCCCCAGGAGTACTTGGGTCCTCTTCCCACCCCATCTACATTTGCATCTCTGGGTGGCATGGCCACCAGCTGCCCTAGACCAGCATCTCTGCTGGGCCAGGCTCCCAGGCCAGGCCAACCCACAAATTCCTGAGGGCCGAATCATTCTTGGAGGGATCCAGACCTTAGGAGAAAGCCTGAAAACATCTGA
>NW_008337836.1:0-373 GCF_000622305.1 Nannospalax galili | reverse complement strand
AGAGGCATCAAGATTGGGGAGTTCAGCCCATTGATATTTAAGGTTATTATTAAAACATGTATCATTTGCCATCATTCTGATTTCTGTTTGCACTCTTAGTCTAATTTTTTGTTTCCACAATTATACCTTCATTTAGCTTCTTTCTATTTCCCCTTAGGTATAGTAGTTCCTTTCTTTGTTCACTGAATTGCTTCAAGTATTCTTTGAAGGGTTGGTTTTGTGAACATCTATTCTTTCAGCCTATTTGTGTCATGGAAGATTTTTATTTCCCCTTCAACTATAATAGACCTTTTGTCTGGGCCAAATATTCTGGGTTGGCATCTGTGATGGCTAGTCCTGGGTGTCAACTTGTTTGGATCTGGGATTAACTGAA
>NW_008337835.1:0-495 GCF_000622305.1 Nannospalax galili | reverse complement strand
TCTCAGTGAAATCAGTCTCCCAATACGTACCTGGTCGTGTCCTTCTGCTCCAGGATCCTGGGTTGGTTAATTGGCAGGCATGACAATGCATAACAGTTTTTTCAATGGCTTGATTTCCTTCCTGAAATTTAACTTTGGCCCTTCTTAGTAAGTCTTGCATCCTTCAGGTGCCCATGTGTGATGCTTGATGTATTTTCTTGAGCAATCTTACACCTAAATTCTGAGGTAGGATAATTTTCCCTTCCATTGTCCTCCATCAGCCCTCTAGGCATTGAGTCATAGAGAGAGTGTATATCCAGGCTAAGTCCTCGGGGTATAGTGGGGAGTTTTAGCCAGTGCCCTTCCTCCGGGATCAACAAGAATGGGCAGGATCGTGGAGGACAGGGCTATTTCTTTAGCTGTCCTGTCAGCCAGATTATTTCCCTTCATGGTGGGGTTGTTTCATTTTTGGTGACCCAGGCAGTGGAATATGGCTAGTTTTGTTGGGCCCCAGAG
>NW_008337834.1:0-366 GCF_000622305.1 Nannospalax galili | reverse complement strand
AAAAGGGATAATTTGATCTCTTCTTTTCCAATCATTACTCCTTTAATTTCTCGTTCTTGTCTTACTGCTCTTGCAAGAGTTTCCAGCACTATGTTAAATCGAAGTGGAGATAGTGGATGGTATTTTCTGGTTCCTGATTTTAATGGGAATGCTTCCAGTTTTTTTCCATTTAGAACAATGATGGTTGTGGGTTTCTTGTATATGGCTTTAAACATGTTGAGGTATGTTCCCTCCAGTCCCATTCCCTCTAGGACTTTGAACATAAATGCATGTTGAATTTTTTCAAAGGCTTTCTCTGTATTTTTGAGATGACTGTGTGGTTCTTGTCTTTGAGCCCATTTACATGATTTATGACATTTATTGACT
>NW_008337833.1:0-266 GCF_000622305.1 Nannospalax galili | reverse complement strand
CTCACACACACACTCACACACACAGACTCACACACACACACTCACACTTACGCACTCACACACACACAAACACACACACACATGCACACTCACGAGCACACTCACACTCACTCAACACTCACACACTCACACACACACACTCACACACACACTCACACACACACTCACACTCACACACACTCACATTCACACACACACTCACAAACACTCACACTCACACACTCACAAACAGACACACTCACACACACTCACACACACACTCACAC
>NW_008337832.1:0-310 GCF_000622305.1 Nannospalax galili | reverse complement strand
AAAAATACAAATTTGGGGGATGAAGAAATGACTCAGTGGTTAAGTGCACTGGCTGCTTTTGCAGAGGACCTGGGTTCAGTTCTCAGAACCCACATGGCAGCTAACAACCATCCATAACTCCAGTTCCAGGGAATCCAATACCCTCTTCTGACCTCTATGGGTATTGCATTGTCGTGAGCCGGGACTCTGTCCAGCAGAGTCCAGGAAAGACGACACAGACACCAAGGTGAGGTTCAAGCTTTGGTTTCTCTTCCTTTATTCTCTTATAGTCTCTTCATTATCTCACCCACTATGATGCTGCTTCGTTCGT
>NW_008337831.1:6145-7432 GCF_000622305.1 Nannospalax galili | reverse complement strand
ATCCTCCAAAATTAAATAATTGAACCACTATAATATACATCAAATTCATTATTGTGGGAATGTTAAAAATGAAATCAGTGTGTGGAAAGGACTGCTGCACATTGAAATTCAACACATCACTTTTCACTATAGCTAAGATATAGAATAAATCTAAGTATACATTGATAATTAAAGAAAATATTGTATAGATGCACAATAAAGTACTAGTTAACCCTTAGAAGAAAGTACTTTCATTTGTCATACTGCGTATGAATCTGGGGGATATTATGTTATGTTAAAAAATCATGCAGAGAAATGCAGAGATTGCATAATCTTGGTTATTTGTAAAAAGGGAAAAGGTTGAGCTAATGCAGGCAGAGAAAAGAATGATGGATAATAGAAGATGGGGGTTGTGGGAACTGTAAGATGATGGTTAATGGGGTTAAAATATGTTATGCAGGAGGATATTGCACAGCACGGTAGCTTTACTTAGTATAATGAATTGTATACCTGAAAAATTCTGAAAATATGTTTAAAGGGTTCTCTTTTATAACAAAATTTATAAATGTATGACATAAAACATTTAACAGATTTGTTTAGCCATTTTATGATAAACACATTTCAAAACATCCTGTTATATACCATAAACATATATACATTTTTTAATTGAAAATAGATTTAAAAGTCATTGCATGGTTCAATGGAGAATGCTGGGTGCTGTTAGAACTAAGTGATTGACACCATGCTGGAAAGAAGGATATATCTCATTTCTGGTATGGTATGTACTTATAGCTGACCTTACAGCACACTATGCGCTATATTATTCTATTTTCATAGTGTTACTTTCCTAAATAGCACTAAAGGCCCACATACTTGACTTTTGTCCCTAAAGTTAGAATGAAATCATGAGATTCCAGTATAACTTTGCATATCTGTGCCTCTGTTTCCTCATTAATAAAATGAGATAAATAGTGGCAATTACTACAAGTGTTTTTCCCTTTTGTCCACAACCTTGGTAGAACTTATTATCTTTTATATAATAGGCATTCTAACAGATATTAAGTGATAGTTCATTATGGTTTAATTTACATTTCCATGGTTATTAATTATACTGAGTAATTTTTGGTACACCTATTAACCATCTGTATGTCTTCTTTTAGAAATACCTACTCATATGTTTTTCCCATTTTGTGTGTGTATGTGTGTATTAGTCACTTTTCTGTTGCTGTGATAGAAACACTGGCACAAGCAATTTAAAGAAGGAAGAGTTTATTTGAGCTTATTGTTCCAGGGGAATTATGGTCCATC
>NW_008337831.1:0-5537 GCF_000622305.1 Nannospalax galili | reverse complement strand
AGGGTTAGAATTAGTTTAAGGCTGAGGGCTAGGGCTAGGGTTAGGGTTAGGTTTTGGGTTAGAGTTAGAGCTATGGTTAGGTCTAGAATTATGTGTATGGTTAAGATTTGGTTTATGGTTAAAATTTTGGTTAGATTTCAGGTTGTTTTTATGGTACATATTTACATTAGTTTTAGGAGTCGGGTTAAATTTAGGGTAAAGTTTAGGTTTAGGTCTAGGGTTAGGTTTAGATTTAGGATTAGTGTTATGGACAGGTTTAGGGTTACCTGTAGGTGGTGCCTTATGGTTAGGACTAGGTTTACGATTATGGCTAGGGCTTGAAATAGGGCTATGTTTATTTCTAGGGCTTGTGATAGGACTAGGGTTAGGTCAAGAGTTAGTATTATGTAGAGTTACACTTAAGTCAAGTACACTTATGGTTAGTGTGAGGTTTTTTTTAGAGGTAGGGTTATGTTTAGGGTTATATTTTGTTTTAGGAATAGTGTTAGATTTAGCGCTCGGGTTAGGGTTACAGTTAGGGACAGTTAAGTTTAGGGTTAGTGTTAAGGTTAGGTTTAGGTCTAGGGTTAGGTTTAAGCTTAGGGCTAGGACTATGGTGAGGCTTAGGGTTAAGGGTAGGATTAGGGCTAGGGTTATATTTATTGTGAGGGTTAGGTTAATCGTTCTGATTAAGGTTATGAATAGGGCTAGGATTACTGTTAGGTTTAGTGTTAGGTCTAGCGTTAAGGTTAGGGTTAGAGGTAGGGTTAGAGCTAGGGTTACATGTATGTTTAGGCTTATGTTTAGAGTTAGGGTTCAGGTTGGGTTAAGTTTAGGGGTAGGGTTTTGGTGAGGGATAATGTAGGAGTTAAGGTAGGGTTATGTTTAGGGTTATCTTAGGGTTTAGGGATAGGGTTTGTGTCAGTGCAGGATTAGATTAGGTGAGGATTGGGGTTTTGATTAGGTTTAAGGTTAAGGCTAGGCTTAAGGTTAGGGTTAGGCCCAGGACTAAATTTAGGAGTAGGTTTAGGTTTAGGGTTATTTCTAGGGTTATGTTTAGGGTTGAGGTTTGCCTAAGTGTTAGGGTTAGGGTTAGGGTTAGGCTTAGGGTTAGGGTTAGGTTTAGGTCTAGGGCTAGTGTTATGATTATGGTTAGACTTAGGTTTAGGGTTATTTCTAGGGTTATGTTTAGGGTTGAGGTTAGGTAAAATTTACGATTATGATTATGACTAGAGTAGGGTGAGTTTGGGGGCTAGGGTTAGGTTAAGAGTTAGGGTTAGGCTTAGGGTTAGGGTTAGGTTTAGGTCTAGGGCTAGTGTTATGATTATGGTTAGACTTAGGTTTAGGGTTATTTCTAGGGTTATGTTTAGGGTTGAGGTTAGGTAAAATTTACGATTATGATTATGACTAGAGTAGGGTGAGTTTGGGGGCTAGGGTTAGGTTAAGAGTTAGGGTTAGGCTTAGGGTTAGGGTTAGGTTTAGGTCTAGGGCTAGTGTTATGATTATGGTTAGACTTAGGTTTAGGGTTATTTCTAGGGTTATGTTTAGGGTTGAGGTTAGGTAAAATTTACGATTATGATTATGACTAGAGTAGGGTGAGTTTGGGGGCTAGGGTTAGGTTAAGAGTTAGGGTTAGGCTTAGGGTTAGGGTTAGGTTTAGGTCTAGGGCTAGTGTTATGATTATGGTTAGACTTAGGTTTAGGGTTATTTCTAGGGTTATGTTTAGGGTTGAGGTTAGGTAAAATTTACGATTATGATTATGACTAGAGTAGGGTGAGTTTGGGGGCTAGGGTTAGGTTAAGAGTTAGGGTTAGGCTTAGGGTTAGGGTTAGGTTTAGGTCTAGGGCTAGTGTTATGATTATGGTTAGACTTAGGTTTAGGGTTATTTCTAGGGTTATGTTTAGGGTTGAGGTTAGGTAAAATTTACGATTATGATTATGACTAGAGTAGGGTGAGTTTGGGGGCTAGGGTTAGGTTAAGAGTTAGGGTTAGGCTTAGGGTTAGGGTTAGGTTTAGGTCTAGGGCTAGTGTTATGATTATGGTTAGACTTAGGTTTAGGGTTATTTCTAGGGTTATGTTTAGGGTTGAGGTTAGGTAAAATTTACGATTATGATTATGACTAGAGTAGGGTGAGTTTGGGGGCTAGGGTTAGGTTAAGAGTTAGGGTTAGGCTTAGGGTTAGGGTTAGAGGTTTGGTTAGGGTTATCTTAGGGTTTAGGGATAGGGTTTGTGTCAGTGCAGGATTAGATTAGGTGAGGTTTGGAGTTTTGATTAGGGTTAAGGTTAGATTTAGCGCTAAGTTTAGGGTTAGTATTAGGGCTGGATTACGTTTATGGTTAGATTTAGATTAGGGTTACATTTATGCCTAGGATTAGGCCTATGGATAGTGTTAGGGTTATTTTTATTGTTGGAGGAAGTGATAGGGTTAGGGATACAGTTAGGGTCAGATTTTGGGGTAGGATTAGGGTCATGTTTAGGGCTAGGGCTAGTGTAAGGGTTAGTTTTAGGATGAGAGGTACTTTCAGGGCTAAGATTACGTGGAGGATTAGGTTTACGCTTAAGGCTAAGTTTAGGTTTAGGGCTAGGGTTGTGTTTAGGTTTATGAATAGAGTTATGGTTAGGACAAGAGTTAAGGTTAGATTTATGGCTAGGGCTACAGCACAATTTATGTTTCAGGTTATGATAGGATTTGAGTTTGTTTAGGGATTGTTTTAAGGTTAGATTTATGGCTAGGACTACCATAAGGGCTAGGCTTAGGTAAGAAGTTAATATTGGTTTAGCGATAGTCTTATGTCTAGTGTTAGTTTTAAGATTGTGTTTAGGGTTAGGTTTAACCCTAGAGTCAGGGTCAAGTTTAGGGTTAGGGCTAGGGTTAGTGTTAGCACTCTCAAGAGAGTTATGTTTAGGGTTGGTTCTAGGGTGATGTTTGGGGTTAGGATTAGAGGTAGGGTACGGGTTAACGTACGGGTTAGGGTTACTTTTAGGGTTAGGCTCAGGTTTGGGTTTAGATTTAGGGTTAGAGCAATGTTTAGAGTTAGGGTTAAGTTAAGTGTTAGGATTTGGGTTAGGTTACAGCTCGGTTTAGGGTTAGAGTTAGGTTTTGGACTAGTGTTGGGGTTAAGGGTCTGGTTAGGGTTAGGGTTAGAGGTTTGGTTAGTGCTAGGGTTATGTGTATGGTTAGGCTTAAATGTAGGATTAGGATGAATGTTCAGATGAGGGTTATGTTTAGTGTTATGCTTAGGGTTAGGTTTAGGGTTAGGGTTAGGAATAGGGCTTGGCTTAGGGCTAGGTCTAGGGTATGTTTAGTGTTATAGATGTTTAAACATTAGGATTATGTTTAGTGTTAAGTTTAAGTCTAGGATTACTTTTAATGTTAGGGCAAGGGTTGCGGTTAGGTATAGAGGTAGGTTTAGAGTTGGCTAACGTTACAGTTGGGGTTAAGTTTAAGATTAGTGTTAGGTTAAGGGTTAAGTGTTTGGAGAGGTTTTTGTTAGGATTATGTTTATGGTTAGGTCTACGGTAGAATTTTCATTAGGTTTATGGCCAGCACATGTGTTAGGGTTAGGGTTAAGTCAAAGGTTAATATTAGATTTAGTGTTGGGTATAGCAGTAGTTTATGGTTTATGACATTGATTAGCTTTTGGGCTAAGTTAGCGTTAGATTTTGGGCTAGGGTTACTGCTAGAGTTAGGGTTAGTGCCTGGGCTAGGTTTTAGGGCTAGGGTTAGGAATAGGATTAGGGTTAGGGCTAGGTTTAGTGTTCGTGTCAGGGCTACTGTTACAGTTAGGGTCAGGGTTAGGGTTAGTGTCAGGTTTAGGTTAAGAATTAGGCTTAGGGTTAGATTTAATGTTGAGGCTAGGGATAATTTTATGGATCTCCATAGTGTCAGAGATAGGTTTAGGGCAAAGGTTAACATTAAGATTAGGCTTAAGGTTAGGTCTAGTATTTAGCATTAGGATTATGATTAGGGATTAGGATTAGGGTTAGGATTAGTTATAGGATTAGGGTTCGGGCTAGATTAGGATTAGGATTAGGGTTAGGGTTAGTTGTAGGATTAGGCTTAGATTTAGGTTTAGGGTTAGAGTCAGGGTTAGGGTTATGGTTAGTGCTAAGCTTAGGGTTAGTTAGAGTTAAAGTTAGGATGAGGAGTAGGGTTAGCATCATTTTTAGGGTAGGTTTAATGTTAGGAATTTGGCTATGATTATATTTAGGGTTATGGTTAGGATTAGGTTTAGTTTAGGTAAGGATTATGTCTAGAGTTGTGTGTAGTGTTAGGAATAGTGGCAGCACTAGTATTACTTTTAGGGCTATTATGTTTCAGTTTAGGGTTAGGTTTACAGTGAGTATTATATTTAGGATTACTGTTAGGATTTGGTTTAGGGTTAAGTTTAGGTTTAGGATTAGGTTTAGGGCTGAGGTTAGAGTGAGGTAGAGGGATAGGTTTAGGGTTACGGCTAGGGCTACTGTTAGAAATAGGGTTAGGTTTACTTTTAGAAATAGGTTTAGGTTTTGGACTAAGTTAGGTTTTGTGCTAAAAGTTAGGTAGAAGTTTAGGGTTAGGGTTAAGGTTAAGTGCAGGGTTATTTAGGGTTAGGACTAGGACTAGGCTTAAGGTTATGGTTAGGGTAAGGGTTAGAATTTGAATTAGTTTTGGGTCTAAATTTATGTTTAGGATTAGGATTAGGGTTAGGGTTAATGTTAGTGCTAGGGTTAGAGTGAGGGTTAGGACTAGGATAGGTTTTAGAGTTATGATTAGATTTACATTTAGGGCTAGGGTTCTGGATAGAGTTACTGTTAGGTTTGGGTCTAGGTTACATATTGAGGGTTAGGGTTCAGGATAGGGTTAGGGGTAGATTTACATTGAGGGTTAGTGTACGCTTAGTCTTAGTTTTATGGTTAGGGCAAGGGTTATGGTTAAAAATTTGGTTAATGTTATGTTTGGTTCTGGAGTATATAATTAGCGATAGTATTATGGTTTTGGTTACAATTTGGGTTAGGTTTAGGATTAGAATTAGGGCTATTTTTATGTTTAGGGATAGGGGTAGATTTACTGTTAGTTATTAGTCTAACACTCATCCTAACCCTGTACCTATGCCTAGACCTAAACCGGAGCACAACCCTAAGCCTATCCCTAACCGTAGCCCTAACCATAAGCCTAAATTTAGGTTTAGAGGTAGCTTTAGCGTTAGTTTTATGGCTAGATTAGTATTAGTGTTAGAGGTTTGGTTACAGTTAATGTTTGGGTCAGAATTAGGGACACGTTTACGTTTAGAATTAGGGGTAATGTTATCTTGAAGGTTATGGCTTGAAATAGTCTTTGGATTCTCATTAGGTTTCGGCTATGTTTATGGTCAGGTTTATGGATAGGGTTAGGATTAGGAGAAGTGTTAGTTTTAGGATTAAGATAAAGGTTACTTTCAGGGCTACTGTTCGGTTTTCATCTAGGGATACTTTTAGGGTTTGGATTAGAGTTAAGGATAGTGCTATATTTCTGGTTAGGTTTATGCTTAGGGCTAGGGATAGTTTAGGATAAGGTCAATGTTTAATATTATTATGAG
>NW_008337830.1:0-284 GCF_000622305.1 Nannospalax galili | reverse complement strand
TGGTCTTCCGGGCGCTGCCTCTTGAGTCTTGCACATTCCGGTCTGCTCCCACGGCTGGGAATTGTGTCTGAAAAGTCGCCTGGTGCCACCTGAGCACTGAGTCTGGTGGCCAAATAGTCAGGGCTGGGGCCGAGAGGCTGAGTGTTCATCGCCCCAGCCTACGGGTGTTCCCTAGGTTCCCCACTGTGGAAAAGTCCAGGTTGGGGCCTGGGCCGGGGGCGGAGGCGGGGGCAGGGAGAGATGCTGAGCTAAAGTTTGTGTGAGAATGATGGCTGGCGGCCTGG
>NW_008337829.1:0-798 GCF_000622305.1 Nannospalax galili | reverse complement strand
ACCGGGTCTCTGAGGCATGCGAAACTTCACTGAAGTCACAGGAACCACACAAAAAGGTTGGTGCAGACTGGATGAGAGTCTGGGAGGGACTTTCATAATGGAGGAGATTGTGGAATGAACTGGAGGCCAGAGGAAAGACTCCTGATCACGTGATCGGAGGGACCCAGCACACTCTGTAGTCAGAGTTAGGGGCTGGGAACTGAGACAGGTCCCTGTAACTCACCTGGGAGTAAAACATTATTTATGCTTACTCTACAGCAAGGATCGCAGGTCTGAAACCTCGGTTGCAAATATTTGGGTATGTTGGCATGTGCATCCTCTTAGATTTAGATTATTAAAAGCAAACGTAAGACCGTATGAACTAAGACGAATCCTGATTTTTAACAGCAATTTTATGGCTTCTAATATAGTCTCATAAAGAACATGTACACTATTTAAATTAATGCGCAAATATGGCAGAGTGATCTCAAGTGTACAGGAATTACTTCAAATCAATTGTTCCTCCCCATGCTGTTGTGAAAAAAAAAACCAAAGCTCGTCCAGTGTAAATTCATTCCTGCATTCTGACTGGCATGTTTTACTTTTCTGTGTCTAAATAACTGGCATATGGACATTGGGACATGGAGATCTTGGTAGAATTAGTCACACAAGGAATTATTCTAGATTGTGTTGAATCAGAACATATATTTTAGCAAAATCCACAGTTATAGTTGCATGCACTGACACTTAATAAATAAACTTTCAATCCACCATTAGTGTTCCTTCTGAAACATATAATTTATGATATAAATCCACCAT
>NW_008337828.1:0-688 GCF_000622305.1 Nannospalax galili | reverse complement strand
TCAAGAGAACAAATGAAACCAAATGCTGACAAGGATGTGGAGAAAGGGGAAAGCTCATTCACTGCTAGGATTGCAAACTCCTTCAAGCTCTATGGAAAACAGTGTGGAGAACTCTTAAAACACTGAAAATGAACATACCACATAACCTGGTGTCACCAGAGTTCTCTCGGGGTCTCTTGCACAATCAGACAAACCATATAATATATTTTATGTGAATTTATTATGGTTTATGCCCTCAGGTAGGGGGGAGGGGGGTAAATGGGGGAACTTAAACAGAGACAAGCACTCTTGCACCATGGCTCAGAGCCCACCACTTCAGATGCTCCCGTGGCCTGCCCCAGTCTCCATTAATTTTGCCCATGCATCTTGGGCCTGCAGTCTCTTCCCAGGTTGGTAAATGCTCCTCTTGCGTCCATGTGGGTGAGAAGTTGGGGCCATCTTTCTCTCCATGCCTGCCGCTTTGCATTCCTCTCAGTTTGTGGCTTCCATCCCAAGATGGCACAGAAAAACCCTACCCCAGTCAATTCTCTGCATCAGGCCCTGCCCCTTGGAGGAATCAGGCACCCGGGAGACACTGCACCCCTTTCCTCCACTCTTACAATCTTCCTGCCAATCTTCTGCTAAGGTCCCTGAGCACTGGAGGGGGTGACAGATGTAGGGCGATCTCTCTTGTATCATGGCGAGATAG
>NW_008337827.1:0-327 GCF_000622305.1 Nannospalax galili | reverse complement strand
ACTGCCTCCGTGCCTCTTCCCTGTGGAGTTCACTGGCCAGGAACTCAGCAAACCTGAGGAAAGGTACAAGGGTGTAATAGTGGCGGAATTCTGACTGGATAATACTCCAGTAGTAGAAGAAGCTCTCAGCACCAGAAACTGCGGTAGCCATCAGCTGCCGCTCCAGAGAAGGCTGTAGCTATCAGCTACAGCCAGCATCAGAGAAGTCTGTGCACCCACCACGCCGGGTCCAGAGAAGCCAGAAATCCGGCGTGTCACATGCAGAGTGAGTGCGCGCGGGAGCCCAGGCACACTCCCCACATCGCTTGCGGCCAGGCTCACCCTGGG
>NW_008337826.1:0-371 GCF_000622305.1 Nannospalax galili | reverse complement strand
TACAATATGCCTTCAGAATGTTCCCTTGTCACATCAAAATCCTCAAATGTTGCATTACAATGCTCCATGGTGCCAACACGCTGTTATGATCTGACTTAAGAATGCTCCATTGTGACGTTATAATTATCCAATGTGACATCACAATGCTCCAATGTACCATCACCATGCTCCAATGTGACATCACAATATACCAAAATGACATTCAGAGTGTGAGAATATGACTTCACAATGTTCAAATTTGTCTTCCCAAAGCTTCAATATGACACCAAAATGCTATAAAGTGCCAACACTAACTCCCAAGGGTAATTATATTTCTCCATTATGTCATCACAATGTTACAATATGCCTTCACAATAATCCCTTGTCACATC
>NW_008337825.1:0-1001 GCF_000622305.1 Nannospalax galili | reverse complement strand
AATAATGAGGTTTTGTTTCCCCCAAAAGGAAAATATAGCATGCAATCTCTAAATGTCCTGCTGCCTTTTACAGGAGTTTAAGATTTTAATCCTGATCAAGGAACTCTATTGAGACTAAAGTTTGGTATAAGGAAAAACTATTTGGCTTAGGGAAACTCCCTCTTGGATAGAAAGATTAGCTAGGTCAGTAAAAAGCTGGTGGTGCATGACCTCTGAAGAAAAAATGCATATTCTTTTACAAAGACTAAAAGCGATTCAAAAAGCCCTTAAAGATAAATGGCAACAAAATAATAAAGGATACTGAAATGAAGAAAATAATCATATGTCTCAAAGAATACAAACTGTTCAGGAAGAAATAGCAAAATGGAGAGGAGAAAGATAAATTGGATAATTGGTTAGACAATAAATAAAAAGAGGTGGTTTTTCCCGTTCCCATGAGAAAAAACTTTCTCAAATATAAACGGCAACCTGTAAATATTAAAATCAAAGAATTAAAGGGAAAATGGGGACAGACTGTATTACATGTCTATGGTAAAACAGAAACTGCAAGGCTATAAAGAAAACAATAAAGACGTTGCTTGGCTATGTTAAGAAAAATTTAGTCATTGAATTTTGTACTTTCCTTTTACTGTGATTATTGAAAATACTGAGAAATATTGTGTAAATGCATGGTTTGATTTATGGTCTGATGATTTACTGCTATTGTAAGCTTTCTAAATATATTGTAAGCTTTCTAATTACGAATAAAGTTTGTAGAAGGCTGCTGAGAGAGAAAAAAGAAAAAGAATGATGATATTCGGACTTACCTTTCCCAAGTGGGTCAGTCAACAGCCTCTACTAGAACCGCAACTGTGGTTTCTGGTATAGTCAATTCTATCACCACAGTTACCTTCACCCCTTCAGGCCCCAGACTCAGCTTGAGCTGGACTCTCGCAGGTGGCCCTCGAGAGAGGGACCAGAAGATGGGTCAGTCCAGAAATTTTTGCTCTTCGGGGTAACTG
>NW_008337824.1:0-212 GCF_000622305.1 Nannospalax galili | reverse complement strand
CCTGGAACTGGAGTTACAGCAGTTGTTAGCTGCCATGTGGGTTCTGGAAATTGAACTCAGGTCCTCTGCAAGAGGATCTGGTGCTCTTAACCACTGAGCCATCTCTCCAGTCCCAAAAGGCCTTATTTCTAATATTCTCCAGTTCCCTAGCTTTGACAGATGTATAATCTCATGAATCCTGTGATGCATAATCACGAGAATGAAGGACTCTA
>NW_008337823.1:129190-130883 GCF_000622305.1 Nannospalax galili | reverse complement strand
AGGTCTCAAAATATGGCTGTTAGACCTCCAAGAAGATTAGTTCCACCAGTCTGGTACTTTTAATTACAATGTGCACTATAGATAAAGCTTAGACAAAGACCAAAGCCTCTCAGATAAACCTTGACTGGACATACATTATGTTCCTTGAGCTAGTTGTATGTATAATTTGTCAGTAGGTTGTTGGACTAATATGGTTCCCGATGGTTTTTTTTAAAACTAGCTAAGCATTATTTATCTCACGTTGTCTAACCCTTCCACCATGGTTTCCTCATTTAAAGTGCCCCCATTTTTCCCATTTCTCCCTTAATAATACCCTTCTCCTATGGTCTCACCTCTCTTGAGCTCCGGCTTTCCCTTTATACCCAAGGTCCCTTGTATAACCCTCCCTGCCCTCTCCCATTAAAATAATCACATTTTTATCCATATCTCCCTTATTAATGCCTGATTCCTACTGTTGTTCTTTTCCAGATTCTTTCTTTTCCTTTACCTCCTTTGTTTCTTTTCGTTATCCTGCTTCTTGTAGTTATGTCTGAATACATACTGATTTATGAGGATTTGATGCTAGGATCCAGATATGAGGGCGAACATATGTGGTTTGTTTTTTTGAGTCTGTGTTACTTCACTTAGTATAACAGTTTCTAGTTCCATCCATTTACCTGCAAATTTCATGATTTCATCATTCTTCATTGCTGAGTAAAACTCCATCCTATAAATGAACCACATTTTCCTTATCCACTCTTTAGTTGAGGGACACTTAGGTTGCTTCCACCTCTTAACTATTGTGAAAAGAGTAGCAACAAACATGGATGTACAAGTGTCTCTGCAATAGGATGAGCTCTTTGTATCTGTGCCAATGAGTGGAATAACTGGGTCAAATCGCAGGGTCATTTGTAGCTTAAGAGTTTTCCACACTGCTTTCCATAGAGATTGAACACCAGCACCAGCAGTGGATGAGCATTCCCCTTCTCCCACATCCTCTCCAACATTTGGTATCATTTGTTCTCTTGATCTTAGTCTGACTGGGGTAAGATGAAATCTTAAAGTGGTTTTAATTTGCATTTCCCCAATTACTAGTGATGTTAAACATCTTTTAAGATGCTTCTTAGCCGTCTTTATTTCTTCTTTTGAGAACCTTCTGTTCAGCTCCTTAGCCCATCTTTCAATTGGGTTGCTTCTTGTTTTGGGTCTCTGTTTTTTAAGTTCATTATATATTCTGGTAATTAAACCTCTATCAGATGTATCGCTGGTGAAGATTTTCTCCCATTCTGTGGGTTTTCTGTTTGTTTCCTTGGTTGTCTCCTTTGACGTACAGAAGCTTTTTAGTTTAATGAGGTCCCACTTGTTAATTCTTGCCCTTGTTTCCTGGGCTATTGGTGTCCGGTTTAGAAAGTCCTTTCCTACACCTATATCTTGTAGGTTTTTCCCAACGTTTTCTTCTAAGAGTTTCAGAGTTTCAGACTTTACATTGAGGTCTTTGAGCCATTTGGAATTGACTTTTGTGCAGGGTGAAAGATAGGGGTTTAGTTTCATTCTTCTACAAGTGGAGATCCAGTTTTGCCAGCACCATTTGCTAAACATGCTGTCTTTCCTCCAGTTAATGTTCTTGGCCCCTTTGTCAAATATCAGGTAGCAGAAATTGCATTTACTCATATTTGGGTCTTCAATTTTGTTCCATTGGTCTATGGGTCTATTT
>NW_008337823.1:123917-124907 GCF_000622305.1 Nannospalax galili | reverse complement strand
TTAACTTGTGCTGGAAATAATTAATAAACATTTTATTTCTAGTGATCAGTGCTGATAATCTGTAACTTCTCTAGCCATGAATACAAGGCTATGTTTACAGTGCCAAGCACAAATTTTCTCCTGTTGAGTCAGCCTTAAGTCCAACTAGACATCTGTGTCTACTCTCCAAATAAAAGGGCCACTATTGCACCACTGTAGATATATTCCTAGACCAACTGGGTGGAAGTATTGATTGTTTTTATCCTTAGCAACTTGGACAGAGTCTTCACATAACCTGAGAGCTAGTCCTCTTGGAAAAGGCTTCCAGGTCAGTTCCAGCTTGATTCATCCAAGCCAAGTCCTGTGTCTGATGTATATGTGACCTTTACCTTCAGGAATAGGGTCTTACCTTCAAGTTCTGTGAGGCAACCTGAGCAATGGCAAAGGCCTACATTGTTTGGGGAGTCTATTGGAATCACCTGACCAACAATAAATATAAAAATTTCCCATGACTGGCACTGAAGTTTTGTTATATAGTCTATGGCCTTTGTGGGAAGCATAACCACCCCATGTGGTTAACTTCATTCTTTCATGTGCACTTTTACAGAATCTTATAATATTTCTCTATTGATTTTTCAAACATCCATAGTGTCTCCTTTCTCCCTCACCCTCTGCAATACCTTTCCTCCCTCTTTTCCCAGTTAAATAACCCCTCTCACATTTTCCCCATTTCTTCCATCATAGTACCTGTGTTCTACTCTTTCTGTCTCTAGAGTTCCTTTTCATCCTTTACCCCATTATTCTTTTCTACTCTCCTGACTTTTGAGGTTATCAGAGTATATGCTCTAAAGATTTGAGCTGGGATCCATAAATAGAAGAGAGCTTGCAGAGTTTGTCTTCCTGGGTCTGTTACCTCACTTAGCATAATGCTTTCCTGTTCCATCCATTTGCCTGCAAATTTCCTGATTTCATATTTATCTATTGTTGAAAAGAATTCCATCATATATATGG
>NW_008337823.1:118793-122628 GCF_000622305.1 Nannospalax galili | reverse complement strand
CTTTGGCCTCGGCCTCCGAAACCTCAGAAGTAAAATAAAATTGAGAAAACGGAACCATAAAATTACCAACCATGAAATTTATAAGTAGCTGATGTTGCCAAACCACTAAGGGAAAAGGACAAATAGTCTAAGCACCTGATTAATTAGATAAGAACACTGTACACTGTACTGTATTGCTTTGATTTTGAATTGTATTTCTAAGAAAATGATTAACCATGAAATCAACCTGATCCTTGCACAATCTTGTTCTGTAACTTGTATAAAATCTGATGCTCCACTTTAGAAAATTGCATTCAGATCATCAACCATCTCTTGTGTTGTTTTTGTTTGTCACTCGCCGAATCCTTGCCCAGTCTCCTATCCCCTGTTCCCCTCGGACTGAGTGCTCTGGTCTGGGCTGGTCCATCGCAATTTAGAATCTGACAACTGAACTCCCACTCCTTATTTCTAAAAATTGTCTTCAGATGATACAGCCAGTCAACCATATGGTTGTTTTATCTTGAATCAGTGCTAAAAAACCCACTGTGATGAATTTCAGGCAACTAAGTGGTCTATCAGTACTGGCTCTCAGGTCAATCATGCTGGAAGCCCATTTTGTTTGTCCTGTGGGTGATGTACTGTCATTTCAAAAATACTGTTTGGGTTACTTTGTCAAAAGTAGTACCTCTGAAGAATGTTAAGAGACAACAGAAACTTATAAAACTTTACAAAAATAAAACTAACAGGAGTAAAATAAAGAAAATTAGCTATAAAATTATAGGCTTACTTACAGACATACTCCCTAGACAACCATTGTTTGGTATATTCTAATTATTAGGAGACACTGCTTATGTTACCAGACATGGGGTCACAGACTCTTCCCCATTAATCCAGGTTTGACACCTGTCCTCCATTAGCCAACTAAAACAGTGAAATTAGAAATGAAAAGTAGAAAAGGGATATTTATTCAATGTGATCACACTAGGAAGGAAGACAAAGAGAACCAGTGATCCCCTCAAGTCTACTTGGGGGTCCTGATGTAAGGTCTAGACTTATGTATAGGTCAGAGTTGTGTATACTTAAGTGGTCCCCAGTCAAGATGTTCCATCCTCCATTAACTCCTCATTGCCCCTCATGTAAGGTAATCTAACAGGTTGCAACAGTCTTTCTGAGGGAAGTTTGCTGTCTGCATGGTCCAGAATTTAGACTTTATTTTCTCCTAGAATGACATTCCTGGAGAAATTTGTTTCTTGGGGTTCATTTTTCAATAGTCTGAGGCACAAGTGTCTCTTTAGAATATCTTCATCCCTGCCAGGCAAGTTATACTTGGAATGCAAAGTGTTAGAGCATGTCTAATTATCCTTGCCAAAAGAAAATAGTAATGATACAATTAAGAATATACAAATATAGAAAGATAGACTTTTCTTAACAAAGCCATGCTTCATTCACCTTTATCCCCTTCATATATAATTTTAAATTTTAAAGATTAAAGGAAATCACATAAGAAATTGTCTAGTTCCAATCTCTATAAATTTTAATGAATTTCTGTACAGGTAGAATGACTATTCTAAAGAAATGGAGCTTTGCTTAGGGTTTTAAACTATCACCCTCAACTGCATTTTTTATTGTCTTATATACCACATTAAAAGAAAATTATATGATGGAGTTGAAACTAGTAAATAATAGCTTTATCACCTATTCATGAATGGTGTAATTTTGCCTGCATTCCTTCCTTCCTCATCACTAAATGTTTCCCTTTCTTGAGTATCCTTTATCAATGCTGTACTATAGTCACACTTATACATAAATATTCATATACACGTGTATCTGTAGAGAGAGATATATACATACAGTTATATATACAATACATATATGAGGGAGAAAATGCAGTTTTCTTTTCTTTCTGACTTTGGAGCATGTATCAGTCACTTTTCTGCTGCTCTGTTAGAAAAGTAACTAATGCAGTAATTAGTACCAGGAGTAGGGTGTTGGCTGTAAAGAACCTGACCATCTGAGTTTTCGGAGGGATGTGGAAGTCTTTGGAAGTTAGACTAGAAAAGCAGTTGATTGTTGTAAGCACAAGCCATTCTAGTAAGCCCCTGGAAGAAAGTAGTGCTGAAAGCAATTTAGATCCTGAGGGAAATAAGGTCTTAAGCAGCAATTGGGTTATTTTGGCAAAGATTCTGGCTGAAGTCTGCCCAAGCCAAAAAGTTTCTCCAAGACAAGACCACACCCAACTAAGTGTCCTACTTGTGAAAGGAAAATGCTGCAGGGGTTTTCTACTAAAAAAAAACCACTGAAGAGAAAAGTTTCTAAAGTGGGTAAAGCAGGCTGGGGTCCATTCCAAACTTGCAGCCAAACTTAGCAGTGCCATTCACCTGATACTGGCTTTAAAGGCACGAAAGATGCAAGAGTGAAGGGGTCATTGGTTCTTCCTCTGTGGTTTCAGAGAGCCTCAGAGGCCAGGCAGCATGCAACAGGGGCGTCTCTGCATAAAGAAGGCTCTGATAGGCCACTGCATGAAGCTGTGAAGGTGAAGCCCCCCAAGAAGACATTCATGATGCTAGAGCTATAAGGCATCTTCCAAGAAGACCTACATACTGGGAGTGTGGTACCAGCCCAAGAGAGAGATGTATGTTTCACACAGCAAAGTTGGAGAGCCTGAGCCATCTAAATCTTTTGTAAGTAAAGTTCCAGAAGCTGGACATGGCTACTGGATTTGGTGTTTGCTCTGCTGGTTTTCAGTCTTGTTTTGGTGTGATATTTACTCAGTATGTCTCTATTCCTCCCTTTCGGAATGAGAATGTGTATTCTGTTCCACTATATGTTGGGAGTATGTAATTTGTCTTTTGAATGTGCTTAGAGAGTTCTTAAACCTTGCTGGGTCTTGAGTCACTCTCTTGCTTCCTGTGGCTGCTTAAAGATGTGAGAGCTTAATTTCTGCTTCTTCTCCAGCCATCTCTTAACTCCTTGCAATGATGGAATCTTGCTCCTTTGAAACTGTAAGCTGAATAAACTCTTCCTTTATATATTCCTTTCATCATTGTATTTTTATAACAGCAACAGAAAAATAACTAATACAGGACATTTCACTTAATATTAATCATCCTAAGTCCATCAATTCCCCAACAAATTTTGTGGTTTCATTTTTCTTAATAGCTGAACAATGTTCCAGTAGGTATGTTTAGCAAGTTATCATTATCTGTTCATCTGTTGGTGGACATCTAGGTTGGTTCCATTTTATTGCTATCATAAATAGAGCAACAATAAATATGAATAAGCAAATATCTCTATGGTTGGTTATGGAATTCTCTGAGTATATGCCCAAGAGTAGAATAGCTGAGCCATATGGTAAATCCATTTTTAATTATTTGAGGAACCTCCAATTGACTTCCATAATGCCTATATTAATTTGCACTCCCATAAAGATCTTCTCCAACATTCATTATAGGGATTCCCAATAAAGGAAATTCTAAGTGATGTGAAATGTTACCTCAAAGTAGTTTTAATTTGTATTTACTTAATGCCTAGGGATGTTGAACACATTTTAAAGTACTTATTGGCCAGTTTTATTTTTTCTTTTGAAAATTATCAATTCTTTTCTTTCGCCCCTTTGTTGTGGCAGATTAAGTTACTTAATGCTTTATTTCAGCTTTGTCATGTTTTAATTTGTGAGTTTATTAGTAATTTTAATTTAATAAATAGATAAATAAATGTCATTCAAGGAGGAGCAATGGAGATGCTTCCTACTTCCTATACATTTCACTGTTTATGAATTGTAAAATTCATAATCCTCAATGACTTTCAACCCTAGTAATTTCTGTTATAAGCAAAAAAGAAAATGCAGGTTCAGTTG
>NW_008337823.1:105256-118732 GCF_000622305.1 Nannospalax galili | reverse complement strand
GATAGAGAAGCCTGTCACCATGGGGACCATAAACAGGCATTGACGGAGAAAAAGAATTCAGAGTGATATAGACATATAAAAGACAACATAATGGGGCCTTGTTTTAGTTTGATTTCTCAGTTGCTGTGACAAAACACACACCAAAACCAACTTAAAAAGTTAAGAATCTATTTGGCTTACAGCTTAGAGTCGGTCATTGATGGAAACCAAGACAGGAATTTAAAGCAGGAACTTGGAGGCAGGAACTGAAGCAAAAGCCAAAGAGGAATGTTGCATGGCTTGCTCATCCTGACTTGATCAGTTACCATTCATATACAGTGAAGACCCACAGTGGGTCTGGGCCTTCCTACATCAATGACCAATCAACAAAATACCTTAGAGCTATGACTATAGGTCAATCCAATGTAGGAAATTCCTCAATGGAGGTTTCTTCTTCTCAAGTGTCTCTATTTGTGTCAAGTTGATAAAAACTAACCAGCGCAAGCTCTAAGGGGATAAAGAAGCATTCCTTTGAAATCTGGAAATTAGCTTCATTAAGAGAGATGACTTAAATAATAAGAAAGATAAGTACCATGGATAATATAATGACTAGAAACTAACCAGCGCAAGCTCTAAGGGGATAAAGAAGCATTCCTTTGAAATCTGGAAATTAGCTTCATTAAGAGAGTTGACTTAAAGTAATAAGAAAGATAAGTACCATGGATAATATAATGACTAAGGAAGATAGGGGAATAGGGACCAAATAGATAGAGAGGAAGAGAGTGAGAGAGAGACAGAGAGACAGAGAGAGAGACAGAGAGAGAGAAAGAGAGAGAGAAAGACATCCTTACTTTTATAACTTTACCTCAGATGGTGGGAAGCTTTCCCATATCTCCAAGGCATTAAAGTTGTTTGCAGGGAGAGGCAGAGATATGGAAGAATGGTTGTTTACAAGATATATGGGGGGTTGAACGACAAGTGTCCCTTATAAAGTATTTGATTTATTGGGCCCAGTTAGTGGTGCTGTTTGGGAAAGGTATTGGAACCTTTAGAAAGTGTGACTTTGCTTAAGGAAACATGTCACAGTGAGCACGTTTTAAGGATCTTAGCCTTGCCACACTTACAGTTTATTCTGTTTTTTCAAGATTGTCAGTGAATTCTCAGGTTCCTGTTCCTGCTGCCATGCCTGCAATTTCTTACCATGCCTCCTAACCATGACAGACATATTCCTTTGGAACCATAAGCCAAAATAAACTCTTACATAGTTGCCTTTAGTCATGAAGTTCTATATCATTACCAGAAAAGTCACTAATAAAGAAGTTGATATCATAGAGTGGGATGTTGCTGTGAAGAACCTGGCCTTGATTTGAAGGAATATAGATGACTTTGGAACACTGCACTAGAAAATCTATTGAATGTTATAAGCAGAGCTTCACAGGCCATTCTAGTAGAAGTTTTGAAAATGGTAGTACTGAGACTAATGTGGTATGTCCAGTCCCAGCCGAAGAAGCTCCAGAAGGTCTCTTTTAGCGAAGGGGCCACAGGCCATTCTTGTAATATGTTAGCATAGAATCTGGTTGTCTTCTACCCTTGTCCTAAGAACTTGCCTGAGGATAAATTAAGAAGTAATGCACTGAATTATTTGACAAAGGAAATTTCAAAACAATATAGCTTTGAATCAGTGACTTTATTACTGATAATTCTTACACATATCTGTACTGAAAAAGAACAAGTGGGGCAGACAGAAATACAAAATATACAGTTTGAATAGCAAAAAGCAAAATGTTACAGGCAAGGCATGTACTGAAAGAGAGGCTATAATTGTTAAGGAAGTTAACATCATTAAGGAGAGACCATGAATAGAAGCTTTAGAGGAAAAAAGGGGAGAATCAGAGTCCTAGAACCTGGGGTCACTGCCTGGGTCTGCTGGGACTCAGCAAGCCCTGCCTATCACATCTGGATCTAGATAACTTCCCTACAAATCCTTTAAAATGAGTATACAGGCCCCACTATGATCCAGGAGTTGAATGGTCTTGATCTCACAGAGATCTGCCTGCCTCTGCCTCCTGAGTGCTGCAAACAATAGTATGTGGATTTCTTCTTACAGATTTCATGGAGTCCTTCAAAGGGGGCACACTTATGTTTTGAAGTCTATGGTAGAGGCCTGGCCATTCCTTCCCATGTCCTTTGGTGCCCTGATAATGATTTACAGGCCCCACCTGGAAATCTTGCTAGCTACCCAGGGTAGAATTGATACTGACAAAAGACCATGTAATGTCTAGGCTTGGGGACCTTCTTAAAATAAAGACAGAGATCTCAACTTAACAGTTAAAATTCAGGGTTTTTTCCATCAGTTGGACAAAAACACACAGGTATCCAGATATTTTGGGGGCCCAGATAAATATGGCCCTCACAGAAATGTGGCATAAGAAGTTGAACATGGTGATAAATGTCAATTGTGATGGCTAATCCTGGGTGTCAATTTGACTGGATCTGGGGTTAAGTGGGGACCTTCTTAAAATAAAGACAGAGATCTCAACTTAACAGTTAAAATTCGGGGTTTTTTTCCTATAATTACTAGGAGCAATTATTCCTACCAGGAGAAGGACTTTTGCCCATCAGATGGAAAAAAACACACAGGTATCCAGATATTTGGGGGGTCCAGATAAATATGGGCCTCACAGAAATGTGGCATAAGAAGTTGAACATGGTAATAAATGTCAATTGTGATGGCTAATCCTGGGTGTCAATTTGACTGGATCCGGGGTTAACTGAAATGAGAGATCTTCTTAATTGGATCATCTGTAGATGGAAGACACACCCTAAATGTGGGTATTACCTTCTGATGGCAACCCATACAAAAGAGAGATCTTCTTAATTGGATCATCTGAAGATGGAAGACACACCCTAAATGTGGGTGTTACCTTCTAATGGCAACCCATATTAAAGGCCATGGCAGAGGAGAACGTTTTTTGTTTTGTTTTTTGGGTTTTTTGTTGTTGTTGTTATTGTTCGGTTTTTTTTGTTTTTGTTTTTGTTTTTGTTTTTTTGCTTTTTGCTGCTTGCCTTCTCTATCTCTCGCTGGTGAGTTCGTCTTGCTGCTGTAGACTGAAGACTAGCTGATCTTCTGGAATTCATCAGACCTTTAGTGCCAGATTGGGACTACTGAGACATCCAGCCTCGTGGACTGAGCAACTACAGAGTCTCAGCCTCTCCAGTGTGGTGCAGCTATTGCTGGACTACTTGGACTCTATCTTGTGAGCTAAGCTGAAAAATCCTTATACATATATATTCATTCTACCAGTTTTGTTTCTTTGGAGAACCCTGACTAATACATCAATGGTTTCATACTTAAAATGGAGGCAAGACAAGAATATTTATAGTTCAAGGTCACCCAGGGATACATGAGACCATCAAAAGAAAGAATGAAAAGAATTAAATGAGAAAAATAAAGAAAAGAGCACAATTTATATCCCATTCCCTAAGCTCCATGTTGTCTTTTCCTTTGTTCCAGCCATCTTTAATGTGCTGAAAGCACCTCCTAGCATGTGTACAGTGTGTTACAATCCCTTACCACTCCACAAAATCCCCTTCATAGGAGTGTGGGTCTGCATCACTCACTTTAGTTTAACAATTCTCTGCACATATTTCTCCCAACAGCCACACAGTGCCATGTAATTAATGCCCAGCCAGAAGAGGTGAATGGAAACAATGTCAGAGTATCTTATGTTTTTACTGATGCCAAGGGGTCTTGACTCTCACCTCAAAGATCAGACAACACAGTGTCTTTCCATCCCCATATTCACAGAATTTTCCTGACTGTGAACCTGGAAATCATATTAATAATGAAGGGAGACACCAGAAGGAGAATATCCAGATTCCCAGGGTCTGACCACTACTTTACAACTATCATTCAGGGGAAAGCCACACATGATCCTGTCATGACATAAACCACATTAAGAAATTTAGAATTTTCAGCCAGGTGTCATAGTGCACGTCTTAAATCCTAAAATTTAGGAAGCAGAGTCAGGAGGATTTCTGAGAGATGGAGGTCAACCTCCTCTACATAGTGAGTTCCAGTCCAGCTGGGACTACATTGAGACCCCATTCCAAAAATAATAATAATAATAATAAAAAAAATTTTTCTTTAATTTTAAATATGTTTTCCATATTCTAGGGACAAGAAAAGTACATTCCACGGGTTGCTGTAAGCCAAACCAAAACAAGCAACAAAAAGAAATTCAGAGTTTTCTCGTTGACTTTACAAACACATGATCCCAATGTTCTCCATCTCAACATCAGCCCCTGTAATCTGAGCCTACAGGAAAATATTTTGTTTCCAACACATTGAGCAGTATCTGAAGCCATGTGCTGTAGGTCACAGTAATGAAAGAGCTGTCAAGATTTTGAGTTTTCAGTACCCAGAAGTATCTCCTTCCCTTATTTTCTGCCAACAGAGACAAAGCTTGGTTTCCAGATCAAAGACACCATGTGTAAAACATTCAAGGTATATATCCATAGCAAAGGAGACCATCTTGTGCTACTTTATGGCCTTGAGTTGAAGAAAAAGTTCAGCAAATCTGTCTATGAGGATTCTACCAATATAATCATAGCACTCCACAAGGGCAGGGTAGAGTTACAGGGTCAACTGGCTCAGCTTCCCTGTGTGGTACAAAAGGTCCTGTGGGATGGCTATGGAGATGCCATTAGGAGCACTGGCTGAGGTAAGGGCAGACTGGAGGGCACTGGGCTGAGAGTCACTCATTCTACGACCTTCCAATTCCAAGGTCTGAGAAGTGAATGAAACACTGTCTAAGAGAACTTGGAGAGGCACGGGACAGGAATAGAATAATATGACACTTCTCATGTCCAACACTTTGATCTAACAGAGGCTCCCACAATGATATGGAAATTCAAGTCTGACTGTGAAAGCTATGATGGAGAGGCTCTTCGTAATGGTCTGAAGGCACCTAGGGAGAGAACAGAGGTTACTTCTGAGTAATGGTCTTGGAGAGTGTTAATGTTTGTGCTGATGTAGAGGTTGAAAGGATCACTTATCCCAAGGTCAGTCTGACCGTACAAGAGAAGGGAACACCCCCTCGTATGTTGCCTATTGGAGTCTGCTCACACAAGTCACACCATTCTAGGCTGAGGTCTATTCCCACCTACTGTGAGACTGGCTCAGTGCACAGATTTGAATCTCCTATTCTTCACTCTGAAGAAGAAAAGCAATGCTGGCCCATTAGTCCAGAAGGAAACACAGAAGAATGACGCATATCTAAGGAAAATCTGACATCTAAGAAATCTCTTACAGAATTCACTGAATCTTTGGCTTCCCACTATAGCCTCTATACCCAGTCAATCTTCAGCACTGAGACTGACCCTTAACTCTAGGATCACCCACTTCTCATTTACTCGTTCCTATCTGTGCTCAAAATGGCATTTCACAGTAGAAAATTAGACAGTCTGGTGCCCTTTCACGTAGCTGCTGAGCACAGAGCTCACCCGGGAAACTCTGCAGGGGTGAACTCTCCCCTCCTTTATTGCCTTCCTCTCTTGCCTATTCCCCTCCAAGGAGGAAATCAGAATGCATCCTCACTAAATCTGTCCCAGCCAGGTGGCCTTTTAACATAATACCTCTGTGCACATCTCTTACCCCAGTTCAGCTTTTACTTATTATGAGTGGTCATGTGAGACCTTGATTAAGTTAAAATGGAACAAACCATCCTTAGATATTCTGATTCTGTAACTGAAATCCTCAGTGGCTAGCAGACATGGCGTGCCCACTAATCCTTAGTGTAAAAGAGAAAGGTTTCATTCTAGTCTGCAGGAATAAGTCTTGATCCATCACTGCCTGAACAACTGTTTCATGTGGACAACGAGAAAATAAACACTATTCATTTAGAGATGCTGGAAATAAATTGAGATTGGAGAACTGAGAAATGAACTTGGTGACATACTTTCCTCTGTCTCTATGAAGGTTGAACAACTGTTTCATGTGGACAACGAGAAAATAAACACTATTCATTTAGAAATGCTGGAAATAAATTGAGATTGGAGAACTGAGAAATGTACTTGGTGACATACTTTCCTCTATCTCTATGAAGTACTTACAATATTGAAGGTATTCTTGAGGATCCATGCTTATAAGGAGTCTGCAAAGATTTCTCATCTGGCTCAGGCATGGAACAAAATGAGCCAGGGTGGACACTTCACCCTGCATTCAGTTCCAACTCTGAGATGTACTTCCAAAACTTCCAAATCTTCCTCATAATACGGGCAGGTGACACACAAAACTGCATCTTGGTACAACACAGCTATAGGGAACATTTTCTCTGCTGGTCCCACTGTAAGAAGTACGTTTGACGTTCACAGAGATAGAAACAGAGGGAAAAGTCAGCTCACGCCTTCAAATACCTCTTTAGTGAGTATGTCCTCACTAAGGTCCTCCTTCACAACCTGACCCTTATGCTCTGTAGTGAGCAGCCACCATCCTCTCTTCTAGCCCATATATTCCAGAAAATATGGTCTACATTCCACAATTTAAGCACATGAAGTTTTCATTTTCTGTGTGTCTGAAGTCTTTGAAGATAAGACAAGATCCAAGTCTGGTTTTATTCCACATTTCAAATGCCACCTGTTCCCCGCTCTGCTCTGCTCTTTCTTTTGTGTCTATGTCTTTTCAGTGCTGAATGTCCACACAAGACTCATGCTTGCTAGTTAAGGTCTCTGCCTGAGATGCGTCTGTAACTCTGTCTTACTTCCCTTCATGCAGTTACTCTTCCCTTCTCCCTGGTTCACCTCTAGTGCCTGGAGGAGAGGTAAGCACAGGCCCATTCCACTGTGACTACATCTGTTCTTAGATGTCTTTGACATTTGACTCTCCTTTTCAATTAGGGCTCAATAGGGGCCAAGGCTTCTGTAGTCCTCCATGATAATCCCATAAGAGGCCTCTGATCCACTTTTTCCCCATTCTCCCTGACCTCAGATATCTCTTCCCTTTACCTCAGTGTTCTTCATTTAATCTCACTAGTCTCTTGGTTAACTGTGATGAGCCTTCTGTGTCACCAGCATATCTAGTCCATAATGCAGAGACTGCAAGATCTCCATGTGGTAGTCTTAAACCAGATCCCCATAGGGAGGCATGGGAGGGACCAGACTGGTACCATCACCCACAGAGTGTTCGTTTCTCTGTTAAAGAAGGCCTCCTTGAACAGTGGTGGGGAAGAGATCCATCAGAAGGTCCTCCAGAGCATAAACTGCCATGTTCTCATCCCCATGCATCATCCCCCTTACCAGCTCCAGGAACGTGGGTGCGGTCTGGACACCTGATGGATCTTCAGTCAAGGGGGAGACATTCATGAAAGAACATACGTTCTGGCTGAATCTTACCAAGCCAGTCTTCTCCCCTATCACAGGAGTCAACTTTGGGCCCGCATCACTTCTCTTGCAATAGTGGAGACCTCAGTTTACCCAATTCTCCTCAATGGGAGTCTCAAAGCCCAATTCCCATCACTGGCAGCACAGGGAGCCTCTCAGTGGCACCCACTCACCCATATGCTAAACATTCATCCTATTCCCACAGAGGAGGACACCTCTGAGCCTGAAAGCTAACACTCATTCTTACAGCCAAAGGACATACATCATACTCTAAGGCCCTTAAAAACAAGTGATAAGAATTGTAAATGCTTTCAACAAATTGAACGTGCCTTGGCAAGACACATCAAAGTCTATGAAAAGGACATCATTACCTATTATCTATAAGAATGTTATTTAAGATAAATTCAAAACTGCATATACAGATGGGTGTGATGGCACACAATCCTAGCACTTGGGAGGCAGTGACAGGTAAATCTCTGTGAGATCAAGGCCAACCTGGTCTACATGTCTAGTTCCAGGCTGACTGGTGCTACGAGAAGATCCTGTCTAAAAAGAAACCAACGACAAACAAGAATATCCCACTGTATTTATAATTAAAACCAATATCTTTAATTGGTTTTTTTGAAGAGAGAGAAATAAGAATTTCTTATCCCACCTTGTGTCTAATGTCCATGAATCACCTGAATGAATAGATGGGCTTGAAGATTTTAAGTTACTTACTAGACCAGAGCCCTGACTGATTTCTGAATCTCTACAGGGCTCCAGGACTAAGTCTCTTCCCTGGCTTCTCTGACCATTTATCCACTTTTGAATTCATACCTCCCCTCAGCAGCCCCAACTCCCAACCACAATCTGCCTTTGGATTAAATGTCTGAGTCTCCACCAACATAACCTTATATGGGACTGTTTTGCTTTTAGATTCCCTAAAAGAATAAAACTGAGACTAGGGAGAAATTCAAGAGCTCCACCATACCTAGACACTCACGAAAGAAGAATCCTTATTCCCTGCACTAGAACAAGAGGAAGGTTTCTCTGAGGACAAGATCCACCCAACTGAGCTTTTAATTCGTGAAAGAAGAAAACCTAAGGTGTTGTCTAAGGGGTATTTTGAAATTTATTGATTTTTTGTAAATTTCAAAAATATAGGTTAAATAAGGGGTGTTTGTTCCTGGGAATCAAGTGCTTCAATGTACATAAGCTGTTCTAAAGGAAGAGGTTTCATTCTAAGTTGATAGTCAAACATGGCAGTGTAATCCACATGGTCATGGCTTTAGAGGCATTAAAGATGCAAGAATAAGGTCATTGTGAATTCTTCCTCCATGGTTTCAGGAAGCCACTGAGGACAGTCAAGGTGAGACAGTGTGAAGTCTCTGCTAGAAGGCCCTGAGAGGCCATTATATGAAGGTTTATAAGTAAAGGTGAGTTGCAGTGGAGACCCCTAGAATTTAGAGATGCCAGAGGTGAGAGAAATCTGACAAGGAGAGCTACATGCAGGGAGTAGAACGAGAGAGAGAGAGAGAGAGAGAGAGAGAGAGAGAGAGAGAGAGACTACAAACTAGAAGGGTGAAGCAATCTAAGCCCTTTGAGGCTAAAAATTCCCAGACATCAGAGTTACATGGTTTGGAGTTTGCCTTGCTGTGTTTCATTCTTGCCTTGGTCAGGTATTTCCTAACTGTGCCTTCATTCGTCCTTTATGGAGCAGGAATGTGTATGCTGAGCCATTACATGTCAGAAGCAGATTATTTGTTGGTTTTTTTTACATAGCAGGCTACAGTTAAGAGGTTGTTTTGAGTTTCAGAAGAAGCATTGGACTTTGAACTTCTGCATGGTGTTGAGATTGTAAAAGATTATGGAGACTTTTAAAGTTGGACTAAATACATTTTGGATTATGATATGGCCAGGGAGTAGAATGTGATGAATGAACGAGAAATGTTTGAACACTTTGTGTCCAGTTGGTGGCACTGTTTGGGGAGGTCATGCAATCTTTAGGAAGTACAGCCTTGGAAGAAGTGTGTCACTGGGAGAGGTCTGTGAGAGTTCACAGACTCACTGTACTTCCAGTTTGCTCTGTCTTCCTCATGTGGGTAGTTGAAGATGTGAGCTCTCTGCTTCCTGTTTCACTTGCCATGCCTGTCACTTACTGCCATGCCTCCCTGCCATGATGAATTCTTACCCTCTGGAACTATAATCCAAAATAAACTCTTGATTCTATTGGCTGCCTTGGTCATAGAATTTGTTTTATAAAGCATTTTATTAATTATGTTTTATTTCATGCATAGGACTGTATTGCCTTTGTGTATCTAAGTGCACCCTTGTTGTCACACACAGGTCAGAAGAGGGAGTCATCCCCTTCAGCTGGAGTTACAGATGGTTGTTAGTCACCATGTAGATGCTGGGAATCAAACCCAGGGCCTCTTCAAGAGCATCTAATGCTCTTAAACACCAAGCAACCTCTCCAGTCCTTGGACAAAGTATTTTATCACAACAGTAGAAAAGTAACTAATACAAATTCCTGCTATATCCACAGGAGGTAGAGCAGCAGGTACGAATAAGAAAGAATAGTGGTTTACAAGTCCTTGGTACATCCATAGGTGATAAAAAACAGACCAAAGAAGGTAGAGGACAGAGCTAAAGGAAAGACATGTTCTGATTTCTGAGATAGAAGCAGCTTAGGGTGCTGTGTTATAACACTAACTACCCACCTGACATGATGATCTCCAGATCAATTCATATTCCTACATGTGATAATTTCATTCCATTCTACTCTATGACATTCATCTGTTTACGAGCACCTAGGCTAATTCCATAATGTAGTTATTGTGAATAATGCCGTGATAAAAATGGGAACATGGATGCATATATAGTAAAATTGACTTTGATTCCCTTGGGTGTATACCCAAAAGTGGGATGGTTGGATCACATAGACGAGCTGCTGCTAATGATTTTTAAAGAATTTTAAATATTTAATGATGTGTAGATGTTGTTATGTCTCTGTGTTTGTACATGTGAGTGAAGTTGCTCATAGAAGCTAGAGGCCTCAGATCCCGATGGAGCAAGAGTTACAGGACATGCTAAGCTGCCTGACAAAGGCACTGGGAACCGAACTGTGGAACTCTAAGTGAGCATTATGCATTCTTAACCTGTGAGCCATCTTCCAGGCCCTACATTTGATTTTTTGAAGAAATTCCATACCGAACCTCATAGTGGCTACCTAAGTGTACATTCTACTCTGAAGCATTTGATATCTCATTTTCTCATGCAGTCATGCCAGAATTTGTTGCTGTTTGCTTTCTGGGCTATAGCCACCTGACTGGATGAGCTAGAATAAGAAATAGACATTACTATTATTATTATTATTATTATCATTATTATTATTATTATCATTATCATCATCATCATCATCATTGGTTTTTTTGAGAGAGGGTCTCCCTGTAGCCCCAGCTGGCATGGAACTCACTGTGTAGACCAGGCTGGGCTTGAACTCACAGAGATATGCCTGCCTCTGCCTCCAGAGAGCTTGGATTAATGGCAAAGCCACCACACCCTGCCAGTATCTTCATTTTTTAATGTCTAAAGCTGTTGAAAACTTTTCATGTAGTTATTGACCATTTGTGTTTCATCATTTGAAACATCTACTCATTTCCACTGTGTGCTTATTGCTATTTTGTTTTACTTTTTCATCATTGTATATACTCTACATATGAATATTCTGGATATCTCCTTACAACAGATTATCTTCTCACTCTGTTGGTTTTTTCTTGTATTGCACAAAAGCTCTTTAATTTGATTCATTCTATTTTTAATTTTTGTTTCTTAAACGTTTAGAGTCCTATTCAAGAGAGTAAATTCAAAAGTCGTGCCATAATAAAATCTCATTATCATGAAGACAGATGAGTAAGATATCCATTGGCCAAGAATAATAATGTCAATGAATGAATCATAGATTTCAGAAAGAAGGGAAATCTAAAAAATTTATGATTAATTTGATTCATTCTATTTTTAATTTTTGTTTCTTAAACGTTTAGAGTCCTATTCAAGAGAGTAAATTCAAAAGTCGTGCCATAATAAAATCTCATTATCATGAAGACAGATGAGTAAGATATCCATTGGCCAAGAATAATAATGTCAATGAATGAATCATAGATTTCAGAAAGAAGGGAAATCTAAATAATGTATGAAGTTGAAACATGTGAAATCTGGTCTCATTTGCTATCTATGGTTATGAATAGAAAACAACACTTCCATATTTTATGTTTCTGGCACAGATAAATTATACTAATGAAATATAGGATAAAGGAGACTACTATAGTCTCCATACTCAGATACGGATGGAATCAGTGTATAAACAGTTGTTAATATAATACAAGGTAAGATAAAAAGTAAGAAAGTAATAACAAGCATGAAACGGACAGAAAACATAGAAGAACATTTGAGCAAATGAATATTAAATATCTGAAGGTAAAATGGCAGAGAAATAAAAATACAACTAATTAATATAAGTTTAATAAAAACTAATATATGAACGATAAGTACTTTGTAGATTTACTTGTTTTAAAAAAATAAACTTCAAATTGTCCACCTCAGGCATATTTTCAAACTACATACCTCAGCTAAATCCTTTCAATACACCTGAGTTTGTATAAGAGAGAGTGAAAAATCATAGATTAAACTGCAACTCACCACAGGAACTAAAATGCAAGGCATGCTGAGAATACTCAAAATAATGCTTTGTAAATGACAAAAATGTGTCAGCAAATATATACATATAAACACTTTTAAAGTAAATAAGAAAGTCATATACATCGATTGATTACATTGCTCACACTTTTAGCCATGTGGTTGAAAAGACACATCCTATGTCAGGAAACATAAAAACTTAACTGAATACCTGTTCTTCACACAGCCATGGCCACAGCAGAGCACACCCCTGATGAGTCTCAGTTCAGAAGCAAAAGGAGGCAAGATCTCCAGGAGATGCTGACAGAAGTGGGATTGTCTGCTGAATACTGGCTGCCCAAGCTTCAGGAGCACCTAGGTGTGACCTGTGCCCAAGCCTTACAATACTTAAAAGAAAAAGACCTCCAGAGGCTGAAATCCCAAGCACAACATCCCTGGGAGAAAGAGGCCCTGGAAAAGCTGTTTGAAGTCTCTCAGGCAAATAGTGCTCCAGAGTTACAGGATTCTTCAGTGGACACGATAAAGAAAAGGCAGACGGCAGGAGAGGCACTGCAGGACCTGAGAGGCTCACAGTCAGATGGGAAGCACAGACAGGAAGAGGCACTGTGTGGAAAAGAAACAATAGTTAGGCAAGTAATGGAGGTTCCTGAAGAAAACTTGACTCTGCTTGAAAAGCCCCTGAGTAAAGTCACAGAAACCAAGCAGAAACAACTCAGTCTCACAGACCAGACACTGTCCCACAGGAAAAACCTCTCAGACAGAGATCTGATAAAACAGGCCTCCGGAGGTCTTGCACTACAGGGAATTTATAAAACAAGCCAACAAAGAGACCTGATACAGAGGAGAGACAAACTACTCAGGGTTCCAAAGGAGTTCTCAATCTTTGGTCCTGAGCAGGGAACAAGGATGGAAAGTAAAGAATTCACATCTTCTCACGCAGAGTCCATATTCACACAGACTATAGAGAAGCTGGGCTTCAGTGTAACCTCCTCAGTCAAAGGTGGAGGCTGGGGATTTGGATTAGAAGCTGGAATGGATAAAAGGAATTACTCAGAATCCAAGGACACCCATCAGTCACATTCTGAAAGCTCTTATTTCTGCTTGTCCAAGTTCAACTACATCCCCCTGGCCACCTGCCACTTTTCCATTGACCAGATCCAACTCTCCAAGGCTGCTCTTGAGGACCTGAAAATAATTGATGAACTCTTGGGTGAGATTACAAACCCAGATAGAGTTCCCTTACTGAGGCACAGAACAGAACGCTTCTTCCAGAGGTTTGGCTCTCATGCTAACCAAGGCCCTGTGCACCTGGGAGGCATCTACTGCTGGAAGGCCATTGCAGAGGGATTCAAAAGTAAGCAACTGGCTGGTGTGAAGCAGCAGGCATCAGAGGCCCTGGATATTTACATAAGGGGCAGCTACAGTGGCTTTGGAGTTAAA
>NW_008337823.1:101155-104628 GCF_000622305.1 Nannospalax galili | reverse complement strand
ACATGTCCTCACAAAACATGGAGCACATCATGACTGGGAAAATCTAGAGAAAGAGTTGAGATTACTCATTGATGGGGATTATAAGGCCACCATCTCTTCTCTGCAAATGGATGAGGTAAAAAAACAATTGCAAAGTCTCTGCCATGAAAGGAAAGAATCTTATAAACAACAAAATAATGAAAACAACAAAAAGGAGGTGATAGAAAATGGGGCTTTTCTTGACTTACTCCAGCGTCTAGGCCTAGAACATTACTACCCAAAAAGGATGAGCAGAGCTGACTTCCACCTGATCTACAAGAATTCCGTGTACAACACCCAGCCCAAATCTGAACAGGAACTGCCCTTCTATTTCCTGCAAAAGTTACTGATGCTGGATTGTGGGTTGCGATATCTGTTCTTCAAAGATGACAGTAATGTTGAAATTCAGGTTCCTACAGTTCTTGCCAATCAGGAAAATGAGTCTGTTGATACATATGAAGAATTCTTTGAGGACTGTGATAATCTTAATCCTTCAGTCAGTGGATCCCACCCCCACATCCACCCGATGGATATCCAGATGGCCATTTTCCACTGTGCAGATGATTTTGCCAGACAATACATTTTGGCAAAGCTTTCATTTTGTCAGTTTGCACTGCCCCTTGTGGTGCCAAACCCCAACACTTCTCAAATTGAATTTTCTCTCTGGTCTCTCAGGCAAATTAGGAAAAGTTGGCAAGGTACAAGCAAATCACAACAAGACAAGAGCTACAGTCACAAGAATCAGCCGATGTGCAGTGTCTCTGCCCCCATTGTGTCCTTCATTAGAGTTGGAAATGGCCTCTCTGCTTCTAAATCTCAGATCATGAACTCTCTGCTCAGTAAACGTAAACACGATGTGTTTTTTCACAGACACTGCAGGGGAAGCAGTAAACACTGTGTCTTGATGGGGGGAGTGGTGGAAATCTGCTGGTTCTGTCCTGGGGGCGCAGGTGAGGACAGATTCGACAACTGTGTGGCCTTCACCAATCTTCACGGAGATGCCAGGGAGCATGAGCAGCAGCTGGCCTTCCTGCAGGAGGTCTCCTCTGTCATCGTGATCCTCATGTCAGCTTCTGATGACAGTAAAGAAAACAGGAAAATTGTAAGAGACCTGTTCCAGTCATCAAATCCTTTGATCTGCTTGCTTGATGACAAGGAAAAAACCATTGTTAATAATACAGGGAGGAAGCTGAAAATTGGAATCAGGAACAGAAATGAGGCAGAATTAACAGAGGAGCTCACAGCTGCAATCCAACACTTGCTCAATTGCTCTGACACTAGTCTCAGCTTAGAGGACTGTTCGCTGATTGCTCACAAACACGGGTTCCTTGTTGATGAAGACCAGAGAGACTGCAAGGAAGCCAAAGAAAAGGCACAGAACATAATTGCCTTTCTAGAAAAATCTAAGTTATCTCAAATAAAGGAAAACTTCCTACCCCTCCAGGGACATTTGTGGCACTTGTGGTGTAAGAAGGACAAAGAACTGTATCATCTGAGAGAAAAGGGAAATCGGAGCATTGAACAGCACAAGAGTGAGATTGAGACAGAAAAACACAAAATACGGAGTCAGCAGTTGGAAAAAGCTTTTCCTCCTAATGATGTCATGCACTCTGTCCTTACAATCCTTCAAGAAAATTCAGAAATGTACAACAAACTCTATTTTTTGCATTGGCTAAATCTCTTTTTTCAGAAACTGGCCAGAGGACATTTGGAAGATTTACATGAGAAGCAAAGATATTTGTGGTCAATGGTACAGGCAGAAAAACAAAAGAAACAAAACAGTAACTCCCTGAAACTCTGGCAAAATCAGATAGAAGCCATCTCCACAGAGATTAGCAATTGTACTTTGGGTATTGAGCAACTTCTCAGAGAAATATGCCAGATCTATGAAGCTCTGGAAGAAACTTCCTCTACTAGAGACAGCCTTTTTCTCTGCCTCCCTCAAATTGCTGCAGACCTGATGATAGCTGGTGTTCCCATTGAGCTGATGGATGGGGATGCTTCATACGTGCCTCTCAAGTGGGTGGCAGCTGTTTTTGACAAGATCTCAGAGAAACTTGGAGACAAGCAGCTGTTCGTTCTCTCCCTGCGGAGCTCAGGGAAGTCCACCCTGCTAAATGCCCTTTTTGGGCTGCAGTTCACAGTCAGTGCAGGCAGATGCACCAGGGGGGCCTACATGCAGCTCCTGAAGGTGGAGGAGACATTCACAAAGGAACTTGGCTTTGACTTTGTGCTGGTTGTTGACACAGAAGGACTTCGGGCCCCAGAACTCAGCAACTCCCCCAGTTGCGTCTTTGTCCATCAGAATGTGGGAGAAGTTACAGCTAAAGACCAAAATATGGAAGGACGACGGAGACTAGAGCAGAGACTGGATGAAATGGCAGCATTAGCTGCTGAACAGGAAGAGTGTTTACATGTCACCCGCTTTAGTGATGTTATTAAGTTTGATGTCAATAATCATGTGTACTACTTTGCCCACTTCTGGGATGGCAATCCCCCAATGGCCCCTCCCAATCCTCGCTATAGCCACAATGTTCAGGATCTGAAGAGCAGAATTCTGTTAACTGCCCAACAGGAATCCAGGAGAAGCGCCATGAAGATTTCAGATGTTAAATTCCGAGTTCAAGATTTGTGGAATTCTCTGGTGAGTGAGAATTTCGTTTTCAGTTTCAAGAACACACAAGAGATCATGGCCATGAGCAAACTTGAAACCATGTATAACCAGTGGACCTGGCAACTCAGGAGTCATATCCTGGGCTTACAGAATCAGTTGAACAATCAGATTCAGAATGGGAAAATACTGACACTCACAACAGACATGCTTGAAAATCCAGTTAACAAGAACTATGAAACCATTAAAAAACAGCTTGAAAAATATTTTCAAGAAGACTCAGAGAGTAATATACTGATTCAATGGAAAGCAAATTTTGAGCACAAGCTGGTAACTCTGAAAGACACACTCGTTACAGAAACCAGGAGGAAAGCCAGTGAACTTATTAGCCTTAAAAAGAGCCACGAAGTTTTGGATAACCAAAAGAAACACTATGAAAATGAATTATTAGAGAAGAGTCAAAAGTTGGCTTTAAGTGTGAAGGATAAAGAATTAAGTGAAGAAAATTTGCTTCAGAAATTCAATCAACTGTGGACGAAATGGGTCTATGAGGTTTCATCGGCTGCCCCTCCTGTCATAGAGCCTACCATTGATGTGGATTCTGAAAGCATCCTTTGGGAGTATTTCAAAAAGGAGAGAAACCTGCCAGACAAACTCAAGAGAAATATTGAGGAGAAGTTTCAAATCAACTATGACAAGCATATAAAAATGAAAAAAAGTATGTTTCTTAGGACAAAGAGTTTAGAAACATGCCATAAAGAGTCTATCAATAAGACTAATGATAATATTTTGTCAAGATTTAAAGAGATAATTGAAAACATCTTGAAACAGCAGCGTGATTATG
>NW_008337823.1:98160-101089 GCF_000622305.1 Nannospalax galili | reverse complement strand
GGGATAGGATATACATCTACAAGTAACTACAGCATTGACTTATCTGTGTGTTTATTCCAAAGAGCATCAAAAGAGATTTAAGGAATTGTACAAGGCATTCAAAAGAGCAAATGACCCTGTGAACTATCTGGAAAGCAAGAAAGATGATTTCTTCATGAGTTTTAAAATTTCCTGCCAAGGTGCGACCTCTATCAAATCATTTGCTGACTTTCTGTGGCTGAAGCTCATCCCTGCAACCTCTGCCTCCATCTGGGGGAAAATGGTTCTTAAAATAGCCGCAGATATGCGAGCTACCTGCCCTGAGTTCAGTGGAAACAGAGCTAACCTAGAGAAACACATTCTTTCCTTTCTGGCAGAAGAAGAAAAATTTGATAATTATTGGGAATATATTCATAATCCAGAATCTTTTTTCAAGAGTTACATCAGAAATTGTATTAGAAGATATTGTTCAGAAAATGAAGGTGATAAAGTAAAGGCTTCCATGAAAATGAGTTTAGATGACATCAAGAATGCCATCCGCAATGCCATTTACGAGTCCACTACAGTAACTCCAGACAAAAGCAGCACTGCATCCAGGTGGTTGGATCTGTTCTGTGATCAGCTGGGGAAAAACATGATCTTTCCACGAAGAGACTTGACAGCCATTGAACATCAGGAGATAAATGATACTGAGTTTCTCAAGGAAGCCATGAGTGCAGCTTTGGATCCCGCCATGAAGAAAGTGGAAGAGGACAGCTCAGGTAAGCCTATAGAGGACATGATTTGTGAAATTGAGAAAATTCTCACTGGACATCTCTGTGGCTGCTGGAAGCAATGTCCCATGTGCAAAGCAATTTGTACCAACACAATATCTACACATGATGGAGACCACAGTGTGCCATTTCACCGTCCTAAGGCTGTGAATGGATGGTCTTGGGAGAAAACAAACAACTTTGCCATTGACTGTTGCTCTACTTCTGTAGCAAGTGATAATGTGATGGTTTTGGATGATGGTCGGCGAATCCCATTTAAGAACTACCGGCAGGCAGGAGGGGATTATGTCACATGGAGCATCACCCCAGATTTATCCACCCAGCCATATTGGAAATGGTTTATCTCTCACTTCAGATCAAATCTGGAAAAAAAATATGAGAAAAAATTTACAAATAAAGGAACAATCCCAGATGCATGGACCAAACTCACAAAGCAAGATGTGCTTCATGACTTGAAGAAATAATACTCAGGGACACAACAGCTGCAGTATCTGAAAAACAGAGTCACAGGACCCAATCTTAAGAAGAATCACCTTAGAACTGGAACCCACAGTATTCAAGTCTGTGAATCAAATTAGTAAAAGTAACCTAATTACCATTTGAAGATTTGAAGATTTCCTGTACATTGATTTTATTTCACTCTTCCTTGATACCTTTTGATTTAGAAATAATGTCCTAAAATATGTGAGCATAAAAATTCAAGCAAAACACATTCAAAATGCTCATTTCATTTCTGAATGATTTTGAAAGAATGGTTGTGTGTGTGTGTGTGTGTGTGTGTTTGTGTGTGTGTGTACATTCAACTGTGGGAAGTTCCCATGGAGGCCAGAAGAGAACATCACTTTCCCTGGAGCTGGGCTACAGGTAATTGTGAGCTGTCTGACATATATGCTGAGAACTGAGCTCTAGTCTTCCTCAAGATCAACAAGTCCTAATCAACACTTGGTCATCTCTCTATTCCCTATTTCATGTTACGAACCTTTGTGTAAATGTATAGAGCATCACAGGAAGTCATCTTATCAGAGGAAATTTCAAACATTTCAAACTCCCAAAGAGTTCTATAGAAAAATTGAATGGACAATTCAACTAATATATAGAGCTTAGGAGGAGCTAGAAATTGACTACCACCTGGGTGGATTTTTTTCACTCTCTCAGGTGGTAAGGAAAAGTTAATGAGCTTCACTGTAAAAACATAGAATACATGATTTCCAAGCTTGGTAACATTTAGGTATATTCCATAAATTATTAGGATAAATGGAATATTATGTTTCATACAAGGAACCAAAGTATGCCTAGACAAATGGACATGTAGATGCCAATATATGTTTTAGTATTAGTCTGACTGGGAACTTCTCTCAAGTGCCTTGCCATTACTTAAAACATTGATCTTAATGGGCACAAGAGTCAACTCAAGTAATTCAAAGCCATTTTGTAAAATTTCTGCACCTCACTGGGTGTAGTGGTGCACACCATTAATCCTAGCACTTGGGAGGCAGAGGTAGGCTTATCTCTGTGAGTTCAAGGCCAGACTGGTTTACATAGTGAGTCCCAGGCCAGCAGGGGCTACAGGGATACTCTATCTCTAAAGGACTAAAGAAAAAAAAATCTGCACTTCTTGGTGCTGTAAGCACTACTTAATAAACTGTGTTCAAATAATCGTTCAAATAGGTAGGGACAAAACTTCTATACAGATTAATTCCAAAAGAATATATTAAATAGCATGTTTTGTTATTTTACAATATTTATCATATGTACTCTGTCTATGAGGTGGGAATAAGTATTCTTTGCCTGAGTATGGGAGTGATTAACACTTCCAGATTATGGAATGAGAAAAGAATGATCTTTATATGAGAGAGCCTAGAGGATGCGAATCTAAACAAGTGACCAAGGCTAACATAGCCAGTGAAAGTCAGTCCTGCTCTCATGTACCTCCTGATATGAAGTGACTGGAAGGAATTTCACATCTGTTTTATTTTTCTCCTTAGTCTAATTAATTATATTAAAAAACACCGTGGAAATACAACTGAGGGACATTCCACAAAAATGCTTAGCCAGGACTGTTTAAAACTTTCAAGTTCACAAGTCAACAAAATAACTCAGTGGGTTAATGTGCCACCCAACCTAATGACCCAAGTTCCAACCTCATGACCCACGTGGTTAAAGGAGAGAAAACCTGA
>NW_008337823.1:95047-98057 GCF_000622305.1 Nannospalax galili | reverse complement strand
TAATCATTTATGTTATATATAATTATATATATATGAGATTTGACACCACTAATGGATAAGCAGTAAAAAGTGGTTCAGATATTTCAATATTGGCTTTCTGGGGCATGAAGATATTATTCAAGCTATTTTGAAATTTGAAGCAACTGGCATGCTTCAGGCAGTGCATGCTCCCTATGATCCCCATGGGGAAGATATATAGAATATGGAGAATGACTGTAGTAATTATATATATATGAGATTTGACACCACTAATGGATAAGCAGTAAAAAGTGGTTCAGATATTTCAATATTGGCTTTCTGGGGCATGAAGATATTATTCAAGCTATTTTGAAATTTGAAGCAACTGGCATGCTTCAGGCAGTGCATGCTCCCTATGATCCCCATGGGGAAGATATATAGAATATGGAGAATGACTGTAGACTACAGATAACTCAGTAAGATGGCTCCACCCACACATGCTGCAGTGCTGTCTATCATGGATTTGATAGACCAACTGACTCTGACTTCAGGTTGATACCACTATACAGTAGATTTGACAAATGCTTTTTTCTCCATTGACATTGCTCCACAGAGTCAAGAACAATTTGCCTTCACCAGGCAAGATCAGTAATGGTATTCATCATTTTATATCAAGGGTATCTGCATATCCCCACCATTTGTCATGGGTTGGTGGTTCACGACTTGGACTCTTAGAAATGGCCCAGTTGTATTGCATAATTATACTGATGATATTATGTGAACTTCAGGTTATCTTGCAGATTTGGATTCAGCAGCTGTGTCTGAGAGCCATCCTGGAGTCCTGGAAATACTCAGTGAACGGCTCCAAAGTACAAGGTTCTGATTTGTCAAATTTTTGGAAGCTTTTCGGTTGGGTAAAAACAAAGCTATAGCAAAGACCATAATTGACAAGATTCAGCCATATTCTCCATGGATGATGGTCAAACAATTACAAGCCTTGTGGGGCTCTTGGAGTATTAGAGAGTATTCATCCTACACCTGACCCAGATATGTCCCTTATGTTAAAAATGACCACACATGCCTGTAATCCCAGCACTGTGAGAGAGAAAGGAGGATCATTGGGGCTTTCTGGCTGTCAGCCTAGCTCCAGGTTCAGTGAGAGACCCTGTCACAAATGAATAAAGAGGAAAATGGTAGACCAGGACATCCATTTCCTCCCTAGCCTCTGCACACATGTACATAGGCCCATGCACCCATACACACCCACTCACACCCACCCACACACACACACACGTACTACACACACTACCCACATATACAACATATATGCATTCTCTCAGACACAGTCACAGACACACATGCATGCACACACACAAAGATACAAACCACCAAGCAATATTCTTCATCAACTTAGATTAAGAAAAGGTAGTGGTTCCACTGAATGTCAACTGTAGTGGTGCCCTGGTCTTTTCTCTTCAAACTACACATTGAAATGCTAACAAATAGATCATCAACAGTAATTACAAATTTTCTGGGCATGTGATTTCATAGCCCCTATTTTCAGGAAATTGCATATTTTTGCCCTATTTGGGTGAAAGCATGTTTATAGTAGCAAACTAGTAATAAAACCCATCTCTGAAAAAAAATGAATAACATGGGATTGAGCTGAGGCAGCCAAAAAAGCAATTTAGCTGCCAAGCAAATGATTGGACAAGTACAGATATATAGGACCATCCCGCAGACTTTGACCGTTTGAATTGAATGTGACCATTGAAACAACAGGCTTTGATCGGAGTCTGTGGCTTCAAATAGTGAAGGAGTGAGTACCAATAGGATTTTGGGTTACAAGTGTAACCAAGTGAGACTTGTTACATGATTATTGAGAAGCAGTTAACAGCAGTATATGCAGGCTTGCAGGCTTGTTATTATTGGGAAAGTTAAAGTCCTAGTGTGCACTGCAAAGCCCATTTCCAGATGTATATGAACTAATCTATCTGCTCCAAAGTCATGAATGGCCCAACCCCTATTTTGGTTATGTCATGAGCCACCCTGGACAAGACAGGAGCACTGTTACCACCTAGGGGTCCTAATCAGGTTCATTTTCTCCTACAAATAATTAAAAGGCAATAAAAATATTAGACACAACATGTAACAAACTTTATTAAAAGTAAAGAAATAAACACACACACATTCACATGGAGAAAAACTCTCCACAAGGGGACAGGGGATACAGGAAACCAAAACATTCAAAGCCCTTTAGGGGTGGTGTCTTTTAAGCATTCTTAGTGGTGTAAGACAGTCCCTCTTTCCTTAATTTTGGATTGGTCAGTTTAAACAAAGTTGAGAGATAGTGATTAACACTTCCAGATTATGGAATGAGAAAAGAATGATCTTTATATGAGAGAGCCTAGAGGATGCGAATCTAAACAAGTGACCAAGGCTAACATAGCCAGTGAAAGTCAGTCCTGCTCTCATGTACCTCCTGATATGAAGTGACTGGAAGGAATTTCACATCTGTTTTATTTTTCTCCTTAGTCTAATTAATTATATTAAAAAACACCGTGGAAATACAACTGAGGGACATTCCACAAAAATGCTTAGCCAGGACTGTTTAAAACTTTCAAGTTCACAAGTCAACAAAATAACTCAGTGGGTTAATGTGCCACCCAACCTAATGACCCAAGTTCCAACCTCATGACCCACGTGGTTAAAGGAGAGAAAACCTGATTTCCACATGTGTACAACACAATGTCATGCACACATGTACACACACATACAAACACAAACGTAAATACATGTAATAGAAACATAAAAATTGTCAAGTTCAGAAAAAGTAATGGAAAATGGAGAACATTTCATAGACCAGGGGAAAACTGATGTAAGAAAGTTCAGGTATTAACACATAATCCAGCAGTAAATATAGACTGGGCTCAGACAATAAGTCCTGAAAAAAAAAGCAAAACACACAAAAAAACAAAGAGTTGACATCACGGCTCAAGCAATGTCTATATAGCCATAGGGCTCTTCTTTATCTGAATGGTATGTTACAATA
>NW_008337823.1:82885-94519 GCF_000622305.1 Nannospalax galili | reverse complement strand
CGAGAAGAGAGCATCACTTTCCCTGGACTGGGGCTACAGGCAGTTGTGAGCCATCTAACATAGATGCTGAGAACTGAGCTCTATTTTTCTACAAGATCACAACATGTAACAAACTTTATTAAAAGTAAAGACATAAACATGCACACATTCACACAGAGAGAAAAACCCTCCACAAGGGGACAGGGGATACAGGAAACCAAAACATTCAAAGCCCTTTAGGGGTGGTGTCTTTTAAGCATTCTTAGTGGTGTAAGACAGTCCCTCTTTCCTTAATTTTGGATTGGTCAGTTTAAACAAAGTTGAGAGATATGTTAGCCCACCTTGCAAAGTCACATCCAGGGATATGAGACTCAGAGCCTATCTCTGCTGGTCAGTTGAAAGAGATCTTTGGAGTTAAAAATAAAGCCCACTAAGTTTTTCCCCCAATCCTGTTCTTATCTATGGCCTCTTCCCCATCTCTCTTCAGACATGGGTCTCCAAAAGATGGAGTCTACAGAATCAAGTGCCTATTGATAATGGCCTACTACACCCCTGACTCCTAGTACATCACGGGTCCACAGGTCACATGAACAGCAGTGGGAGTCCAGCTCACCAGTTCACTGACATCATCTGGACAGAGACAGGAGTCAATCAAAGCATTAAGTGGGCTGAAAAAGGTCTATATGGCTGGTAGATGTGGCTATATGACTGCACTGACGAGTTGGGCATGCAGGAAGCAATATCATGACACAGGAAAATGCCCAGTAGAGACTATGCCTCTTGGTAAGAGATGGCAATGTCCATTGTGTGCCCAGGGATTCCCCTGTTGGCAGCAACTGGCAACAATGCCTGGGTGGGCCAGGAGTGGGGAAGCACCGATCAATAGCAGCAAGTTGTGTACATAGGGACTTTCCTCTGTCTAAACTGTGTGCTTGTGTCCTAGCAGAGTACATTAAACATGCACTCCATCAGGCCTGAAAAGCACTGCCTTTCTTGTGGATGAGAAAGGTAGTATTATAGATTAGAATGACCCTGGATTTGCTGATAGCTGCTATGCTGTATTAAAGACTAAGTGTGTATTCATCCCAGTTAACAAAAAAATGTAGCAGCTACCTTATAAGTAGACCATGAGGTGCAGACAATGCAGCTTTTAACTTGAGCCCTCATACAGTACATTAATGATATGATAGTTTTTATACTAGCCTGAAATGGACCAGCCTAAACTTAAGAGGTATAGTCTGTTTATTGGTCATATGTTGTTGTTCCCTATATTGTTGATGTGGACCATAGAATCAAGAAGCTTCCCTATGGTCCCATTCCAGTAAAGCATCTAGTGTCTAAAAGGGGGAGGAATGAGGGGAATAGAGGCCAAGAGGGTCCAGTAAAGGTTTAGACAACATGGCGATAGTGTGGTGTCTCCCGATTGGCTGGTTCCTCCAATGGGTGCTGCCGCCAAAAGAAAAAAAAATGGACTGACTCTTATGGATGTGGGGTGATCGCTGGCCCTGGAGGAGGGAGTGGAATTGTAGGAGTGGCACGGTCTGATAAAGCGGGCTCTGGGGATAGGCACTGGGTACTCATTCCTTTATAAGTTAACAAATACACATAAAATATATTATGTGGTTTGTCTGATGGCGCAGGAGACCCAGAGGGAATTCAAGCCACAAACCCTCAAATTTGGGCCACATGTGGGTTTGTGGAATGACTTAGTTAAGATGACTACTACTAGATATCTGGAGAACCATTAGTAAATAGTAAATGTGGTCATTATGTAACTTGTAATATAAACAGTATTAGCAGGAAGTCAATTTTGTGATTTCCTATAAAATGTTCTTAGACATAGGAAACAGAGGTTTTCCCGCCTCTGGGAACTTGCTCATATTAACTTACAACAATGGTGACAGGATGTACAAAACCCATACAGACTCAATAAAACAAAAACTCAGTATAGACTGGGGGAAATTGGGAGCAGGCCACAATCCTAGCCAAGGAACTATTGGCAACTGATTACTGTGGGATGAGCGAGAGTAATATTCTTTAAGGGAGTGACTGATTAACTTGAATTGAGGGACATCTGGTTACAAAAGCTTGACAGGATAAGACAATATATATTTCAGAATGCATGAAATCTGGTGAGGGGGGTTATGGCAGAGGGGATGCAAAGAGTGGTCTAAATTTGATTAAGATCTATTATATGAAAGGCATGAAAATTTAGTAAAAATTGTTCTTGGGACCAAGGGTACATACTTTTACAAGGACAAAATAAAGTATGTTACATGTGCCAGAAAGGGGGGAAAACTGTCAAGTTCATGGATGAAAGATGGTATAGAGGGGTCTAGGGAGATGGCTCAGCAGCTGTGCTGGATAGCTTTAATGTCAATTTGACACACCTAGGTTGAGGGAGCCTCAATTGGGGAATTGCCTCTATTGGACTGGCCTGTGGCCATGTCTGAGGGGCATCTTCTTGATGAGTGATGTGGGAGGGCCCAGCTCACTGTGGGTGGTGCTACCCCTGGGCAGTTGAGCCTATGTTGTATAAGAAAGCAGGCGTGTTGCTGGTGATTTTCTTCCACTCTGTGAATTTTCTCTTCACTTCATTGGTTATTTCTTTTGCTTCACAGAAGCTTTTCAGCCTAATGAGGTGCTATTTGTTGATTCTTGACCCTATTTCCTGAGCAATTGATATCTGATTTAGGAATTCCTTTCCTACACCTATATCTTGCATGTTATTGCCAACGTTTTCTTGTAACAGTTTCAGAGTTTTGGGTTTCACATCGAGGTATTTGATCCATTTGGAATTGTGCAAATTGAAAGTTAAGAGTCTCATCTCACTCACAGGTGGAAATCCAGTACCATTTGCTGAAGATGCTGTCTTTCCTCCATTGAATGTTCTTGACCCCTTTGTCAAATATCAGGGAGCTGAAACTACATGTACTCATGTTTGTGTCTTCAATTATGTTCCATTGATCTATGTGTGTGTTCTTGTGCCACTACCATGCTGTTTTTATGACTATAGCTCTGTAAATGGCCAAAGCACAGAGAATAGGCGTCTGCAGAGTGCAGGTCTTTGGACAGGACACATATTAAACATCACCCACCCAGGGCTCAGGGACCATTGCAGAAGAGGGGGTGGAAAAATTGTAAGAACCATGGTTATTGCAGGAACATAAAGAAAAGTTCATATGAGCTTGCAACAATTGTGAAGGCATGCACAAGACTCATGCCAACTCTATCAGACAAAAAAACCCAGTACAGAACTAGGGAAATGAGCAGCAGGCCACAATCCTAGCCAAGGAACTATTGGCAACTGATTACTGTGGGATGAGCGAGAGTAATATTCTTTAAGGGAGTGACTCTACGTAGGCTGACTAGACTCTAAGTAAGGGGTTTGAGGAAGTACACAGCACAGTTTGAATCCACTGAGAATGCTGTCATATGAAACCTTATCCCAAATCTAAAATCTACTGGCATCATGCTGGGGCAGTTGATTTTGACATGCATTTTGCAAGAGTATACTCCATTGAATTACTTCATGTATTTCAATCAATTCTATAAAAAAATTCTGTTTATTATTTTATTTTATGTGTATAAGTATATTGCCTGCATGTATGTAAGTGCACCCATGTTGTGCAATGCCTGAGGAGGTCAGAAGAGATAATTGGATTTCCCTGGAACTGGAGTTTTGGACAGTTGTTATCCACTATGTGGGTGCTGGGAATTCAACCAAGGTCCTCTACAAGAGCTCTTAACTGCTTGGCCATCTCTCCAGCCCCTAATCAATTTTTTAGATTGTTCACTTTTTAATTGAATTATAATTCTAATAAAGAAAAAAGCATAAATCATATGTGTCCAATTCAATGCATTACAATAAAGTGTAAAGTGAGACACCAACTAATGAATGCAGGTTAAGAAATACAATTGCTGTGCATCCTGGAAGCACTTGCTACTGTGTTGGACTTTTTTTTTTGTCATTTTAAGACTGTGTCTCCCTGTGCCCAGTTGGCCTGAAACTCACTATGTAGACCAGTTTGGCCTTGTACTCACAGAGATCCACCTGCCTCTGCCTCCCAAGTGTGGGGACTAAAGGTATGCACCACCATGCCTGGCCTGTGCTGCTTTTTAAAGGAATCTTTAAAATGTGTACTTAGAGACATTCAGCACATGAAGTCATACCTCCACAATCTGATAACATTCTAACTTCTTTGACTAGTGATTTTCTATCAAACGAGTTCTATAAACATCCAATACAGCATTATTGAGGATGTGTCATGTGAAAGAGTCTTGTCTAAACAGTTGTAACAGCTGGTCCTTATTGTGTGTTCACCATACATGTGCCAGGCACCTCGTGTTTTTCTACATTAAGTAACTTAACGCTTAATCCAAAGTAATAGGTGAGGAAAATGAAGCAAAAATGGTGAAACTTCCCCAAAGACACAGAGTTTGAAAATGGAAGAGTCTGGATCCCAAGCTTGGCAGCCTGGATCCAAAGTCCACAACTTTAGTCATTAAACCAATTCTCTACCAAGTGATTTTTTTTTCAGACTGAAGTAAATGAGAACAAACCTTGGAATATGACAAACTTTGTTTGGCCATAAATATAAAATCACCCTGTCATTCCTAATGGGTGACTTTAGAAAACACAATTGCAGGTTTGGGAAAGACCATGATTCCGTCAATGAATGGGTCAGTAGTGGACCAGAATCCTATTTTATCACGCTATGACTGGGAGGCCAGTAGCAAACTGCCATCTTGAGAAAGAATCTGTTTTTAAAAATAAAACCTGGGAATATCCACAGGTCACGGAGCCTCAGTTAGGCTTGCCAAAACTCCAGGGTAAGGGAAGGGCCAGGGAAGCAGCTCTGGAGAGCAGGAGGACTAAACACCTGCAAGCCACAAAGTGCAGGAGAATGGGCTCAGGCAGGAAGGTGGATGGGGGAAAGAGCCCCACCTTCAGTGACAGAGAACACATCTCATAACTGATAATGGTCCTGGAGTTTGTTAGCCCTTGAGCTACCTCTCTGCCAGTCACTGCTTTAGAGTCCAATAACTGTGAAGCTCCAGGGAGGATGTTGATAGTCACACCTCATCCGCCCAGCATGGTGGTTTATACTCACAAAGACAGTTTCTCTTCCTGTGGAGATCTCAGTGCTCTTGCTTCCCGCACTCTCATTAGGTGTAGAGGTTGCATCATAGATGTGCCACTTAGGCTTGGGCAATTCATAAACAATCTCTGTGTATGACCAGTTGTGTAAGTCTGTAATAATCCATTGCACTTGAGACACTGTAAAGCTAAAACATTAGCAGCCCAAAGGGATATTGTTTGCAGAGTGTGAGGAGAATGAGAAAGCCTACTCAACCCACAGAGTTCAATCTAAATGTGACAGCAGAGGATGCTGGCACACAAAGACGGAGCTAGAGTGAAGCCATCTCTTGCAGACATCACACACTTGTTCAGTCCAGTAACAGAAATAGATTTACCATAGGAAAAACCAGTCACAAATTAAACTAAACCTCACGCCCTCAGTGTGTGACAATAGGTGTCTCCACTATTTCAGGATTTAGAAAGAAGCTTCTCCAATAGTTCATCCACATTGTTATCATTTTTCTTTCTTTTAAACTTTTTTGTGCTTGTGACAGTCTTTTCTTTTTACTACACTTATTGGAAAAGTATAGCTTTCTGTTTAAAAAGTACATGTTTTCTGTTATATATTTACTGTTTCATTCCTTTCCTGTAGTCAAATAATTTTATGAGATTTCTTTTTATAAGCATTTATTATTGTTTTCATTACTGGTTTTTTTTCAAATTTAATCCTATTTGTCCCAAGGGAATATAAACTACATGTGGCAGGTGTAGTAAAGAATAAAGTCACTGGACCAGTGACCACAGGCTGTACTGCCTAAGATTAACTTATGCTACTGTGGTGAAAATGTCTTATTTGGAAGCACAATTGATTTTTTTTACTTTTTATTGAATTTTTGCGTATTTCATAGAGAAAAATCATATTTACACCCTCTTCCCCTTTGGCACCCTCCCATAGCCTCCCCTCTGGATTTCACACATTCTGTCATTTGTGTTAAGGCCTGTCATGTAAAGTTAGTGTCCCCAGACATCCCTCAGTGCAAATTCATCCACCAGGATTTAGTCATCCTATCTAGTCTCTCCCTTCAAGATTAGCTCTTCCCCACCCAGCAATAATCAGCTGCCAATAATTATTTGACTAAGATTGGGGCCTGCTGGGCATTTCCACAGTCTGTGCTGGGTTTTGGTCTGCCTGGGTCTTGTGCATGATGACACAATTGCTGTAGGTTTGTATGAGAAGGGTCCCAGGTGCCTGTAGGACCATTTGTGTATGAGCATGCACCACCTTCCTGGATCTTATTATCTTTCCACCCCCTCTTCTGAAATGGTCCCTGAGCCCTGGATGTGTGGACTTCAATATAGAAGTCCTGTTCAAGGACTCTGAAGGCTCTTATTCTCTGCATTTTGGCCATTTATGACCTTTTGCATTCCTGGCACCTGTTGTATGAGGGAGCTTCTTGGATAAGAGGTGAAAGATGCGTTAGTGTTCTCTTCATCCCTTGTTCTATGCTCCATGTGTCTTAGGTGTAGAGGTTACAACATTGATGTGCCACTTAGGCTTGGGCAGTTCATAAACAATCTCTGTGTATGACCAGTTGTGTAAGTCTGTAATAATTTCTGTTGAAAAAGAAGTTACAGCTATAGGTGTTTACTAGGCTACTTCTCTGTTAAGTTTAAGGATCCATGTTTTGCCCACAGTAAGAAATTACCTTTGTCTAGGGATATGAGCACGTTGGGGTTTTCGCTAAGATCATGACCTCTCCAGCTATGTGTATTTGGCTAGGTTTACAGTACCACACATGAGTTTCCTCCCATTGAGTGGGCTTTTAGTCCAAGTAGGTAGCTCTTAATTGCCACAAGATAAAAGTTCCACTACAGTGCCAATGTCAGTTGCTTTGCTGGTCATTGATGTGGGTTTTAGGCCTTGAAGCAGGGATTGGACCATCGAGTGATGTTCTCCTTTCACAGCTTTCATACTGATATCCAAAGCTATGAGAGCTAGTCTTCAGGGGAAGGTGGCTTCCAGGTCAGTTCCAGCTCTGTTGATCCAAATCATGTGTCCAAATTATGCCCTGTCTTTAGCAGTATGGTCTTACCATCAGGTTCAGCTATACACATGGACTCATGTAGGAATATCGTATGTGTAATTTTTCAGTAGGTTTTTGGACTAATACAATTCCTTCTGGTCTTTTATACTAGCTAGGCACCATTTGTCTCACCTCTTTCTTTCCCTGTCTCATCCTCCATCCTTGCCCTCCCCATTTAATGTGTCCCCACTTTCCCCTTTTCTCCCTTGATAATTTCTGTATGCTATGGTCCCACCTCTCTTGAGCTCCTTCTTTCCCTTTATTCCTGTAGTTCTTTGTGTAGCCCTCCTCATCCCCCTCCCTTTTAACTCCTCCCTTTTTACACTTTTCCCTCTTAGTGACACCTTTCTCCTACTATTTTTCTCTCTCAGGTTCCTTCTTTCCCTTTTCCTCCCTGGTTCACTTCCATTTTCCAGTTTCTTACAGTTCCATCAAGATATGTACTTTTTATAAGGATTTGGTGTTAGAATTCACAAATGCGGGACAACATACATCTTTTGGTTTTCTGAGTCTGTGTTACTTCACTTAGTATAATGGTTTCTAGATCCCTCCATTTACCTGAAAATTTTATTTCATCTTTTTTTGCCACTGGTAGTATTCCCTTATAATGTTCTGAATCTTTTGAGTGTTTGCTGTGATGTTTCCCATTTCATCTCTGATTGTGTTGATTTGGATTTGCTCATTCTTTTTCTTAGTTAACTGGGTTAAGAGTCTGCCTATCTTGTTTAGCTTTCAGAGAACCAGATCTTAGATTCAATGATCGTTTTTCTTGTTTTCTTTATTTCTATTTCATTAATTTCTGCTCTGATTTTGCTGGGTCTGGGTTTTATTTGTTCTTGCCTTTCCAGAATCTTAAGTTGCAATGTTAAGTCATTTATTTGTGCTCTTTCTGATTTTTTAATGTAGGCATTTAGAACTATAAACTTCTCTCTGAGGACTGCTTTTAAAGTGTCTCAGGTTTTGTTGTGTTGTATTCCTCTTTTTGTTTAATTCCAGGAATAATTTTGTATGTTTCTAAATTTCTTCTTTGACCAACTCACCATTCAGGAGTGTGCGGTTTAATCTCCATGAGTTCATGTAGTTACTAGGGCTTCTTCTGGTGTCGGTTTTAAGCTTTATTTCTTTATTTATAGAGTGCATGGACTAATTTCAGTTTTTTGTATTTGTTGAGGTTTGTTTTTTGCCCGAGTATGTTATCAATTTTTGAGAAAGTTCCATAGGGTGTTTAATAGAAAGTGTATTCTTTGGTGCTTGGGTGGAATATTCGGTAGATGTGTGTTAGGTGTATTTGATGTGTGGTATCATTTATTCTTTGTCTGTTTGACCTGGCTAATGGAGACAGTGGGGTACTGAAGTGCCCGACTATTACTGAGTTGGAGTTAATCTGTGTCCTAATGTCCTGTAGTGTTGCTTTTATGTATTTGTGTGTACCAGAGTTTGGTGCATATATCTTTAGGATTGTAATGTCTTCTTGGCTAATTCTTTCTTTGATCAGAAGGAAATGACCCTCTTTATCTCTTCTGATTAATTTTAGCTTGAAGTCTATTTGTTTTCATATTAGAATTGCAACCCCTGCCCATTTCTTAGTTCCATTTGTGTGGAATATTGTTTTCCATCCTTTCGCCTTACGGTAGTGCCTGTCCTTGAAGGTGAGATGAGTCTCTTGTAGACAACAAAAGGATGGATTTTTGTTTCTTAATGTGTTAATCTGTTCCTATTGAATGGGGATTTCAGTCCATTGATAGTTAAAGATATTATTAAAGATGTGTATTGGTTTTGATCATTTTGATTACTTTTGCATTCTTTTGTCTAATTTTGTGTTTCCACAATTATATATTTACTTAGTTTCTTTATGTTGTGCCTGGGGTACCATTGTTCCTTACCCCATTGTTTGTATTGCTTCAAGTATTCTTTGAAGGGCTGGTTTTGTGGGTGTGTATTTCTTCAGCCTATTCATGTCATGGAAGATATTGTTTTCCCCTTCAACTAGAGGAGACTTTTTTGCTATGTAAAGCATTCTGGGTTGGCATCTATGGTCATTTAGAACTGGGGACACTTTGGTCTAGACTCTTCTGGATTTTATAGTTTGCAGTGATAAGCTGTTATTCTGATTGGTTTCCCTGTATATGTGAGTTGTTTTTCTTTGGATGAGTTCAATATTCTCATGTTTTTTTCTGTACAATTACTGTTTTTACTATGATATGTCATGGGAAGTTTCTTTTCTAGTCTATTTAGTGTTCTACGTGATTCTTGTATTTGTATGGGGATGTCTTTCCTTAATAGTTGTAAATTCTCTTCTACAATCCTTTTTATGATTTGGTCAATCCTGTTAACCTGAAATTCTTCTTCCTCATGCCTATGATGTACAGATTTTGTCTTTTCTTGGTGTCCAACATTTCCTGCATATTCCATTCCTGTGTTTTAAAAAAAGATTTCATAATCTTTGATTGAGCCGTCCAGTTCTTCGCCTTTATCCTTTAGTGTTTATATTCTGTTTTCCATTTCATTCATTCTATTGGTGAGGCTTTTTTCTGTTGTTTCAAATTGACTTACTGAATTTTTCACTTCCTTCTTCATTTCAGCCTGAATTTTCTTCAATGTTTCTATCTCTATTCTTCATTTCAGCCCGAATTTACTTTGATGTTTCTATCTCTGTTGTGAATTCAATCAGTAGTTTATCTCTATCTTCTTTTAGTTCTTTTGTTTGTTTGTGTGTTCTTTAAATTCCTTGAATTCCTTGATCATGTTTATGATTGTTCTTTTAAATTCTGTGTCCTGAGTTATCTCTAGAGGATTCTCCTTGTAGAATTCTTCTTTAGGACTGGTAGAGTTTGGTGGGAACATACTGTTTTGGTTTTCCATATTATTATTTTTCTGCTATGATTTTGGCATGTAGATTTCTTTTGTTGTTCGTGATTCTGGTATGAAACTCAAGCCTTCCTTTGTTGAGTTTAAGTTGTATTATTAGTGTGCCTTCATTGTTTTCTTATTGAGTATGTAAAAGTGATTGGCCTAGATTTCAGGTTCTCTGAGATTATATTAGAGGAAACAGATAGATTCATATCAGCTACTGTGGAGCTCCTACAGAGGTCCAAATCAGGTTTCAGTCAGGTTCACTCAGGCTCTTTTCTAATGTCTGGACCCCTACTAATGTTCACTCACAGCACAATTTGGGAAGCTCAGTAAGGGGAGACCCAGTTTTGGCATGCTCAGGTACTTTGATGAGGTCTCTGCCCCTGGAAAAGTGGGAGGAGCCACCTGTTGTCCCAATGCAGTGAGTTGGGCCTGGCAAGTTGGATTTGGGAGAAACTCACTACAACCAGGATGTCAGATCCATTGGAGTCTTGGAGGTCTGCTGAGGTCTGTGTCCCTACATCATGTGGAAGCCTGGAGGCTGGACCCAGGCACTCTCGGAAGTCTGCTAAGGTCTGAGCCAGAAATGAACACTTTCAATGATATTCCTTAGCCATACTTATTTATGTTTTTTCAACTCTCTGTTTAGATCTGTCACCCATTTTAATGTGTTTTTATGTTATACCATATGTGTGAGGATGCCCACGAATGCTAGAAATGGGTGGCAGAGCCCCTGAAACTAGAATTACAGGTGTGAGAAGAGGGTGAAGGGTGCCAGGAACCAAACTCAGATCCCCTTGCAGAACAACGTGCACTCTTAATAACTGAGCTTTTAAACTGACTCATTTGTTGTCTCAATTCTTTGTTTTTGGGGGTTCATTGTATGTCTTTGTTATTAGTCCTCTATCACATAGATGACATTGATTCTCTCCCACTCTGAGATTAGTCTTCTTAGATTGATATTTCCTTGCTGTTATGAGGCATTTGAGTTTAATGAGGTTCCATTTGCAAGTTGTTTTTTTTTTATTATTGGTCTTTTAAAATTTCATAGAACATTTCCTAATCAAATCCAAACCACCTCCCCCATCATTGCCTCCCCCATCCCCTGCCAAACCCCATGCACTCTGCCATACATGCTAAGTCCTATTCATTCAGGTGTTTGTACCCAAATGTCCTTTATTGTAAATGCATCCATTGGACTCTAGTCAGCCCATCCAGTGATTGTATGTAAATTGTCCTTAATTCCCGAAGTAGTCAAGTCCAAATTAGCATGTCTTTTCCTGCAGCTATATCTTGCAGGATACTACCTATGTTTTGTGCTAACAGCTTCAGCATTTCAAGTTTTGCATTGAGATCTTTGATCCACTTGGAGTTTATTTTTGTGCAGGGCAATAGATATGGGTCTAATTTAACTCTTTCTGTTTTGTTCCATTGGTCTACATGTCTATTTTTGTGTCAGTAATGTGACTTTTTGTTACTGTAGCTCTGTAATAGAACTTGAAATTTGTATGGTGATTCCTCCAGCATCCCCCCCTACCCCAGGATTGCTTTGTCTATTGAGGTTATTTTGTACTTCCACGCAAATTTTAGAATTTATTTTTCTTTTTCTGTGAAGAACTTCTTGGGGATTTTCAT
>NW_008337823.1:81263-82274 GCF_000622305.1 Nannospalax galili | reverse complement strand
GATATATGCCAATATATTATTTGTATCTATAATAATCAATGATAATTTAGACCAAGGAAATAACTGATAACCAGTGCTGTTGAGGATGTAGGGAGAGAAGAACCCTCATTCACTGACAGCAGGAATGCCAACTGCTCTATCCATTATTGAAATCAGTGTAGAGAATTCTCAAAAACTAAAAATAGATCTACCATATGACCCAGGTGTACCACAACTTAGCATATGCCCAAAGGACTCAGTATTCTAGTACAGAGATACTTGCCCAGTGATGTTTATTGCCATTACTCTCACAATAACTAGGTAATGAGAACAACCTGAATGTCCCTCAACTGATGAAAGGATAATTAAAATGTGGTGTATTTTTACAGTAGGATTCTATTCAGCTGAAAAAAATAAAGAAATCATAAAGTTTGCAGGCAAATGGATAAAACTGAAAACTGTGTGAGGTAACCTAGATTCAGAAAAACAAGTGACACAAATTCCCTCTCATTTGTGGAGCCAAGATGAGAATATTTAGATGCGACTGTATATCCTGAAGTAACAGCATAAGCCAGGAAAGGAGAAAAATATCATGGGGGAAAGGGAGAAGAAAGAACTCAGGAGTGGCAGGTAGTACTATAAAGGGGTAAATTAGAAAAATGGATAGTTTATTTAACTGGGGGGAGAATGAGACCCTCACTCACATATGTGTCTGTGTATAGCTAAAGACTGTTTTTAAAAAAATTAGTGTCACTACTATCCTCAGGCCTCTTGGGGTAAGTCTATAGCGCAGCTCTCAGTGCCGGGACTCCCTAAGCCACATTCACCCTTCCATCACCCCCCCTCGCCATTCTATACTCCTAGGATACTCCTGGTTTGGACCCTGCGCCATTCCTAGTCTTGGGGCCCCCAACACCTGGGGAACTGGTGCTGCTCCCTGATCATTTTCGACCAGGCCAGCTTGGTGCCTTCCTCGGGCCCCAGGAGCACTGCTTCCACGGGACCTGGCCCCACCCTCACCTCTTCCTACTT
>NW_008337823.1:70244-75591 GCF_000622305.1 Nannospalax galili | reverse complement strand
ACCAGTGATAGTCATGCATATAGAGATTAGAAATGCATGTGAAAACGTCTCAATGTCAATTGCTTTGGAATGAATTCTTCTGTATGAAAAAAAAAAAAGTTGTGCTGTAAAGTATTCCTTGAGAAATGTTTATAATTCTATGAGAATGTAAATTGTTTCACAGTAATTGTTTTCCAGTTAGAATATTCTAACTTAATTGCAGTGCAGTCTCTTTGATTTCTTGTTCATTAATTTTTAACTAACTTCATAAAAGAATAAGAATTAAAAAAAATAATGGGGACCTAATCCACAGGCACAACCCTGGGAACCAGCTGAGTGCAGTCAGTGGGGCTGTTCCATGACAACCCCATAGACACTCCATGCAGTGTCTAGTGCCAGACATTTCATAAATACTCTCTCATGGAATCGTCCAAGTCTGTGAAGCAATTCTCTTTGCACAGATGAGAAACTGAAATCCAAAGAGGACGTATGCCTCAGTGGCCACAGCAACGACTGAACAGAGCCTGAGCCCAGCTCTGTTTGAATCTGTGCTCCCCTCTTCTTAACTATTCTGCTTGCTGCACATGTAAACCACCATCCAGGCTCCATGATGAATGCTTTAAGCGATTCATCACATGAAACTCCTGATTTGGGCAGTCAATTCTATTGTCTGAATTTTACAGATGACAAAAAGAACCTTAGAAGGCTTAAGGGGTAATTCTTTAAAGTCCCATAGCTAGAAAATGGTGGTGCAGATGTTCAAACACAGACACCTTGCTTTCTTCCACCCAAATGTTAAAGCCCCAGCCGACATCACTTTCTGTGGTGGTTGCTGGGAGTGGCTTCCCTGCATGCTGTGGGACCTTTCAGGCCTTTCTCTGAACTGCCTCCTCCAAGTCTGGGGTTAAGTGGAGTCATCAAATGACCACAGAAGCCTGCTTCCATCTTCATCTTTAATTTCCCAGAGATCTCTACTTCACACTAGAAGGCCCACAAGCTCACAGTGTTGCTACACTGGACACAGAGGTAGTCACCTGCTTCAGTGAAGACATCTGGAGTGGATCCTATGATAAAGTTATAGCAACATCTCACACAACCAAGTTGAAAACGTCACTGTGGCTTTGTAGGCTCAGTGTGGCCAGCAGTGCAAATGCATAGCGTGAAAGCCAGTAGTGATGGCCTCTGGTAAACAGAGGAGTGGCAAACTGCAGAAACTGCCTGTCATTTAGATCTCCTGATTGTATTTGGGATGTTGCATCTCTGAAACCTGCATTGCAAGACGCATATCAAGAAATGCAAGGACTCAAAGGTCTTGAGGAGTATGTCCAGGGTCTTCAGTACCCATTTACCTTTTCTAGCTTCAGAAGATAAGTAGGAACTGAATCCTTATCACAGAGCCCAAGAGAAGTTGGCTCTGGAAACATCACCATCCTCAGTATGGTTAGAGAATCAGAGAGCACTTAATTCTGGCAACTGTCTACTCAGATGCTTTCTACCAACTGCTCGAGTCAGTAGGTCAGCACCAAGATTGTGATGAGCCAGGGGTTAGTGTTCAGGGACCTGAAGTGTGATGGTCATAATAATTCTTGGTTGCAAAAGATGCTTTCTTTCCTGTAGACATTATCCTTCTTCCATGGGAAATGTTATTTCACGGAGCTGTTGGGAATGAACTTGTAATAGCTTGTAAGCTATGGTAATAACATGTTTATTATGGGTTTTGCTTGTATTTTTGCAATATTGTGGGGCAGAATTGGTGAAGTGGTAAACCTTTACATTCTGTTGATCCTCGATTTTTTAAAAAGACTTTATTTATTTAAAAAAAAAATTAGTGTCAGGCAGAGGAAACCTCCCTACTACTTAATGATCAAGGTAGTCAAAGAACTTCAAAAACAATACAGGCTATTGCCATAGCCTTTGGTTGCCTCCCAGAATCTGATCTAAGAACTTCTTGCTGAAGATATCACATTTCAGAATCAGGACTTGGAGTAATTGAGCTGGAACTGACCTCTGACTTGGAAGCCTTCTCCCTGAAGACTAGTTCTCATAGTAGTAGAAGGTGCCATATAAGTTTCCAAGGGAGAAAACCAATTAATTGTTCTACCCATCTGTAAATATACAAAACATAACAATGACAGTCTCAGCAAAATATCTCTATTGGTGTAATAGTAACAGTTTATCTTGGGATCTGTAGCCCCAAATTTACTTATTCCTCCGAAAAGAGGTTGCCTATGGAGAGTAAGCCAGCCAGGGGTGAGACTAGGAGCACCCTGGTGTAGCAGGAGGCCTCCAAAGATGGCGCAGACTCAGAGCCCTGGGATTCAGCAAGAATTCACTTCACTTCTTGGTCCACAAATAGCCCACCAAAAGGACCCCAAGCCTCCATACCTTGCTCACAAGCCCAGTGACTGCTGACAGACTGCAATGGCATGGACCAATCAGAAAATAATACACTGACTAAAAGGACTTGGGGGCAGAGAAAAGGGAAATGTAAGGCCTGCCCCCTCCTGCATTAAATGAGCCTGCAGCACCTCTCCTAGTGCTTGCTTCTACCTGACTCTGGTGTCTGTGTGTTGACTCCACACCTCTTGCCCCCCCTAATTGGCAGGGGACCTGATCCAGGTCAGGGTCTTCACAGCTGGCCTGAGGAGAACCCTCAACATCTGGCACCTGAACAGGGACCCCTGCCCACATTGTTGGCGACACCCAGAACCTTGGTTCGTTTGGTAAGTAGGCCCCTGGGTTTCTCTGTTTTTTTCGGCTGCTTGATGGTAAGCAAATAGCCCCCTTGTCTTTCCCCTCCACCCTGTCTATTTTCTTTATTGTTGGACTAGTTTGCTAGGTCAGGGAGGCCCACTCCGCCACGTGGTCCCTAAGCCCACATTTGTCTGTTTCTTCAGCTGCTCAAGGGTAAGTGAGTAGGACCCTCCTCTGTCCCCTCAACCCTGTCTGTCATCTTTATTGTTAGACTAGTTTGTTAGATCAGGGAGGCAGACTCCGCCACACGGTCCCGAAGCCCATGTCGGCACCTCCCCCCTCTCAGCTTGTCCCAGTGAGTTCGCATAAGGGCTGATCCACCCCAAACTCAGAGCCCAGGCTTCAGGTCACCCTGTTGCCTGTCCCAGAGACACCATGTGAGCATACAGCTGAAAGGGTCATGACCCTCAGAAGTTCCTCACTGATCACAAGACATTTGGATCCAATAAACCCTTACCTGTTGGGGCAGTTTATATACCAGTGGCTCATGGTGCTTCTTTACTTCCTTTGTGCCCTCTTCGTAGTCACACTCATCTTTTATTTTTGTGGTGAATTCCCCTTTGTAAGACCCTCCCACAATGGACAATTTGCTACTACAATGCAGGGAACCACAAATGGCAGCACTCAAGGTGCTCCTTAAAACCGGAGGGTTGAAAGTGAACCCAAAAGGTATTGAACACTTTTTGGGTGAAGCCACTAATCTAGCTCCGTGGGTTCTCCCCTGAAAACATGTGGGACCCTGACACATGGATGCAGGTCCTCTTCCTGGCCTGAAAAAGGGAGGTCAGGTCAGGGATCACTCCCCTCACATCGTTCATACTGATCCTCCTAGCCATTATTGCTAGCCTTAAACCCTCCTCTCCTGAGGAAGTCACCTCAGCCCACAACAAACACTGCTGGGAGCAGTCTAGTGTAGATCTGGCTATTACCTCAACCCCAGACCTCCTGGACCTGGAGGTGGATGCTGCCTCTGCACCCACTTCCAATAAGGAAGGAGCTCCTTTGCCTATATCTCAGGATACTGTCCTAGAGCTACCATGCCCAGAAATTCCCCTGCCCTGATACCCATGGAAGGAGTTACTCTCTCCCCCCTCAGTAATCATCCCGCCCCTTCCCCTGCTACCATGTCCCTCCCTCCTAGGCTGCCTTCCTTAAATCCTCACCCGCCTTTGTCTGCATTTCTGGTTAACGTCACCCCGATGCGGTGCAGTGTCCATGGCTGCCCACCCCACTGCTGACCTTCTTATCTGCAAGGCAGCTAAGCAATTGGGCCCAGACTCACCATATTTCAAACAGATTCTTCACCAGTGGTCGTTACATTTACAAACCCACTATGATTGGTATAACTTACTGAAGGCAGTCTTAGAACTCTCAGTCTTTCTAAGCTGGCACGCAGCCTATGACGATCAGGTTGAAAACCAGGCATGCCTAAGTCTCCAATATGGCTTCAACATTATGTTGGACATGCTCACGGGAAGTGGACAATATACTGACCGCATCTCCCAGTCTACTATTGGCCTCCATGCCCATTTTCAACACGTTTCTGACTTGGCCTTTAAGGCCCTTAAATGTTGCTGCCCCTGTGACCCACAAGTCTTTTTCTGTTATTTGATTCATCAGGGGAGTCCTTCACGGACTTCCTTACCTGTGTCACCTAGGCAGTAGAGTGGAGGGAGGAGTCTGGACCCACCCAAGAGGTGCTTATTAAACAGTTAACTTGGGAGGGACTAAACACCCCTACTCTTTTGCTATCACTCCTGTCTGCAAGGATTACATTCACAAATGCGTACTCACTACTAGAGACTTAGACCCTAGGGCAGGCCCTATTGAGGCTTCGACCACTTCCTTGGAGACTCTTTTGTCGCAAGGAAAACCCACCCACCTGGCACATGGGAAGGCTGCTGGAACTGTGGGGGGCTTGGCCACTTTTGTAGCCACTGCCCAAGAGGTACAAGAGGTACAGTCTGCCCCAAGACTCGCTGCCCCAAGTGCAAAAGAGGGTTCCATTGGGCTAAAGTATATAGGCCACAGCTGCAATCAGACTCGGCTCCTTTAAACTCCACCCAGGGCGCCCCTCAGCCCCACCCACAAGAGGGGAAACAAGACAGATATTATGGACCCTCCTGATCCTCAATCACTCCCCACTAATGACCCTGTTCCTAGATGGGACTGCCATAAAGGGCCTAGTAGACACAGGGGCTGATGTCACCATTATATCGGAAACTGAATCCCTTAAATTCCCTCATTAGAAATACCAGGCCCACCAATAAAAGGAGTTGGCGGCAGACAAGGTACCAAGCTGGTCACACATCCAGTATATTGGAAGGACTTGGATGCAAACCAGGGCACAGTTACCCCCATAGTAGTGGTAGTTTCCTGTAACTTATGGGGCTGAGACGTCCTAGAGGACATGGACGTGGTCCTTACCACGGATGACCACATCTTTTATGATGATATCATGCTCCACGATAACTTGGGACTATCAGGGAAAGGACAACACCTTGCCCAACACCCCTAATCCTAACAGCCACTGCCCGCCCGGGATCGAATCCAATCTTGGCCCCCAAGCAGATCCCCATCACCTGGTTCTCTAATGATGTAATTTGGGTGGATT
>NW_008337823.1:66536-70095 GCF_000622305.1 Nannospalax galili | reverse complement strand
AGAAATCGGGGAAATACAGACTCCTCCAAAATCTTAGAGCAATCAATGCCCAGATGGAAAAGATGGGCTCTCTACAAGCAGGCTTACCACACCCTACAGCTATCCCCCCATCCCATCATATCATACTACAGTGATTAAACTTCTTCACCCTTCCATCTTGCAAAAAACTGTATATACCTTGATTGAGCTCCAAGAACTCTGTGGGACTATAAACTGGCTCAAACAATTTATAGCAGTCCCTGACTTGGAATTCTGGGTCTTGTTCTCCCTACTGGAAGGCCATAATTCACCAACTTCAAGGATCCTTCTCACCCAGCCAGCTAAAGCTCTTCTTAATAAGGTAGATCATATAGTCTGGTCTGCGTCACTCTGATGTCATGACCCAGCAGAACAATTACTGGCTTTGATCCTCTGGACTAAAAATGGTGTCTTGGGGGCACTATGGCAGCAAGACTCCCTGGTGTGGATCCACCTGACTACCTTGGACTTTACTAGGCTTAGCTCTAAGTATAATATTGCCTTCAAGTTAGCAATTAAGGCCTGACAAACAGCCAGGCACATATTCGGAAAGGAACCTGACAAAATTATACTGCCCTTTCCTCTTAAGCATTCCCAAACATTATGGGCAGACTCTCTGGCTTTCCAACTAATGATGTCTGGGTTCAAGGGGGAGTTGGGTAACCACACACCCCCAGATAAGTGACTGGCGAGCTGGCCTGTTTGGAAATCATCACTCAGCCACATGCTTCCCCCTGCAAAATCCCCCTAACATTAGCCACACTAGCCTTCTCGGATGCCAATAAGTACCGTTATGGTGTTGTCATTCAGTGCATGGGAAAGAATGACACCTGTTATGTATAAGCCAATCCCAGCCTGGTCCAGTTGGGGGAGCCCCTGGCCTTGTTAAAAATCTTCCAAGTCTGCCAGATTGAGCCACTCAATATATTCTCCAATAGCCAGTATGCTGTTCAGGCCCTCAGATGTCTTCCCTTTGCTCAGGTAAAAGGCCACAAGGATCCCATCACTAGAACCATGAGAGCTCTCCAGATTATCTTAGATAACAGACAATGGCCCTGGCACATCTCCCACATAAGATAACACACCAAGCTCCCCGGGATCTTGGCAAAGGGAAATGACAAAGTAGATAAACTTATTATGTCTGTAGAGATTCCTCTACTAAAACAAGCCAGAGCCTTACACCAACAATTTTACCTTTCTCCTCGCAGTCTGCACCACCTTCTACCCCACCTACCCATCTCTCAATGCAAACATCTGAGCAGGTCTTGTGTTACATGTACACCCCTTGCTCCCTTAGGCCCCCTCAATCCATATGGAGTTAACCCGCATGGTCTCCTACCCAATGCCCTCTGGCAAATGAACATCACCCATTATAACTCCTTTGGTAATCTTAAGCATGTCCATGTCATTTTTGACACCTACTCCTCCTTTCTTTTCACCATCACTCAAGCCGGTGAAAAGGCCTCACATGCCACTAAGGTGGTCAAGTCAGCAATGCTGGTAATGGGAGTGCCATGGACCCTAAAAACTAATAATGGGCCAGCTTACACCTCTATACAATTCCAATCATTCCTGTCAAAATGGAAAATTAGCCACTCCTTCAGCCATTGTAGAGTGGGCCAATAGGACCCTCGAAGAAACATTACAAAAATTTGCTACCCCTGAGTCTAAAAGGGACCTGCACCTGGCTCTAATTGAAGCTCTATTCAACATTAATTTCCTGTCCTTCAATAAAAAGGGGTTGAGCCCAGCCTACAAACACTGGGCTACCATACCTAGGCCTACACCCCTGCCACTAGTGAGATGGAAAGATCCCGTAACATGTCAATGGCAACCACCTGCCCCTTGTTAACAAGAGGGCGAGGCTATGCTTGTGTGTTTCCTCAGACAAGAAGCCAGTATGGGTTCCAGCGAGAGATGTGAGACCAGCAACCCACCAACGGGACCCCCACAGCATCTTCACCAGGCAATTAATGTGTTACAACAAGAAATTGATCTCTTAAGTGAAGAGCTGGCAATTACCAAAGACATTGCTCTGTTAGCTTGTGACCCTCGCTTTAGGTCACTTTGTCTCACCCCCTATAAAGTACAGAATACTACTGAAGTGTGCCTACAACTCGCACACTATATTCACGGCCACTGGAATCAAAAGTTTCTTAATTACTCTATATTACTAACTAATCAAGTTATTGCTCTAAATTATTCCCCCACCCCCATGCTGGACAGCAATTCAGTGTTCTTAGAGAAAATCTGGTCTAATCTAAAAGCACTGTTTGACCTGTCTTGGATTGTCACTTACCTACTCCTGACAGGCATAATTATTCTTCTCTTTTTACTTCTTAAATGCCTTGTTCTTCATTCCCACAGTCAGAAAAAATTCAATCACTCAGTGTATCAGGTCCTCAGAGCAGTACACGAAGATGATTTCAACCCACCCTATGCAGCCTGACAGACTTGGCTTGCACAAATGTATGAGACCTCCTACAGATAATTCCCCATCTCAACAGATCCCCTGGGACAATACCCCTTGGAGGGCTGGTAGCCAATGACAGGTAAGCTCCTGTTGGGCTGAATCAACCTAAGCCAGGACATGGACGTGTATGCCCATGCTCCAATGATGGGTAAGGTTCATGCCTGAATAGGACAACCTAAAAAAGTCATAGTCCATGATCCTGGGGTCATCCCAAGGTGGAGCTGCCTACAGGCTCTCACTGGACAGTCATTTTTAAAGAAAAAGGGTGTAAATGTAGCAGGATGCCTCCAAAGATGGTGCATACACAGAGCCCTGGGATTCCGTGAGAATTCACCTCACTTCTTGGTCCGCAAATAGCCCACCAAAAGGAGCCCATGCCTCCGTATCCTGCTCATGAGCCCAGTGACTGCTGACAGACTGCATGGCGCAGACCAATCAGAAAATGATACACTGACTAAAGGGACTTGGGGGCGGAGAAAAGGGAAATATAAGGCCTGCCCCCTCCAGCATTAGACGAGCCTGCAGCACCTTGCCTAGTGCTTGCTTCTACCCAACTCCCGGTGTCTGTGTGTTGACTCCATGCCTCTTGCCCCCCCCAATTGGCAGGGGACCCAGTCCAGGTCAGGGTCTTCACAGCTGGACTGAGGAGAACCCGCAACACCCTGTAAAGAGGTATGAAGAGTGAGCAGATGGAGAGTTAGCTGGGGTCATATTGGAACTCAGGGAGCAGGGACCAGGAGGCAAGCCAGTCTGCAAGGCCCTTTTGGGCAGGGCTTGAATAACATAGCACATGGTTTATGGGAAGCCATTTTGTGTAAGTCACCCCCCCAAATGTTGTATAAACTATGCAAAACTCAAGATAGAAATGTGTTATGCCTGTTTTGTTGATCCATGCCAGGACCACGAGACCCCTTTGACAGACGATTAGTCTCCCAGAGGGCAGGAAGGGAATAATTTAGTGAAACAGGAGCTTCCTAATTGAATTTAAGGCCCACTAAATAAAAGGAAATTCATGCATGGTACTTTAAACAGAGTCAAGTACACATGGTTGTAGAGGTAATAGTCTGT
>NW_008337823.1:33284-66496 GCF_000622305.1 Nannospalax galili | reverse complement strand
CTCTTATGGCTACTTTACTAAAACAATGTCATTTCTTACTGCATTGCAAATACTTATCTTTATGTTCACAGGTAAGTATAGGTATTACCACTCATCAAAGAAATTTCTTTTGCAACACATGGACACTTCTTCAATGATCTACAACTGGTGAATAAGTTACCGTGGGCTGTCCAGTCCTAAACGATACATCTACAATGCAACTCCTACACATAAATGTCAGGGAACAAATCAGAAGGGGCCAGAAAGACTGTAAGAATCAGAAGAACAGGATACCTGCTGCTAGATAATGCATTCTAGACATGATAGAGAAACTGCATCAATGAAATCTCTACAATATGGTTGCTTAGCAAGAGTTACATAATGACACCAGCTGACATGCCAATGTGGGTGAGAGAAATTTTATGAGGTGAGAACTATTGATGAATATCTACAGGCAATCAATTGATGCTGAGTGAGGATCAGTTTTCTCTAGGCATGAAATCACTGACAGGTTATCTAATCCAAGTGCCCAGCCCTAAACAAATGCACACACAAACATCATTAAATGAACTCAGTGGATAATATATAGATATATTTATAAATGTGTATATGTGTGTATATGTAAAATAATAAATCAAAGAAGAGAATAAGAAAGTTAGAATTGGGATGTGGGAGGAGTTGTAGGTGTGTGTGATGGATAGAAATGATGCAAATACAATACTCATCTATGAAATAGTTTATAATTTTTTGAGTTATAAAAATAATAGCATATAGGGGCTGGAGAGACAGCTCACTGTTTAAGAACACTGGTTGTTGTTACAGAAAACCCAGGTTCAAATCGCAGCACCCACATGGCAGCTAACAACTGTCCATAACTTCAGTCCCAGGGGATCAAAGAGCCTCTTCTGACCTCTGCAGGCATTGCATGGCATGGGTGCACTTACCTACATGCAGACAATACACACATACACAAAAAATAAAAATAAAAAATTCAAAAAGATAATAGAGTATATGAAGTTGGGGGGTGGTAAAGTGGGAGTGGAGATTATAGAGTGGGTCTGAATATGAGAAAAAGGCATAAATGTAAAACTCAGTGAGCCAAATATAAAGCATAGTAGGAAGTATTACCAATAGACTCAATTCAGCACAGAAAAAACTATCAGAATCTCAGGACAAGGCCAGTGAAATACTATTTTCAAACATAAAGAAAAATAAATAATTTAAATGATCAGAATATTGAAGTACTCTGAGATATGATCAAGAACTAAAACTTAGGAATCCATGTGATATAAGGAAGTCTTGAAGAAGCACTAAAGACATAACTTATTCAGTGAATTACAGCACAAAATTTCAGAAAGCTTGATAGATGTGAAACTACAAAAATTTTTTAGAACCTCCAATAGATATGACCAGAGAGGAATAGCTCCATGACATATAGTCAAGATAGAAAATACAAAACAGATGAACAACACTAAAAGATATAAGTGAAAAATGTCAAGTCACCTACAAACCAGAAATATCAGCATAACATCAGATCTCTTGTCAATGACCCTCAAATCCATATACTTCAAGCCCTAAAATTAAATAAATGCCAACCAAGATTGCAACGTCCAGCAAAGCTCTCTTTCAAATTTGGCCAACAAATATCAACAGTTCAAGACAAACACAAAGTAAGGATGTACATAACCACCCATCTAGAACTGTTGACAATATTTAAAGTAATGTGGTACCACAGAGGTAGAAGAAAGACATTCTCAATCACAAGATCAAAGGAAACAATAAATTTTATGATTATAACAGGTGAATACAAGAAAGCTAGCAAGAAATTCATAGTCTGTGACATAGTAAATCAGAAAATTTCTAAAAGTAATAAGGAAGACTAGGACAAATAATCCATCCAACCAAAAAATAACCAGCAAAACTCCAAGAATCAATACATATGTTTTAACAACCTTAAATAAAATGCCTTCAATTCATTAATAAAGAGACATGAATTGCCTTGAAGGATTAAAAAGCCATATCCAACTGTTGTCTCTGAGAAACACACTTGACTGGTAAAGACACCAACAACTGAAAGTCAAAAGATGAAAGAAAATCTGCCAAGTGAATGAAAACTCAATACATGCTGGTGCAGCTATTTTTATATGTGATAATGCATATGAGCAACCAGTATTTGTCTGAAGAAAGTCTTATAACCCATTGTTAAAGGGAGACATTTTAAGAAAATTAGAAAATTATATAATATATACATATATATTTTAATTCAAAACCTAGTGAACATAAAAAAAAATAAATCCTGACAAAATTAGAGCAGCTGATTTCAATGTCCTACTCTCAGCTTGAGATGGGTCATTCAAATTTAAAATCAAAAAAGAAAACTGAGAATTTACCTAAATCATAGATCAAATAGACTTACCTACAGAATATTTCATTCAACATATAAGGAATAAATATCCTCAGCATCTCACAGAAAAAAGACCATAGTCTATGCCATTAAGTGAATCTTTCTCTTTTTTTTTAGTTTTTATATTATATGTAGTATGAGTGTATTTTTCTGCTTAATGTAAGTGTACTCATGTTGTGCAATCCCTGCAGGGATCAGCAGAAGGTGTTGGGCCCCTTGTAACTGGAGATCCAGACAGTTGTTGGCCCCTATATGGGTGCTTGGAACAGAACCCAGGTCCTTTGCATACCAGCAAGTGCTTTTAAGCTCTGAGGCATCTCTCCAGCCCAGTGAATCTTAATAAACACAAAATAATTTCAATAATTTCTGGTATCATATTAGAATATAGTGGAATAAAACTAGGAATTAATAACCAGAAATTACACAAAAATGTTTAGACTGAAAAATACACCCTTCATTGCTCAGTAATTTAAAAATTTTTAAGAATCAAATAAAGTGGGAGTTTAATCAACTTTTAAAATAGAGCTAAAGCAGTTATGAAGAAACTTTATAGTAATGAACACTTTCAATAAAGATGTTGAAGATATTTCAAATACATAAATAATGATGTACCCTAAGGTTGAAGAAAAGCATTAGATTTCAGGACACAGACATTAGGGTATAAATTAATGAAATGACTAAAAGAATAATACATAGAGGCTGGAGAGATTAACACCATTTTCTGATGTTTCAGAAGACTCAAATTTGGCTTAAAGAACCCATGTCTCATGACTCATATCAGCCTGTAAGTCCAGTTCCAAGGGATTCAATGCTCTCTCTCAGCTTCTTTGGGTATCCACGAACACATGGAAAATGCTTGTGCCCACAATGCATGCGCACACATACACCACTAGGGAATAATTTGAAAACTTGTATTCAAAAAAAGTCAAAAAGTGGAGAAGAAATGAATGAATTCCTAAACATATATATACTACCAATATTAAATGAAGGGGAGGGACACAAGCAACTTGAGGATATCCATAAAAATCAATGAGTAAATGTGATAATAAAAGGTTTCCCAACAAAGAAAACCTCAGAACTAGATGGATTCATTAGTAAATGCTGCCAAAACTCAAAAAGGAACAAAAATCAAAGCTCCTCAAAATGTTTTATCAAACAACTATAAATATTTAAATATGTTAACAGAAAAATATTTCATAAACTAGAAAGGGAAGAAACACTACAACTCTTCATTCCATGACACCAGAATTACCCTGTTACCAAATATCAGATAACAAAACAAGTAAAAGAAAATGACATTTTAATTTCTTTGGACATATATGCAAAAAATCTCAATAAAATTCTTCAAAATGGAATTAAAAGACACACTAAGGAAGTCATCTGGGAAATGTAAAGCCCTAAGTGACATATCTACAATATGATCTGTACATAAGGCTCAGGAATATAGCAGAAGTGATTTTGGGAGCTGGAGAGTTGGTTCAGCAATTAAGAACCCTGGCTGCTCTTGCAGAAGACCAGGGTTTGATTTCTAGTACCCACATGGTAGCTAACAACCATCCATAAGTTCAAGGGGCATTGCACAACATGGGTGCTCTTTCATACATGCAGGCAATACACTCATACACATAAAATAAAAATAATAAATAAAATATTTAAAATTTTTCTACTTTTGAGAAAGTGTGGATTCAACCATTCCTAATGTATTTTGAATCCAAAATGTGCTTCTTTGGGGAAGTAGTTATTCCACTATGTTTTGGGATGCTCTCCTGAAAGCAAGAGAGTAGCTTAGGACATCTGATGAATTAGTGTTCCATTTGATCCAGAAAAAAGTAAGGAGTCTAGTGGATTTATATCTTTGGGACCAGTGGCAATTATTAAACGTTAAGTGGGCTTCAGGCCAGAAAAACAGAATCAAAGGAATCCAAGGCGACATACAAGCCATGCTTAGCAGGGTATGTCAGTCAAGTGACTGTTAGGGAATAACATCAGTTATGCTTCAAGATGTACCGCAGTGTTAGCCCTCAGAAGTGTTAGAGGTGAAGGGGCAGAGACACAGCTTCACTTTGTCCTTTACAGCCTGAGGCATTCCCCCAGACTTTCTAGAGACTTCAACCCAGGCCAAACCAGAATTTGTGACTTTGATACTGAAAAGAATTTTAGGGCTACCTGGCATAATAATTTTAATATAGGTTTCAGCAAAAGGAATGTCAGAAGGTTGCTCAAAGGAAAAATAAGACATACTCAAGGTGGGTATGACTTACAAAGGGAAAGTAGCTTTACAAGTAGAAATGTTTACTATAACACAGGATCACTTTTCTCTCTAGTGTTTATATTAAAACAGAGCCTAATAATATTTTCTGGTTTTATTTGTGCAAAACTGCACCATAAATATTATTTCTAGCTAAATCTAAACATGGGACAGGAATGGAACACATAAAGAATTAAAGAACCAGGAATTCAGTGTCTATGTATTACATATTGCTTTTCATGCTAGCAACACAAGCCACAAGAAAAGGAGAGGCAATGTGACTATATAAGTATCTGTTTAGATCTTATCAAAGTCAGAATAAATCTACATTTTAGGATAATTAACATTTTAATGTATATTAGCACAATATTAAAAGCATTTTAATTTATATATTTTTTCTATGCACTTCATAGAGAATATCATAATCATCTTTATCCTCCCCTCCCCCAATCATACCCACATAGTATCTTGGACAAGATTTCATGCATTCTATCATTTGCATTAAGGCCTATCAAATCAACTTAGTATATCAAGACATCCCTCATTCAGTGCAATTCATCCACCAGGGTCTAGTCACCCTAACTAGAGACGCTCCCTTAAAGAAGTTCAACCCTCCCTCACTCAGCAATAATCAGCTACAAATAATCTTTGGCTAAGGTTGGGGCCTACTGCTTAGTTCTATGCTGGTATTTTGACTTCTTGAGTTTTTATACATCTTGTATATGCTGACACACTTGCTGTAGATTCATATGAACAAGGTCTCAGGAGCTGGTAAAACTCTGTTTCCATTTAGTCATGCATTCTGTCTCACATCCAGCATCCCCTTTCCACCTGCTCTTCCGTAATGGTCCCTGAGTCCTGGGTGGATGAAGGTTAATATGAATCCTGTCCAGGGACCCACACTCTGCAGACTCTTATTCTCTATGCTTTGGCCACTTGTGGTCTCTGTGTTCATTGCCCTCTGTTACATGAGAGAGCTTCTTGATGAGGGTTGAGAGATGCATTAGTAGTTCCTCTTTCCCTTGTTCTACTCTGTTTCTTGAGGCTTAGGTGTACTTTCCATTGTAGATGTCTCATGTAGGGTTGGGCATCTCAAAGACACTTATTCACTGTGTGTGACCAGTTGCAGAACTCTGTAATAGACTCTATCTGTTACAAAAGAACTTTAATGAGTGCTGACTGGGATATATGTCTGGAAGTGTAAAGATTCATACTTGGCATATAGTAAGAAATTACATTTGATATGACAGACTTAGGGTTTTCTTTAAGATCTATGACCACTCCAGCCATGTGTATTTGGCTGTGTTCACAGTATCACACTTTAGTTCCCTTCCATTGGGTGGACTCTAAGTTCAGTCAGGTAGCTGTTGGTAACTGCCAGTATAAAAGTGCAACTACTTCACCAATATAGACTTCTGTGCCAGTTATTGTTGTCATTGTTATGCTTTAAAGCTGGGGTTGGACCATCCATTGGTGTTCTTTCTTAGTGACTTGTATAGTGTCCTCCAGAACCATGAGAGCTAGCCTACAGGGTGTTGCTTCCAGGTAAGTTTCAGCTCCATTGTTCCAAGTCCTCTGCCTAAAATACCACCTGCACTCACTTTCAAGTTCTGGGAGGAAATCAAGGGTTGTGGCAATAGCATGTGTAATTTTTGCGAGTCTCTTGGATTACCCTGACAACAACCCTAGAGAAGTTTCTCCTGGCTGGAATTATTTCTTCCTATGGGACCTTCAGCTATACACATCGTCTCAAGTAGAGATATTGTATGGGCAATTTTTCAGTAGGCTTTGAACTGGTTTATTTCCTACTGGTTTATCACACCAGCTAAACATTATTTATCCCTCCTCTCTCACTGTTCAACCCTTCTTCCTCCATCCCCAGTTAAAGTAACCTCATTCCCCCATTTAATCGCTGGTAATACCTATCCCCTATGACCCTCCCCCTCATGAGCATCTTCATTGTTACTCCATGGTTACTTGTATAGCTCTCCCTATTTCCCTCCTTGTTAAATAACCCCATATTATCCACTCTCCCCTTGGTAATACTGGTTTCCTACTTTTCCTCTTTCTCAGGCTCCTTCTTTTCCCTTAACTCCATGATTTCTTTCCATTTTCCTGGCTTCTGCAGTTACATCAGCACATATACTCATATATAAGATTCAGTGCTTAAATCCAAAAGTGAGGGAGAAGACATTTTTTTTGGAGTTTGTGTTACTTAGTATCACAGCTTCTAGTCCCATCCATTTACTTGCAAATTTCATGATTTCATCTTTATTTACATAGAGGAGAACTCTATTTTCATTATCAACTTCTCAGTTGAGGGACAGTTACGTTGCTTTCATTTCTTAGCCCTTGTGAAAAGAGCAGCAGGAAACATGGTTGTACAAGTATCTCTACAGTAGGATTTTTCCTTTGGGTATATGCCAAGGAGTGGTGTAGCTGGGTCATAAGGTAGACACATTTTTAGTTTTTAAAGAGTTCTTCTCACCACTTTCCACAGTGATTGCATGTGATTACACAAGCAGTGAATGATTTACCCTTTCCCTCATCATTCCCAGTATTTGATATTAGTTTTTCTCTTGATATTAGTCAGTCTTACTGGGGTAAGATAAAATCTTGAAGTGATTTTGATTTGTATTTCCCTAATTACTAAGAATGTTGAATACTTTTGAAGGTGTCGCTCACCTGTTTTTATTTTTTCCCTTGAGAACTCTCTGTTCAGATCCATAACCCATCTTTTAATTGGGTCATTTGTTTTCTTGATACTTTTTGTTGTTGTTCTTTATGTATGCTGAATATTAATTCTTTGTCAAATATGTAGCTGGTAAAGATGTTCTTCCACTCTATGGACTGTCTCTACATTTCCTTGGTTGTTCTTTTGCTATAAAGAAGATTTTCAGTTTAAAAACTTTCCACTTGTCAATTACTAATCTTAATTCCTGAGCAACAATGTTTGATTTAGAAAGTCATTTCCAGCACCTATGTCTTGTAGGGTACTGTCTATGTTTTATTCTAACAGTTTCTGAGTTTCAGGTTTCACATTGAGATCTTTGATCCACTTAAGAGTTGACTTTTGTGCAGGGTGAAAGATAGGGGTCTGGTTTCATTCTTCTACACATGGAGATCCACTTTTTCCACCATCATTTGTTGATATCAGGTGGCTGAAATTGCATGTACTCATATATGGATCTTTGTTGGATAGGCATGTCCTCTGACAGAACTAGCACTGAACCCTAAGAGACTCCTTAGACAGAGGGGGAGACAGTAAGCCTTCTCACCCAATTGGTCAGCTTCAATTGCATGGGGGGGTGTCTAAGGACAGACAGAGGAAGCCAGGAAGTGGCAGGAAGTCACTATCTTGGCAGTGTTCTAAGGGCCACCGATCTGAATAGCTCAGCTGAGATGTGGAGGAAAGAGCCCATGGGCATCCATGCCTTTGTAAGTGACACCCTCCCAGGTAGCATAGGCTTTGCTGGCAAGCCCAAATAAATATCTTTATTCTCCAAATTTTAGCTTAGAGAGGGACACTGTGTTGGTTTTGTTGGTTGGGTCATAAAAGTAGTGTGGGGCATGGAGCTGAGAAGATGGCAGTGTGCCTCACAGAGGGCCTGAGAGCCAAGAAAGAGTATGCATGGGCCTCCCAGGAGAGAATTTAGTACTACAAATTGGCATATTATGGTTGGATATGCAGGAGGATACAACAAACCAGAGGAGGTTGGAAAGATGATGTCTCTGATGTGGAAAAGGCTGAAGCAAAGTTGGGGGAGATGAGAGTATGGGAAATTCCCATAAGCTTAATGGGTCTAGCAGCAGTCACATGGATTATGCAAGGAATACTGAAACATGTAACTAAAAAAGGCTGAAGACACAGGTGAGTTCAAAGGGGGAGAGTCACTGGGTGGCCACCATCTTGTAAATGGCCTAAAATAGCACAGTTGCTTAAACCATGTGGGTTGCTGCTGCCCATGTATGAAAATTCTTCAAGGACTGTGGAAAGTCTAGAAAAAATTTACAAGTCTTGGAAGCAAAATGGAAACCAAAAGAAAAAAAAAGGCAACTGTTGAAGCCGCTTGGCTACTTCTGTGTACAATAAATGAAGTGTTAGAGGCAGAGACAATAGCCCCAGGGGAGACTGAAAAGACTAAAGAGTTGCTGGTGAATTCAGTATTAGCTTCAGAATTTGAGAGTAAACCACAAGAGAGTGCTAGGGAATGAGAGATTTTAACTTGCTTAAGCCTAGAGAACCAAAGAGAAAAGAGCCCAGATTAGATCTGTGATACGGAGCTCATCCTGGGACCAGGGATCCAGAGACCCATGGATAAAAACAGATAGTAATGAAAATGAAAATGACCTAGAAGTAAAAATAGTTAAATACAGCCTTCAGGGTCAACCTTTAATACAAAAGAGAAAAAAGTTATATTTCAATATGCTGATAAAAGCCTTAACGATACTGTAGCCAGCAGAAATTACTCTACACTGGAGCTCTTAGAGCAAGGGAAAACTTTGAAACAAGCAATGAAGGAGCCACTCACCATGAAGCTCATGAGGATATGGGACATGGGATCAAATGATATTAGTTTAAGTCTTTCAGAAGCATCACAACTGAGTTATATAACCACCCATCCATCCTTGAGGCATAGTCTATTTAACCTAGGTCAATACAGGGGGGAGAAGTCCCTAATGAAATGGCTTGTGTGAGGCATTAAAGATATGTGGTCATCACCAATGGAAGGTCCCACAGTTAGCAGGGGCTGGAGGACCACAGAACTGGGATAGGCATTACTGAGAGTACTAGGTATGACAAAAGCAATATATGATGCCCAGTTTGCTGGGCCAGATATGACAGTGTTTACCAGAGATATAAAGAAACTTTGATTCAAGAGGGACCTTGAGAATGGTATGGAGCTGTAATGTTATTGCTAAGTCCCTTAATGGGACAGGATCTTTATAAAGTAAGGGAGGCTTTGGCAGATATAAGTGACTCACATCAGCATGTAAAATGTGCCTGTAAAATAATAGAACAACCTATAAGAGATATAAAAAAGACAAGGCAGAAAAAGAGGCCCATTTGGGTTACTCAAAGACAAATGTGGCAAGATTTATGTCTAGCCAAAGTTCCTAAAGAAAAAATTGACAAAAAACTAAGTTCTGTACTAAGGCATTTCTGGAAGGCTTTAAAACCTGAAGACTAATTCACAAAAGGCATAAAAAGGATAAAAATTGTCCCAGGGGTGGTTAAAGATCCCCAAAGATTAAACCAGGTATACTTTTCTCCTGAGAAAGGCTATACTAGGGGTAGAGACACTTTTACCTGCCAGGGCCTCCCCCCAGCAGCCAGGTATGATCAATGAAGAGATGGCAGATGTGGCTACATCCAAGAGCAAACCCAGGTCTTGCCTGACTTGGGGAAACAACAGGTAAAGACAAGAGGGACACTCTACCTCCTTAGCTTAGTGCAGGTCAGCCAACTTGAGCCAGCACCCAAGAGTTTATCAAGGATAAAAAGATACAGAGAGGCCCCACGTAAAATCCTCAGAGTGCGGAATGACTACAAAGGGATAAATAAAGATAGTAAAGAAGTAACCAAGTTAATGCCTCCTATCCATGCTATAGTACCCAACAGAGATCTGTTGAGAAAACAATTAAAACAAATGGATAAAATCTTTCCTTACTGTGTTAGACTTTGTCTATGTTTGATTTAATGCAAAACCTTAACCTGTTTTACAGATGTAAAACCCATTTGAGAGATATCAAGTAAACCTGAAGAAACAAAGGCCAGCTATAGCTGTAAAGTTCTTGGGAACGTTATGGTTGGGTAAGACACAAGTGATACCCACCAGTATGTTTGGGAAAAGTCTACAATAGCCTATATGAACATAAAACATAGGTTCCCAAAACTGTACCACTGTTAAGTAAAAATTATAGTACCATTGATGGGTTGCCCCCCTATGGGCTGTTGGGCAGAGATATCCTAGACATCCTCAAATTAACCAGGGCTATTGCCACTAATGTCAGTTGTACACCATGAAAGGTTAGTAAGGCCATGTTGCTGAAGACACTGCATGATGTGAGTGCAGTAGAGGGAGCAACAGAGCTGAGACTAAGCTGAAAACTCCCTTCCAATGGATGGATTGCTTTCATAGTGCCAGAAGGCACTATGCAGATGGCTGGAGGAGAAGGATCCCCTATAATTGTGCTGAACGATGGACCCCACGTGCTGCACAGTATTGAAAAGCTGAGTAATGCCTCAGTGTAATAATGGCTCAACTAACATACAAACAACTGACTGTTAGGATCCGTGACTCAATGGGTCTCTTCAGGAGAACAAATGCACGAGTATGGAGATGCAAAAGTCAAGCAGAGTTTTATTAAACCAGCTAGCTGGGGCCGATCGTCCTTCAAAGGAGCAATCGACCCTGAGGCAATTTTAGGTAAAGATTATATAGGCTCCCACAACCGTTACACAAAAGCCCGCGTTTATACAACCAATAGTTTCAAAGCAAGCATTTCACAAACCAATAACTTCAAGAAAAATGCTACAACTCCCTTCAGGTGTCCCAATCGGGGAGGGATGGGTGGTATTTGCCTGGCACAGCCCTTCCTTGTTATCTTGTGTAAGCAGACATGCCTATGGACATGACACAGACAAGACAGGTCAGGTTACAGGGGCTGTAGTACTTGCCCCTATCTCCGGATGCCTGTGTCTCCAATTGAGTTAATTGGTTACAAGCAGTAAATACAGACAATCAGTAAATTCCTCTTTCCCTAACACTGACAAATTCCTAATTGGATAAGGCCTGCTCCTAGGCCTGCTCCTAGGTTGGAACACACATCTGGTTCTATAGACCAGGCCAGCCCCCTGTGTCAGAGAAGGCTATAGGCCCCAATGAAAAAAACATGTGCAAGTATTTTTTTGATAAATATGATACACCTGCTAAAGTATCTTCTAAGAATTTGTTTTCTTAGAAGAAAGAATTTACACTCCTGTTTGTTTAGATATGCCTGCTTCTTGTCATTTGTCTTTATAGTAGGAGAGCCACTGAGATTGATCAATAGCTATGTCTTGAAAATGGATGATGGGGAGGCCCAGGAGTTTAATATCTCACCACAATAAAAGATCGTCCTGCATCTGTCACCCCCTCCAAGGCTCAGGGCCTCTTGTGCAAGTTTGATGGAAAAGATTGTGAGAGCCAGAGGAAGGGGTGGCGTGTTGACTAGGCATGTCCTCTGAAGGAACAAGCACTGAACCCTAACAGACTCCATAGGCAGAGAGGGAGACAGTCACCCCTCTTACTCAGCCAGCTTCAATGGCATGAGAGGGAGGGTCTAAGGACAGACATGGAGGAAGCCAGGGAGAGGTGGGCAGATGCCATCTTGGCAGTCCTTTAGCAGCTGCTGACATAGGGAAAAGAGCCCATGGACATCCATGCCTTTGTAAGTGACCCCTGTTGCTGGTTGTCTGGGGGTTCTGCCTTTTGCCCAGGGACCACCCATTGGGGAAAGGAGGAAAGTAGGCACAGAATCAATGACACAGATTCCAGGAGACTCACTGTGCAGTAAGCAAGCAAGCTCGTTTATTGTGTACAAAGGGCTTTCCTTTATACCCCTTATTCCTCCCCCATTGTTCCTGCAAGCCGAGTTGTCTGATGATCACTGATGCAGCCGCCACATCATCAGTCTCTGGCCTGGGTGGCAGATATCAGGTTAGCAGTTTGAGGAAGTAAACTGCAGAAGAGTGGCGTGGCTGTGCAAAAGCCTCCAGGTCTGGGGCCTGGCTGATACTCTCGAGCCTCCTCCTACATTTCCACTCTTTTGTTTTCAATTAAAGGCAGTCCATAGGGAGTCAGGGTGCTACCTGACATCTTTACCTCTGCCTAGAGATGGCCTCAGTATTATGGGCTGTGTTAGGTTGTTCTTATTCTGGGCATAAGCCTTACCCATCATGGGAGCATGCCTCTAGCCCATGCATGTCCTGTCTTAGGTTGGCTTATCCCAGCAGAATCTTACCCATCATTGATCATCAACCCTCAAAGAGTTATTGTCTTGGGGGATTTTCCAAGGTAGAGGCTAGTCTAGGAGGAGGCCTCCTGTATCTGAGTGAGCCAGGCTTGAAAGACCACCTGTGGAGGGCAGTGATTCGGGTGCTCTAAAGCCATGAGGACCTGAAGGGTTGTTTTGTTGATGGTGCACTGGTGGCAAATGTGTGTCAGGAGGCACCTGAGGATGAATAAGACAAGGAGGATGATGCCTCCTACTATTAGATAGGTTAGTAACCATGAAGGATCAAAGAGTCTTTTAAGATTTTCCCAGATTTTTGTGATTAAACCTGTTTGTAATGGGAGAACCAAAGCTCTAGTTGAGTTTAATTGTGTAATTTGTTCTGTTAAAGTGGTGAGTAATTAAGAAAGGCCTGAGACCAAGGGCCCCGGAGATAGTTGGCCAGTTGGATTCTGGTCTCTGTGCTATTATATACCTGGTATGGGGTTAGGCACAGTGTATTGAACCTGGGATCGCAGGCCAATAAGGTCATTTTTGTACCAGGGCAACTTCCTCCGTGACTAAATCTATCTGTTGTTGGAGGACTTGTATGGCTTGATACAGGTGTTGGTTGAGTTCCGATTGAGTGTGAAGTGCCGTGGCAGTGTTTTCCACCACCTGATTGATTGTTTTCACCATAGTGGTGCTCTGGGTAAGGGCCACAGAGGCAATTCAGAGGCACCTAGAGCTGTAACAATGGCGGCAATAATTGCAGCAGTAATGCCAAAGTCACATTTTGCACGAGTAAGAGTACTAAGTTCCGTTTTCTCCATAATTGTAACAGCATGAAAATGGGTTGCATTACTAACAGGCACCCAAACGGCAGCTGGTTCACGCATGAAGAGAAGGACATGAGCTGGATATTGCCAGCATGCAGCCAGAACATAGGTGGTATTGGGGACAGTGCAATTAAAAGAATCTCCTGGATCAACAGAGACATTGGCCAGTAGCATGACATACAGGGGTCTAACACAAACAGTGGCAGGAGACAGAGTAATGGGGTGCTTGTGAGTAATATTGGGCTTGGGAGTGCAGGACACATTTTTGATGGTATAGGAGCCATTAAAATACGAGGCCCCCCTTGCAAAGTGTATGTTGTAGATCTAGGTAGGTGTGGGGCTGCAAAGGTCCCAATCGCCGAACACGGTATCACATGCTGTTCAGCTAACCTTACTCCCACGTGGGTGATAATAGGCTAGCAGTCTCCAGGAACTGAGCAGCTGCCCAGACGTAGCATCCTTGAAGTTGCAAAAGGGCGGAGAGGCCCTGGGGTTCTTTGGCTGACAATTTTGCCATCATGGAGGCAGGGGCACAGAAGTGGGTAAGGAGGCTGTACACAGACACCTGGGCAATGGAGGGTGATGTATCTTGGGGCAGAAGGGCTGGGCAGGCGTCGATGAAGGGGAGGCTGAAGAAATGGCACCTAGAGCTTGGAGGAGTGAGGCCTCACTATAGGTATCCAAAGCGGCAAAGAGTATCTGAAGGCCAGTCACCGTGCCTGAGGTCCGGTTACTGACATAATCATGAACAGTTAAATTAAACAGACCAAGACATGAGAAGACATTGACTGGCTTTTGCATGAAATCTCTCAAATTGAGGCAGAGTTACCCATTTAAGAGCCAGGTGCCATTGATGGGGGCCTGGGTGTAGACAGGGTCCATCATGGGGAGGTCAAGTATATCATTTGTGGTGTAAAGGACAGGAAAGGCTGGAGACTGCATGGCCATGGGCATGACTATAGGTGGGAAGGGACCAATGCCCAGAGATCCACCGCAAGAGACCACGGCATGATGCTACATACCACCATGGTGACCATCAGGGCTATAGCTCCTTTACTTCCTGTTGATCCATGGCAGGGCACATGTCCCTCACTGGCACCCATACTGGTTTAACCTCTCCCTGTGGGAAAACACAAGCATATCCTTGTCCACGTGTCAACAAGGGGGTGGGTGGTTGCCATTGACATGTTATGGGGTTCCCCCATCTTACTAGGGGCAAAGGTGTAGGTTTGGGTAATGCAGCCCAATGTTTGTAGGCAGGGCTTATGCCCTTTTGATCAAAGGACAGGAAGTTAATGTTAAATAGAGCTTCTACCAAGGCCAGGTGCGGATCTCGCTTGGACTCTGAGGTGGTGATTTTTTTGTAGTGTTTCCATGAGGATTCTGTTAGCACGTTCTACAATGGCCTGTCCCTGAGGATTATAAGGAATTCTGAAGGTATGATCAATTTTCCAGGTGAAGATAAAGGATTGAAATTGTGAAGTGTAAGTGGGCCCATTTTCAGTCTTTAGGGCCCAGGGAACACCCATAACCACGATGGCGGCTTTGACAGTGTTGATGGCATGTATGACCTTTTCGCCTGTTTGTGCAATTGCAAAAACGAAGGAGGAGCAAGGATCTACAATGACATGAATATATTTAAGGTTGCCAAAAGAGGGAAGGTGGGTAATGTCCATCTGCCATAGGGCATTGGGCAAGAGACTGTGTGGATTTACTCCATGGCAGTTGAGACGTCCCAGAGGAGCAAGGCGTGAACAAGAGGTGCAAATCCTACTCAGATGTTTACACTGGGAAATGGGTAACTCCAGGAGGAGGCGATGTAAATTTTGGGGAGAAAGATGGAACTGTTGATGTAGCAGCTGAGCCTGTTCTAACAGAGAAAGCTCAACTGACATAATTAACTTATCAACCTCATCATTGCCCTTAGCCAAAATACCTGGGAGGTTGGAATGAGATCTCATATTTGAAATGTACCAAGGGTGATGTCTATTTTCTAGGAGGTCTTGAATAGATTTCATAGTTAAATATATGGGGACATTATGTTCCTTGAGCCATGTGAAGGGAAGGCACCTGACCGCCTGTACTGCATATTGACTGTCTGAGAAGATGCTTATAGGTTCATTCTGTCATAAATCAAAGACCTTTAATAGAGCCAGGAGCTCTCCCAACTGGACACACCCGGGATTGTCCTGAATGAAATGGATATCTTCCCTATTAGCTTGCTGGAGCATTAGACCAAAGCGTGATTTATTAGCATCTATAAAGGCTATTGTGGCAGAGGGAGGGGGTTTGTGCATGGATGAACATGAGGTAATATTGAGATCTCTAAGGAGGCCAAAGCTGTCAAGCACTTGTTGGGGGGAAAATGATTATCTAGTTCTCCTGTAAACCCAGTCATCATTTGTTGGAAGTTCAGTGCATCTGCCCAAAGAGGTTGAGAGCGTTTTAAGGAGAAGGGCAGGATGATCTTATCAGGTTCCTTTCCAAGTATCTGTCTTGCTGTATGCCGTGCCTTAAGGGCCAACTTAAAGGCGATATCAAATTTTGAGTTTATTCTATGTAGGTCAGAGTTGGCCATATGTATCCAGAGTAGTGGACCTCCTTGCCAGAGAGCACCTAGTACACCCCCTTTTGTCCATAAAATTAAGGCCAAGAATGGAGAATCTGTAATAAAGCAGCGAAGTGAGGTGGACAAGAGAAAGTGACTAATCTTATTCATAAGAGCTTTGGCCTGTGCCGTTACAGTGACTCGGGCAGATGGGCACGGATGTCCCTCCAGGAGTGAGAACAAGGCTCGCAGCTTCTGGTCGGGGACAGGCAAAAATTGCTTGAGGCAATTAATAGTGTCACACAGTTCCTGTAAGTCAGAGAGGGTGTACGTCTCCCACAGGACGAGAGTGGCTGAGAGGGGCTTAATTTTCTAAGTGGTGCTATAGCCCCAAAAGGCAAAGAGCTGCACACACTGTAGCTTGTCAGGCACGATATAGAGGTTTAATGTACACAGGTCAGCAAGCAGGTGGGGGAGGGTATTTTCCAAGACAGGAGAGTCGTGTGCCAGAGGGATATCATCCATGTAGTGGATGACAAGTATATCCTTGGAAATGTTGGTCAAGGCTTTGTGGACATAAATTTGGCATAGTGAAGGACTATTTTTCATGCCCTGGGGCAAGACTTTCCACTGATACCTAGCGGCTGGCCTCTGCAAATTGGGCTCCCATACAGTGAATGCAAAGCAGAGTCTGTCTTGTGTGGCCAACGGAATCTGAAAGAAGCAACCCTTAATGTCCAGGATTAGAATATGAAAGGATGGGGGAATGGCAGCAGGATGGAGGAAGCCCGCTTGTAGTGAGCCCATTTCTTCCATTTATGCATTGACTGCTCGCAGGTCCTGAAGCAGTCTAAACTTTCATGACTTTTTCTTTATGACAAAAATGGGAGTATTATGTTTGCTGATAGATCAAGATGGAGTTGTTCATCCACCAGGGCTTTGAGAGCAGACAGTTTAGGTTCTATGATAGGCCACTGATCCACCCACACAGCAGCATTGGAGAGCCATGTGAGGGGGATAGGCTTGGGAACCACAGAGGGAGCTGACCCTGGGTGGGCAGTGGCTGTTAAGATTGGGGGTGATAGAGAGAAGGAAAAGAGTGACCTGAGAGGCCCAGGGAATCATGGGCAATGGCATCCTCATAGAAGGTCCTGTCATCCATTGTAATGACAACACCCATGTCCTCCAGTAGGTCACGGCCCCAAAGGTTATGGGGCACGTCTGCAACAATGGGATGGAAGTGGCCTTGATTACCATCTAAGTATTTCCAATGAATGGAATACACCATGGATTGAGTGGGCTGTTGGCCACCTACACCAGTAACAGGTGAGCCAGGTTTGAATTTCCAATGGGGAAAGCAGAGGGCCTCATTATTAGTAAGAATGGTAACATCAGCTCCAGTATCCACCAACACTTTAACGGCAGTTCCACCCAGGAAGATTGTCAGCATAGGAGAGTGTGGAAACATGGGACACGTCCAGAAGACCCCTGGCAACTGGCATGTCCCTCTTATTGTGGGGGCTGAGGGTTGTCCCTGTTGGAGTTTAAAGTTGTTTTTGTGGATTAGAGCAGCAGTCTCTGGCCCAGTGGAAGCCCTTGTTGCACTTAGGGCACCTAGTGCAGTTATGAGCCTTAGGGCAGTCCTGTAGCAAATGGCCGGGTTAGCCGCAACCCCAGCAGGACCTATCTGGGGGGCCAGTGCCAGTGTTGTCAAATTTTTCTTTGGACAGGAGAGCCTCCAATGAGGCTGTGAGGGTGGCAATGGGGCTGGTCTCTGGATTAAGATCTTTGGTTGCCATTACCCACTTGTGAATGTCATCACTACACACTGCGGCGATCGCGTTGCGAGTGGGGGTGTTAAGCCCCTCCCAAACAAGCTGTTTGATTAGCTTATCTCAGGAGGGACCCACTTTGACCCTCCTCTCAACTGCCTCATTGACCCTAGCAAGGAAATCAGTGAACGACTCATTGGACCACTGAATGAGGTTGAGAAAGTATGCAGAGGGGTCTCGGTGGGGTGCAATCTTTTAGAGCCCTGAAGGCCAGGTCAGAGACTTGTTGATAATAAGCATACAGGCCAATGGTGGACTGGGAGACAGGGTCAATGTATTGACCATGGCCAGTAAGCATGTCCAGGGTGATACTGAGACCATATTGAATATTAAGTCAGGCCTGTGTCTCAGCCTGATCATCATAGGCCGAGCACCAGCTCAGAAAAACAGAAGGCTTGAGTACAGCCTTGAACAAATTATACCAGTCATAGTGGGTTTGTAGCTGCATTGCCCACTGGCGGAGGACTTGATCAAAATAGGGGGAGTCTGGACTGGACTCATTGGCAGCCTTAAGAATCAGAGAAATGTCTGCAAGAGGAGTAGGAACCCAGGGTTGATTGGCAGCATTAGGACCTACATTGACAGGGAAAGCGAAAGTGGAAAGAGCAGGGTTGTGGCACCGCAGTGCTGGAGCAGGACTTGTAGGCGGAGGCGGCACAGAGGGAGTAGGAAAGGACTCCAGAGGGGCAGTGGGTTGAAACAACAGCAGAGGAGCAGGGATGTCCCCCCAAGTGTAAATAGGAGGGGCAGTAGGGTCACGGGAAGGCTCGCAAGGAAGAGTGGAATGGCAGGGCTTGGGCAGGGGATTTAGTGGCTAGTCCTCATCAGAGCCATCACTCAATGGCACATCGGGCAGTGTCTGAATGGAGAAGGCCGCCATCTTTTGTCTACCACAGTGTTCACTGAATGACTTTAAGATGTCTTCAGTAGACCCTGACCTGAGGCAGCCCAAGATACCAAAGTGGATGGGAGCAAAGGATGTGGGCGATCCCTTACCCTCCTGAACCTCTAGTTTTCTAATAAGGAAAAGGACCCTCATCCATACATCTGGATCCCACATGTTCTTGGGAGAGATCCATGGGGCAAACACGGCCTCAGTCCAGAATTGATCCAATTCTGTCTTTTTTACCTTAAGGCCATGTGAGACAAGCAGGGACCTAAGGGCAGTAATTTGAGGCTCTTTACAGGGAGAGGGGAAGGTACCTGTGATTGAGAGGGGGAGAGGAAACAACACAGAGGTTTTGGATCAGTCTCCTGTGCTTAATGGGGGACTTCCGCGGTTCTTTAGACCACAGCCATATGCCCACATGGTGTCTCTGGTCTAAGGAAACCTGTCGGGAGATTTCCTGCTGGTCCCATTTCCTGGATGATCAGTCCTTATGTGGAAATGCTGGGCGGACCAAAAATGAAAATATGTGCCTCCCTACAGAGGACGAACAGACAAACAGACAGACAAAACCATAAAACACGGAAGGGGCCTACTCACATAGAAGAAACAGCCGAAGGGGACCAGGAGATGGTTGATGAAGGAAACAGGATAGCTCCTTAGCAGCCAACAAGTTCAGGGCCTGTTGAGGCAATCACGAAAACAGAGAGCGAAGACCACGGCCCAGAAAATGCAAGCAGCAAGCACCATGCAAACAAAAACCCAAGGGAGCTCAATTTCCATGCCAGCAACGGGGGTTTGAGCGTTGGATGCCAAATGTTGCTGGTTGCCTGCAGGTGTTGCCTTTTGCCCAGGGACCACCCGTTGTGGGCAGGAGGAAAGTAGGCGTGGAATCAACAACACAGACTCTGGGAGACTCACTGTGCAGTAAGCAAGCAAGCTCATTTATTGCGTACAAAGGGCTTTCCTTTATACCCTTTATTCCTCCCCCATTGGTCCCACAAGCGGGGTTGTCTGACGATCACTGGTGCAGCTGCTGTGTCATCAGTCTCTGGCCTCGGGGGCAGATATCAGATTAGCAGTTTGAGGTCCCAGGCCTGGCCGATACTCTCAGGCCTCCTCCTACAACCCCCTCCCAGAGAGCATAAGCTCTGTTGACAAGCCCAAACAAATATCATTATTGTCAAAACTGTAGCTTAGAGGAACATTGTGTTGGTTTTGTTGGTCGGGTCATAAAGAGCGTGGGGCCTGGGAATCAAGAAGGTTGGAGCATGCCTCATGGAGGGCCTGAGAGCTGAGAGAGTATGTGCAGGCCTCCCAGGTGAGAATTTGGTATTACTGTCTTCAGTTATGTTGCATTGATCTGTGCATCTCTTTTTGTGCCAGTATCATGCTGAGTTTATGACTATACCTCTATAATATATTTGATATCTTGTATGGTGATCCCCCCAGTGTTGCTCTTTGTGCTCACATTACCTTGACTGTCTGGGGTCTCTTGTGATTTCATAAGAGTTTTAAGGTGATTTTTTTTCTCATTATGTGGAGAATGTCATGATGATTTTGATTGACATTGTATTGTATCTATAGATTGCTTTTGGCAGGATGGTCATTTTCACAGTATTAATTCTTCCAATCCATGAGCATGGGAAATCTTTCATTTCCTGGTATCTCCCTCATTTTATTTCTTCAAAAATTAAAGAATTTCATTGCAGGGAACGTTAATGCCTTTATCAAGTTTATTTTTCGTGGTTATTGTGAATGGAGCAGGGGAGGAAATCCATGAACTCTGTCTCTTATTGCTTTTTATTAGTTTATAGAACAGCTACTGATCTTTTTAGATTAATTTTGTAACATGCCAATTTGCTGAAAGTATTGACTATTTACTAGGAGTTTTCTGGTGGAATTTTTGTGATCTCTGGTGTATAATATCATATCATCTGGAAATAGGGGTAACTTGACCTCTTATTTTCCAATTATTACTCTGTTAATTTTCTTCTGGTCTTATGGCTTTAGCAAGAGTTTCAAACACATTATTAAAAAGGAGTAGAGATAGTGGACAGCCTTGTCTGGTTTCCTATTTCAAGGAGAGTGCTTCCAGATTTTCTCCATTTAGAATGATGTTCACTGTGAGTTTGTTGTTTATAGCTTTAATTAAGCTGAGGTATGTTTACAACAGTACAATTTGCTCTAGGACTTTTTGCATGAATACATGTTGGATTTTTTAAAAGGCCTTTTCTGCACCCATTAAGACTATCATGTTACTTTTATCTATAACCCATTTATATGATTTATTACATTTATCATCTATATATATTGAACCAGTCCTGCATCTCTGGAATAAAGCCAACTTGATCATGGTGGATGAACTTTTTGATGTATACCTGTAAGCAATTTGCAAGTATTTTACTGAGAATGCTTGCATCTATGTTAATTAAGAATATAGGTTTGTGTCTGTTCCTGGTTTGAGTATTAAAGTGATACTGGCTTCATAAAAGGAGTTTGGGAGTTCATCTGTTTATATCTTTTTATACAATTTAAATAGTATTGCTTTTAGATCATCTTTGAATATCTCGCAGAATTCTTCTGTGACTCTGTCTGGGCCTGGGTTTTGTAGTTGGGAGGTCTTTTATTACTGTTATAATTTCCGTATTTGCAATGGGTCTGTTTAAGCTTTTGATCTCTAAGTTTGGCTTTAGTGGTTCCTATGATCTCAGGTATTCATCCATTTCTTTTAAGTTTTCAAATTCAATAGAGTATAGTTTGTTGTCGATGTTGTTGCTGTTGTAGTTCATTTTGAGAGAGGGTCTAAAACTGGCCTGGGACTCACTATGTAGAACAAGTTGTCTTGAACTCACAGAGATCCACCTGCCTCTGCCTCTGCCTCCTGAGTGCTGGGATTAAAGACATATGCCACCACATCTCGTTCTAGAGTATAGGCTTTTAAAAGTATTCCCTTATAAATTTGGGATCTTTAAAAAAAATTTTATTTTATTTTTTTATTTTTAATTTTGCTTTTATTAACATGATGTTTTAAAATTTGTACATTTCATACAATGGTTCTGAATCAAATTCAGAAATCGTCTCCCACCCATGCTCCACCATTACCCCCCCCACTGGACCGCATGCATTCTGCCATACATGTTAAGGCCTATCTAGTCAAGCACTTGAACCCAGATGTTCTTCTGTGCAAATTCATACGCTGGAATCTAGTCAGCCTATCTAGAGATCATTGGTAATGCATACTCTCACCAAAATTAGTAGTAATCAGTCTCCAATAGTTCTCAAATTAAGGTTGACTCATCACCCATTTCCCTCACTCCTTTCTGGGCTCTTATATGATTAAGTTGGCATGGGTCCTGTTGTTACCCAAAAGTGTCCTCTGACTACTAAATTGGCAAGCCATAGTCACACCTCCTTCCCATGCTCAGTCAAAGGAGGATGGGAAAGTCATTTTCCCCTCCCACCCATTCAGTCAGTCTTAGCTGCATGGGGGGTCTAAGGCTATATAAGCTGAGAATATCATGAGGAAAATCTCCTGCCATTCTGTATGGCTCTCAGAAGGTCACAGGATCCATGTTTGGGTGTGGCCTTTCCAGCGCAGCCCTAAATTGGGGCGGCGGGTGCCCACTCTTCTGTAAGTAAACCTCTACCCCATCCTCTGTTAGCAAGCCCAATAAACTTTTTAGGATTTTTCCAAACAGAGGTTTTGGAAAATTCTTGTCTTGAATTATTGTAAGGATGATGGGAAGAGGGAACTGGACACCACCTGTGCATCCCAGCAATAAATATTTAAATACATCTGTGCTCAATACCACCACTGCCCCAAATTCACATGTGCAAGCTTCCAGTGGCCTGAAAGCCTCTGCTTCCCTATGTTAATGAACCAACCCGGGCTCTTACAATCTTTCCACCCCCTCTTCTACAGTAGTCCCTCAGCCATGGGTGGGATAAGTTTCATATAGGGGTCCTACCTAGGGACACACACTCTGATGTCTCTTATTCTTTAAACCGTGCACATCACACTCTGCTGTATAAGAGAGCTTCATTGGTGAGAGTTGAGAGATGCACTTGTTTTCTGTCTAGCCCCCCCCATTCCACTTTGTTCAATGAGTCTTAGATGTAAAGGTTCCATTATAGATATGTCACCTATGACTGGGCATCTCTCAGAGGTATATTCTCTGTGTCTGACCAGTTGTGGGATTCTGCAGTAGTCTCCATCTGTTGGAGAAAGAAGCTTCTTTGATGTGTGGTGTATGGTAGTTATAGTGGTCTGAAAATATAAGGATTCATATTTAGCATATGATAATAATCATTTATCTACAGAGACAGAGATAGGGTTTTCTTTAGAATCTGTGCCCTTTCTAGTCATATGTGGTTGGCTTTGCTTACAGTGCCACCCATGAGTTCACTGCCTTTGAGAGGGCTTTAAGTCCAACTAGATGGATGTTGATTACTTCCAGATAACAGTAACACTACAGCACCAAAACAGGAAGTTTGCTGTGCTGGTCATTATTGCTATTGGGCTTTAGGGGTGGGTTGGACCATTGATTGGCTTTCTCCCTTAGCAGCTTGTATAGTGTCCTCCAGAACTATGAGAGCTAAACTTCAAGTAGAAGGCTTATGGTCAGTTCCTGTTCTATGCTCCAAGACCTGTGTCTGAAGTATATCCTGTCTTCAGCAGTAGGGTTTTATCTTCTAGTAATGGGAGATAACCAAGAGCTCTGGCAATAGCTTGTGTTATTTTGGGAGTCCCTTCAACCTCTCTGACAAACCACTAGAAGGGAGGACTCTCCTGTCTGGCACTGTGTTCCTTGCCATACAGCCCCCAAAAATGTACTAATGTTTAATCACCACATGTACATTTCTCAGAGGATTTTGGAGGCAACATATTTACCTCTGGGTTACCTAGGCCCCTCCAATGTCCATTCATCTCTACTCTTCCTCCCATTTGCCCTCCCTCCTCCACCCCCAGCACAAGATTCCCCATTATCCCTTCCCTCCCCCTAATAACATCTGCCTCCTGCCATTCCCCCTCTTGTGAAATCCCTCCTACTCTACCATGGTTCCTTGCATGTTGCTCCCTCCTCTCCTCTCAACCAAACACTCTCACTCTTCTCCCCATCCTCTGTAATATCCATACCCTACTATTCCCCTCTTTTGAGTTCTTCCTTTCTATTTTTCTCACTCCTGGTGTTAACATCAGAATGTATATACTCAAATTTAAGGGATTGGTGCTTTGATCCACAAATGAGGGAGAACATATATCACTTGCTTTTCAATGTGTTTGTGTTACTTCACTTAGTATAATAGTCCATAGTCCCACCCATTTACCTGCACATTTCATAATTTCATCTTTTCTTACTGCTGAGTAGAACACCATTGTGTAAATATAACACATTTTGATTTTCCATTCATCAGTTGAGGGCCATTTAGGGTATTTCCATTTCTTAGCTATTGTGAAGAGAGCAGCAAAAAACATGAATGTACAGGTATCTCTACAACATGATGAATCCTTTGGGTATATGCAAACGAGTGATATAACTGTATCATATGGTATATTCATTTTTAGTTTTTTGAGCTGTCTACACTGTTTCCATAATGGTTGCACGAATTTGCATTGCCACCAGCAGCGAATGACCATTCCCCTTACTCCACATCCTTGCCAGCATTTGATGGTTTTCCTTCTCTTGATCTTAGCCAGTCTGTATGAGGTAAAAGGAAACCTTAAAGTGGTTTTTATTTGCATTTCTCTAATTACTAAGGATGTTGAAAACTTTTTAAGGTTTTTTTTAGTCATTTTCATTTCTTCATTTGAAAACTATCTTTTCAAATCTATAGCCCAACTTTTTTTATTTATTTAATAACCACATGATTAGAAGAAGCATTTCATAACAGCTTTATCATATTCAATAACAATTTCCACAGCAAAGATACATCTCTTTCAAAAGTGGCTGTAAGTTTTAAGGTTCACAGTTGAATGAATACAGTTATACAATACTGAACTCAGTATAAACCTTGTAGGACATAAAATTGAATGAGTTTTTAACCTTTTAAAAAGATCTCCATTTCATTTAAAAATATACCATTTCCTACAGGAAGACTCATTTTTAATGCTACTAATTTAGTTGTTTGAACACGTGTCTCTAATCTCTATGTATCTGATTATTACTAGTCACAGTCAGTTACACTTGGATCCTTGCCACCTGAGTATGGATATAAAGTCATCAGGTAGATTTCAATGGCAATGTTATCACCTCTACTAATTGACATGAACTAAATTTTTATACGTCCTCCTCAAATAAAACATATTTTTTAATTTGTTGAATTTTTGTGTGTATATCATACAGAATATTCCAAAAAATCTTATTCAGATTATATATACCCACTTCCCAAATGGCATCCTCCCATAGCCTCACCCAACCCCCACTGGAGCCCATATATTTTTGTCATCCCTGTTACTGTCCACTGTTCTGTCAGCACCTCCAGAGGTTCGCCAGTGCTTGCCCATCGAATCTACTCAGCCTGACAAGAGATCCTTGTTTTAGGAAGATCAGATTCTCCTCATCTAGCATCAATCAGTTGTCAATATTCCTTTAGACAAACTTTGGTTGAACTTAAAAGCTTTGTTTGACCCTTCATGGATCATTACTTATTTGCTCTTAGGTATCATAGTCTTAATTCTTTTCTTGCTCATAAAATGCTTTGTTCTATGCTTCCACAGACAAAACCAAGTAAATTACTTGGTGTATCAGGTTCTCAAAATGCTCAAAGATCCAGACTTTGACCACCCCCCCAAGGTCCTGCAGGTCTGACTTGCTGTCATCTGAGAAGTGGCTGTGTAATTTCTTGCCCTCCTCTTCCCTCACATGGTCATGCCAGAGGTCACACCCTTCGAGGGCTGGTAGTCAATGATGGGTAAGATCCTGATGGTCAGGATGACCTAAGACAGGCACAATCCATCAAGCTGGGTGTCCTCTGAAGTGGGGTCAACTATGTCAAGTGAAAGAACCCACTGACCTTTCTATAATAAAAAGGAATGGATATGTAAGAGAGGAAGTGCCAGGCTTAAGCACAGGCTTCACTAAGAGAACACAGCTTCCACTTTAAGATCACAGCCCGCACTTCTGCAAAATAGCCAACCTACAATCTCCCCAGATGAGGGGATCCTGCCCAGATGAGGGGATCTATCATGAAGCGACACACCAACTTATGGGACACTGGGGGCAGGCGGAGAGGTATATAAGGCTTGCACTTTCCAGCAATAAATGAGTCTGCAGCACCTCGCCTAGTGCCCGCTCTCACCCAACTCCTGGAGTCTGTGTGTTGATTCTTCACCACTTACCCCCACCTCAGCCAGAACCCTCATTCCCTGCAGTCCCTCGTGAGCTGGACCCGCCAGGAAACCTGCAACAGCTGGTGCCTGAACAAGGTTCCTGGGCCCCTGGCTTTGGCAATGCCCCCAACTTCGGTCCGTTCGGTGACTAGGCCCTGGGTTTTGTCTGTCTGTTCAGCTGCTTGAGGGTGAGCAAGTGCCCCACTCCTCTGTCCCCTCTACCCTGTTTGTCATATTTGCTGTTAAATCAGGAAGGCACACTCTGCCACGTGGTCCTGAAGCCCACGTCAGCACCTTTCCCTTCTCGGTTCATCCCGGTGAGTTTACATAAGGGCTGACCCACCCAAACTCAGAGCCCAGGCTTTGGGTCATCCTGTTGCCTCTCCCAGAGACACCATGTGAGCATATGGCTGGAGGTGTCACGGCCTCCAGAAGGCCTTCACTAAGCACAAGACATTTGGATTCAACACACTTTTTCATGTCGGGGCAGTTTATGTCCGAGTGGCTCATGGTCCTTGTTTGTTTCATTTGCACCCTCTTGCTAGTCACCCTTGTCTTTTACTTTTGTGGTGAGTTTCCCTTCACAGGATCTTCCCACGATGGGTAACTTACCACCACAGAGCAAGGAGCCACAAATGGTGGCACTCAAGTTGCTCCTTAGTACTTGGGGACTGAAAATTAAACCAAAAGATATTGAAAATTTCTGGGATGAAGCCACTAACTTGGCCCCTTGTGTCTCTCCCGAGAATATGTGGGATCCTGACCTCTGGATGTGGGTCCTTTTCTTGGCCCATAAAAGTGAAGTAGGATCAGGAGTCATTCCCCCTGCCTTGTTTGCTCCAATCCTTTTAGCCATCATTGTCAGCCTTAAGTCCTCCTCCCCTGAAGAAGTCATTTCAGCCCACAATAAGAATTGTCAGGATCAGGCCAGTGTAGACCTTGTCATTACTTCTACCCCCACTGACTTTGATATGGGAACCAGACTTGAGGTCGATCCAGATGAGAAAGGGGCCCTCTTGCCTCTACTTCAGACCCCGCTTTCAAAGCCACAACAATCGGAGACACCACCACCCTAGTACCCCTGGAAGGAACTATGTTCTGCCTTCTCCGATACACCTCCCACTCATGATTACCCCCCCATGGCCCGCCCACCCCTTACTGCTCCTTGCCGGCCATTGTCTGCTATTCTGGTTAATGTCGGCCAAATGCTGTGCAACAGCCATGGGTGCCCACCCCACTCATGGACCTTGCACTCATCCACAAAGCCACCAATGAATCAGGACATGACTCCCCATATTTTGAGCAAGTCCTCCACCAATGAGCCATGCAGTTATAGACCCATTACAATTGGTATAACTTATTAAGGGCAGAGTTAGAGCCCTAAGTCTTCCTGAGCTGGCATTCAGTTTATGACAATCAGGTTGAAAATCATGCATGTTTCAACCTTCAATATGGCCTTAATATTACTCTGGATATCCTCCCAGGATGTGGACAATATATTGACCCCATTTCCCAGTCCACTATTGGCCTTCATGCTTACTAGCAACAAGTTAGTTACCTGGCCTTCAAGACCCTTAAATGTTGCTCCCTGTGTGACCCACAGCCATTCTTCCACAATTTTATTCAGCTGCCAGGGGAGTCTTTCACAGAATTCCTCACCCATGTAACTGAGGCAGTGGAATGGAGGGTGGAGTCTGGACCTACCCACGATATGCTTCTCAAACAACTGGCATGGGATGGCCTAAATACTCCTACCCACAATGCTATCATGCCTGTCCTCAATGATGATATTCATAAATGGGTACTTGCCACTAGGGACCTAGACCCCAGGACAGGGTACATCGAGGTGCTGACTGCCTCCTTAGAGGTACTCTTATTACAAGGAAGGCCCACCCTCTCCGATTCAAAAGATGGCTGCTGGAACTGCGGGAGGACAGGACACCTCTGCCAGGACTACCCGAACAATGGAGCTTGTCCCAAGACCCACTGCCCCAAATGCAAAAAGGGATTTTATTGGGCAAAAGATTGTAAGTCACGGCCCCAATTGGACTCGGCTCCTTTAAACTCCACCCAGGGAGACCCTCAGCCCCGCAAGTAAGAGGGGGAATGAGACAGATTTTATGGACCCTTCCGATCCTTAATCACTCTCCCCTAATGACCTTATTTCTGGATGGGATCGCTGTGAAGGGCCTAGTTGACATGGGAGCCAATGTTACCATCATCACTGAGAATGAGTCTCTTCAGTCCTCCCATTGGAAATATCAACCTGGACTGCCCATTAAGGGAGTGGGGGAGCAGCCTGTGTCTTTTGACTAAGTCATTGGCACAATTGATATTTAAATTATTGTTGAAATATATATTAAATATAAGATGTATTTTAAAATTAAAATACTACCATCATTTTAATTTGTTTGCATTCTTGGTCTAATTTTGAGTTTTCACAATCACACCTTCATTTATATTCTTTTTCTTGCCTCTTATGGAGATCATTTCTTTCTTCAGTCCTTTGTTTTGCATCAAATACTCTCGTAGGGCTGGTTTTGTGGACTTTAATTCTGTCAGCTTATTCATGTCACAGGAGACTTTTCTTTTCCTATCATCTATAGTAGACAGTTTTTATGGGTAAAGTATTCAATTTAAATCTGTGATCATTTAGAACTTGGTGTACTTTGGTCCAGATGCTTCTGATTTTCATAGCTTGAATTCAAAAGTCTGCTGTAATTCTGATGGGTATTCCTTCAAATGTGCCTTGTTGTTTTTCTCTTGTAGCTTTCAGTATTATCTCTTTCTTCTATACAATTACTATGCTGTGCCATGGGAAATTTCTTTTCTGTTCCTGTCTATTTGGTCTTTTGTGTGCTTCTTGTACTTGTATGCATATATCTTTCCTTAATTTTGGAAAATTTTCTTCTTGGGTACAATATTCTGTGTATGTCTGTTAGGATCATTTCATGTAAGATGTCATTTAATTACAATGTCTCTCTGTTTATATGTCTATTGAAGATAGTGGGGTATTGAAGTTACCTACTATTATTGAGTTGGGGATAATCTCTGTTTTATAATCCTGTTGATGAGTTTGTCATTTATTTGAGATTCTTCTCCTTCCTCTATGCCACTATGGATAAATTTCTTCTTTTTATGGTGTCTCACATTTCCTGCATATTGCATTCCTGTGTTTTTTATTTAATTTTTCCTATTCTTTGCTTCAGTGGTCCAGTTTTTCAGCTTCATGATTCAGTCTTCATATTCTGTTTTCCATTTCATTCATTCTATTGGTGAGGCACTTTTTTTTCTGTCACATCAAATTGGCTTGTTAAGATTTTCACTTCTGTCTTCATTTTCTTCAATATTTCTATCTCTCTTTTAATTCAGTCAAATGTTTACACCTATCCTCATTTAGGTAGGATTGGGGTTTCTAACCCATTTCTCTGTGCTATACTGGGAATTTGTCTGGCCTGAATTTTGTGCTTACATGGGGTCTAGAATATGCTGTCACCACTGCTTAGAGTTCATATGAGTAACTGACTGGCTGTCTAGAAAACTCTGTTCCTAGTTAGTCATTCACCTCCTCTGACTCTTACAATATTTCCACCCTCTCTTCCATAAGGATCCTTGAGCTGTGGAATGAAGAAAATTGATATAGGGGTCTTATTTATGGATAAAGAGTCTCCAGCCCTTTATTTTCTGCATGTAGGCCAGTTTTGGCTCTCTGTGTTAACCACGGTCTGCTGCATAAGAAAGCTTCTCTGCTGAGATTTTGAGAAATGCATTAATCTATGAGTATAAAAATAACTCATTAGAAATTAGTTTAATACTATATATACTTAGCAGAATAATTTTATTAGGCTTTCTCCCATGTCCTGTGACCTGTCTGGACTCAAGGTCCGATTCCTGATATTAATGTCAATTACGAGCTCTATCCTATGAAGCAGACCTTAACTCCAATAGAAAGTAGTTGCTTATTCCTGTAATATTCATGTGACTATTGCTCTGGTGGGCATATCTTTCCAGGCCAGTTATTGTTGTAGTTTGAAGGAGTCACAGCTGCATAAGGTTCATGCTTGATTATCTTTTCAGACTGTATACATAGCACCTTCTAGCACTATGAAAGTTAAACAGTACAGATGAAGTTTTAAAGTCATCACCAGGTCTCCTTGTTCATTTTATAGTTCATGTTTGTAGCATCTTCAGCAATAGGGTCTTATGTGACATTCTGGTGGATAACCAGTTACAGGGTAATGGCCAGTATTGTCTGAGGGTGTATAAGATGCCTGGTCAACAGCTTCAAAAGAGGGAGCCCATTCCTGGCATTGATCTTTTACTTTGCAAGTCTTTCATTTCTAGTTGGGACAATGTCCCCCTTTTAAGAGGTAACTCTTTTAGTCTCTTCTTATATCTGTGTATATATATATATGTGTGTGTGTGTGTGTGTGTGTGTGTGTGTAGATTCTACCGTGGTATATTTCAAAATGGCTTTCTCTAAAGGTCTTTAGTGTTAGTTATGCCTCCCCATACTCTTTACTCTGTTCTGCCCTCCCACTCCCTACCACATTTAACCATTTCTACTCTATTATTTTCCTTTCCCTCTTTATATCTCTACCTCCCCTCCCAAAATGCCTCCCCAAATCCATGGCCATAAATTAGTTTCTTGACCTCTCTGAATTTTCAAATTGAAACATTCAAAGGCAACATTCAGTTATGAGTGAGAACACGTAATGTTTGTCTTTCTGTTTCTGAATTGCCTTATTCAGGACATCTGTTTCTAGTTCCATCCATTTACCTGTGAATTTCATGACTTCTGAATTTTAAGTGTGAATAATATTCCATTGTGTATCTGCACTACACCTTCATTATCCATTCAGCAGTTCATAGATGTATAGGTTGTTTATAATTCTTGGCTCTTATGAAAAGTGTAGTAACGAACAGGAAGAGGTATTTCTCGAGTAGGATATAGGGTCTTTTAGGTATGTGTCCAAGAGTGGTATGGTTAGATCAAATGGTAGATCAATTTAGAGCTTTCTGATGAATATCCACACTGATTTCCATACTGGTTGCACCAGTTTACATTCACACCAGCAGTGGATAAGAGTACCACTTTCAGGAGCCCTCATCCACTGTGAATGGATAATGAAAACATGGTACATTTAAACAATGAAGTTCTACTCAGTGTTAAAAAAAATCATGAAATTTGAGGGAAAGGGACCAAAGTATAAACTGTTGTACTAAGTGAAGTTACAGACTCAGAAAAAAAAAGTAATGTATATTCTCTCTCATTTGTGTTCCTTGGCTTTAAATCCTTAGATGTGAGTATATGTTCTGATGTACTCACAGGAGCCAGGGAAGTAGAAAGTGATGGAAATAAGAGGAATAAGACTGGGCTGGAGAAATGGCCCACTGGTTAAGAGCTCTTTCTGCTCTTACAGAAGACTGAGCTTCAGTTTCCAGGCAACCACATGGAATTTCCAGCACCTTCTCTGGTCATCTCTACACATACATGCAAGCAAAATACAAAGCATTAAATATAAAAAAGTCATTTGGGGAGAGATGGTTCAGTGGTTAAGAGCCCTAGCCCCTCTTACAGAGGACCTCAGTTCAATTTCCAACACCCACATGGTGGCTAACCACTATGTACAGCTCCAGTTCTAGGGGAATCCAACTCCTTCTTCTGACCTCTGTGTGTATTGCACAATACTGGTGCACTTACATACATGCAGTCAATATTTTCATACACATAAAATAAAAATAATAAAAATAAAATGTTTTTAAAGAGGGAAGAAAGGACTTGAGATTGTGGATAGTAGGAGACAGGGCTTATCAGGGGGAAATGGGGAAAGGGATATACTTTAACAGGAGAAGGAGTGAAAAGTGTTGTACAGGGATACTGAGAAATCAGATAAATAATGCTTAGATGGTGTGAAAAACCAGAGGGAAATATTTTTTCAAAGTCCTACTAAAAATACACCATATATATGTATACACACACACGCACACACACACACATATAAACACATGTGTGTGTGCACATATGTATAGCTGAATGATACATAACAAGAAACACAGAACCAGAAGGTAAGACCTTATTGCTGAAGATAGGCCACTCTTTAGACACAAGACTTGAAGCAATTAAGCTGGAATAGACCCGGAAGCTTCCACTTTAAAGGCTAACTATAATGTTATGAAAGAATACTAGTAAGCTGATGAGGGAGAAAACCAATCAGTGGTCCTACCCAGCTGTGAAGCCTAATAAACAATGACTGGCCCAGCAAACTGTTGTTATTGGTGGACTAGTGGCACAGTTACCTTAGGGGTAATCAACAGGTGTCTAATTGAAATTAAGGCTTACTCAGTGAAATGGAATTTGTGTGTAGTCGTTCAAGCATAGCCCAATCCACATGACTGAAGAGGTCATGCACCTATAGAAAAACCTAATTTTGCCACATCCCTAGACCAGTGTAATTTCTTAATTTATTCTAAATATGCATCCTTATATTTACAGGCAAGTGTACTTCTCACCACTCATCAAAGAAGCTTCTTTTTTCAACAGATGGAGAAAAATCACAGAGTTCCACAACTGGCAAAAAGCAGAGAATAATTGTCTATGAGACATTTAGCCCCAAGTCACACATTTTCAATACAATCTCTATACATAAAACAAATGCATATTTCAACTCTCCCCAGAGAAGTTTCCTTATGCAGCAGATGGTTATTAACACAGAAATCCACAACTGGCCAATGAGCAGTGAAGAAGAGGCTTCAGAGTGATCATCCCTGAATAGAACATCCATTTCAAAATCTTCCTCCCAAGTCTCAGGGATCATTGTGGAAGAGGAGGTTGAAAGATTGTAAAGGGGATGATCACAAGGACACATGATTTTCCAGACAGTTTTTTAGTTTCGCACATGAACTCACAGCAATGCTGACAATATGCAAAAGTCACATGTATCAAATTATATTGTATGAAAATAAAAATTAAGTAATATTTCTTTAAAAAGAGTTCCCCTTTCTCTACATCCTCACTAGCATTTGGAGACTTTTGTTTTCTTGAACTTACCATGTCTGACTAGGGTAAGATCCCTCAACTCTCACCAGAAAAGCTTTTTCATACAACAAAGTGTAATGTACACAGAAGACCACAACTGATGAAATTTTAGAGAACAAGAATGAAC
>NW_008337823.1:23194-33141 GCF_000622305.1 Nannospalax galili | reverse complement strand
CTAGCATTTGTCTTTTTTTGATATTATTTTTTGATATTCTGAGTAGGGTAAGATGAAATCTCAAAGTTGTTTTAATTTGCATTTCTCCAATGAAAAAGATGTTGAACATTCTAAAGTATTTCTCAGATATTTGTGTTTCATCTTTAAAGCACTCTCTATTAATCCCCCTCCTCCAATTTTTAATTGGCCTATTTGGTTTTTGGTGTTTAATTTTTTGAATTTTTTGAATAGTCTAGATACTAAGCCTTTATCAGAGATCTATCAGGGACAACAAGGCCTTCAGCAGTTCTTTTATTCTTCAGGATTATTTTTATGCTTCCATACGAAATTTAAGATTTTAAAAAATTACTGTGAAGGAAGAATTGTGTTGAAATTTTAGTGAGTATTGCACTGAATTTTTAGACTGCTTTTGGTAGGATGGCCATTTTCACAATATTGATCCTATTGATCCACAATCATGAGAAGCCCGTCAATCTTCTGGTATCTTCTTTAATTTCTTCAATATCTTGAGCTTTTAGTTTTACAAGTCCTTCACCTCCATGTTAGAGTCATTATAGGCTATTATATGGTCTAATAGACTATCATTAATGACATGATAGTCATTATATGATATTATGTGGTCTAACAGACTATCATGAATGGCATCCTTTCCATGATTTCCTTCTCTAAGTACATTTATTATTGTATATAGGACAGCTACTGATTTCTGTGTGTTAATTTTATATCCTACTACCTTGCTGAATTTATTTATCAGCTCTAATAGTAGAGTTTTCTGGTGTAACATTTAGGGTTTTTATAAATAGAATCATATCATTTGAAAATTAGCATATTTTACTTCTTTCCAATTTGTATGGCCTTTATCTCCTTCATTTCTCTTGCTACTGTTGCTAGGATTTCATGTACTGTATTGGACAGGACTGGAGAGAGTGGACATCCTTGTCTTGTTCCTGATTTTCATGGGAATTCTTTGAGTTTTTCTCCACTTAGTATGATGCTGGGTGTGGGCTAGTTGTATTTTTCCTTTATTATGTTGAGATATGTCCCCGGTATGCCTAGGTTCTCCAGAACTATTATCATGAAGTGTAGGTTGAATTTTGTCAAAGGCCTTTTCTGCATCTAATAAGATGATCCTGTGATTTCTGTGCATGTGCCTACTTATATGGTAAATTACATATATTGATTTACATATGTTGAACTATCCCCACGTCTCGTGAAAGCAGGGGGATTGGAATGGCTCGACTTTGTTAGCTTACTATACAGGCACTCTTAGGCAGGAAGTTGGAGGGACTCCAGGTGGTCCTAAGGCAGGGGGATGGACAAGGTGATTTGACAATCTCGCTCTGGAGGCAGGTGCAGTCAGGCAGTCTCAAAAGATCTGCCTGCCCACCAAGAGGTTATGGGATGAGGAAGTTCAGGTTCCTACTAGCCAGCAGGAAAGCCTGGTCCTGAGGAAATAAGAGGGACTGAAGATGGTCCCAAAGCAGGGTGATGAATATGGCACAATTTGGGAAGCTTACCCCCAAAGGTTGAGTCATGTGCTCTCAGGTGGTCTCAAAAGGTCTGCAAGTAAGCTAGAAGAGGTTATGAGCTTCTTAACTTTTCTTACCTAGTTTTACTCCATAGGACTTCAAGAAATGTGTTGAATAGGAATGTTGAGAAGGGAAATCCTAATTTTCTTCCTGATCTTAGTTCAAAAGCATTATTTCTCCAAATTAATCGTTATATTACCTGTAGGGTTTTTTTTGTTTTTGTTTTTTTTTTTTAGGTGCTGTTCACAAGACTGAAGAATCTCTCCACTTTTCCTGGCTTGCTGAGAGTTTTTAATCATGATTATATGTAGGGTTTGATCAAATGCTTTCGTGCATTGTCCTCATCAGTGTCTGGTATTAGGTTAATGTTGGCATCAGAAGATCAATTAAGAGGTGTTTTTTCTGGGGCTGGAGAGATAGATTATCTGTTAAGAGCACTAGCTACTCTTGCAGAGGACCCAGTTTGGGTGTCCATCTTCCACATGTTGACTAGCAACTGTCCATAATTCCAGGGGAAGCATTCATACCCATAAAAATAAATGAATCCATTTTCAAAAATTAATTATTGTCTCACATTTGGCAGAAATTTCTCCTCCTCCTCCCCCTCCTCCTCCTCCTCCTCCTCCTCCTTCTTCTTTTGAGACAGGGTCTTCTTGTATTCCCAATGGGTCTTGAACTCACTATATAGACCAGGCTGCTTTGATCGTACAGATATCTACTTGACTCTGCCTCCCAAGTGCTAGGATTAAAGGCATGAGCCATAATACCTGGACCTATTTCTTGAAAGGGATTATTAGAATCTATTATAATAAATTCTTACATATGTGATATAACTCACTAGTGAAAACTGGGCCAGGTATTTTGATTTTTGAATGAGTATTCAGCGCTGATGTAGTTTACACAAAACACTGTGCATAGGTGTACTCAGATTATATAATTCATATTTTCATTTTTTCTTTGTGCTGTGGATTAAATCTGGGCCCTCATACATATCTCATTAGTGATTTCATCACCAATCCTGTCTAATCCTTCTTGTATAATCTTGGTTTTTTTACATACTGACTAACACAATTTAATCATATTCTTGCCTTTTCTTGACAACATTGAACTTTTCTCTGATTTCCAATACTGCATTCCTTATTTCTACCTGAGACTTCATAGAATGGTCTATGTCATGAATATTTCTGTTTACATTCTAACCATGACAAAGTAAGTCACTTCTAAACTGTTCCAGATATGCCCTATAGTAGTTCTTGTAATCAGAGTCCTGGCAGGAGTTTCCCATAGCACTCTGTTTGTGGAAATACAGGTTGACTCCAGCTTCTTCCTCCATCCTGAGTTACCAGAGTATGTAGGGGAGGGAAAAAAAAAGGCAGAGGCAGGAAGAACAGGCACTTCAGGCACTGAGGGACTTGCAGTCAGAGGGGAAGCACAGACAGGAAGAGGCAGTGAGAAGGAAAGAAGCAGAGCTGAGACAGGCACTGGAGATCCCTGAGGAGTGCTGGCCCCTGCCTGAAGTGCCCCTAAGAGAAGTCACTGAGGACATGCAGGGACATCTCAGTCACATAGAGCAGACACTGGCCCACAGGCAAAACCTCCCAGACAGAGATCTGGTAAGACGGGCTTCTGGAGGACTGGCCCTGCAGGGAATTTACAAGACCAGCCACCAAAGAGACCTGATAGAAAGGAGAGAAGAGCTACTCAGTGTCCCCAGGGAATTCTCACTCTTTGGTCCAGAGCAGGGCACATGGATAGAAACAAAAGAATTCACATCTTCTCATAAAGAATCTCTGTTCACTGAGACTATGGAGAAGCTGGGCCTCATAGCAATGGTGACATTCAATGGCGAAGGCTGGGGTCTCAGTTTAGAAGGTGGTAGAGATAAAAGCAAACAGAATAAAGAGAAACCACCAATCACACTCAGAGCACTCATATTTCTGCTCATCCACACTCAGCTATGTCCCACTAGCTTCTTTACACTTTTATACTGACCAGTTTCAACTCTCCAAGGCTTCTTTCCAGGAACTGAAAAGCATTGGAGACTTCCTGGAACACACTGATGGTATAATACTGAGGCATGGGACTGAAAACTTCTTCCACAGGTTTGGCTCTCATGCTCACCAAGGCCCTGTACACCTTGGGGGAATCTACTGCTTGAAGGCCATTGCAGAGGGTTTCAAAAGTGAGCAACTGACTGATGTGAAGCAACAGGCAGCAGAGTCCATGAACTGTTACATAAGGGGCAGTTATAGTGGTTTTGAATTTAATGTTGGTATAAGTCTAAATATGTCAGATGCATATTCAAAAACAATGACTCACAGTACAAATGTTCAAAATGTCAAAACCAATCTGTAGCTCTGACAAGTGGACCACCAGAAGCAGATGGAATTACCCAGTGGACAAATTGTCTTGTTGCCAGCAATCAAACTTGGTCTGTCATTGACCTAGGACTTCAACTGGTACCCATTTGGGAAATAATACTCTGGAGTCATGGAAGTGATTTGAAGGACCCACTTCAAATGGCTGCCTACCTGAAAAACAGCTACACTACTCTGACTGGCATCACTGCACACAGCCAGAATGGAGAGGGATCACAGAGTGCTGTAAAGGAAGCTCGAATTTTCCTAGAGAGCAAGAAATCCTGGGAGGTTTCTGATCCTGAGGAGCAGGTTCAGAAGTTGATAGAGTTTATGCACTGAGTCAAAAAATAAAATGTTACAAAATTTGGATTAATATGTGCCTCACAGTTTGGGATCTACAGAATTTTCTAGCAAACTGTCAATTTTTGCAAAAAAGTCATCCACTCATAAAGCTCAGTTTATTAAATCTTAGCTGTGGTGCCTTCTATAGTGTCATGTTTATGAAATAAAAGACTTTCCTCAGGCACTGTCAATCATTCAGGGGATGCAACAGTTAGAGCCAGAGGAAGAGCAAGTCAAATCACCCAATATTCTATTTGAATTCATTAAAACCTTAAAAACAATCTCATGGAAATGGTTGAAGAATCAGAGTCACAAGACACAGTGGAAGAAGCTGAAAGGCCACATACGAGGTCACCGCAGCTCTCAGCTCCTTGAATTATCTTTGAGAAGCAGAGCAGACAGACATGCAGCTCCTGCTGCTCTCCTGCTACTGCAGGCTACCAGTCAAAACACGGCATCTTTCAGCCTTTCCTGGGGGGTGAGAGTTAAACTGCCTAGTAGATGAAATCCAAACTTTCCAATATAAGTATCAAGAGCTCAGAAATATTTGCACCTCTCAGGACAGGCATTCCTGATGCTCACAGCCTTGACAACAGTTAGAGTCACAGCCTACAGAAGAGAAATCACAATGATTAGCATATATAAGAGAGCACATGAGACAATCATGCTGTGGAGAAGTTTCACATGTCTTCACCCAACATGAAGAAAATTTTCATGGTTGAGAAAACTTCCAGAAAGACTTGAGATTACACATTGATATGAATTATGAAGACACTATGTCTTCTTTGCAAACGGAACAAGTGAAAAACAAGTGCAAGTCCTCTCCCATGAAAGGGAAAAGACTCATACGCCAAAAAATAAAGAAAAAAAGTAAAGAAATGTGATAGAAAATGGAGCTTTACTAGACTTACTCCAGCATCTATACCTAAAATATTGCTACTAAAAAAAGAATGAGCAGAGCTGACTTTCATCTGATCTGTAAGACTTCTGGGTATAATACATAGTCCAAATCTGAAAGAATTTCTAGTCTACTTCCTGAAAAAGATACTGATGCTGGACAAAGTTGAGAAATCATGTCTTCAAAGATCAGAAAAATAGAAAACCAGCTATATACTGAACACACCGAAGAGGATCTAGAGCTTTTGACCCATATGAAGAATTCTTTGAAAACAGTGATGATTCCATTAATCCTTCAGCCACTCAGACCTGGCTCCACATCCACCCAATAGATATCCAGATGGCCAGTTTTGCTGTGAAGACAACTTTGCCAGACAGTACAAAACTTGCCATGTGTCAGTATGCACTCCCCCTAATAGTACCCAATCTCAACTGTTCTCAAATTGAATTCTCTCTCTGGTCTCTCAGACAAATTAGAAGTTGGAGAGATGCAAGGAAATCACCAAAGGACCAGAGCTACAGTGGAAAGAATCAGCCAATGTGCAGAGTCTCTATCCCTATTTGTGTCCTTCATAAGAGTTGGAAAGGGCCTCTCTGCTTCCAAATCTCAGATCATGAACTGTCTTCTCAGTAAACGTAAACATGATGTGTTTTATCACAGACACTGCAGAGGAAGCAGCAAATACTGTGTCTTGATGGGGGGAGTGGTGGAGATCTGCTGGCTCTGTCCTGGGGGGGCAGGTGAGGATGGATTTGACAACTGTGTGGCCTTCACCAATCCTCAAAGAGATGCCAAGGAGCATAAGCAGCAGCTGGCCTTCCTGCAGAAGGTCTCCTCTCTCTCTGTGATCCTCATGTCAGCTTCTGATGACAGTAAAGAAAACCAAACTCTTGTCAGAGATGTGTGCCAGCTATCAAGACCTTTGATTTGCTAGCTTGATGACAAGGAAAAGTTCATGCCCAATAATTCTGGCAGAAGAGTAAGAATTGAGATCAAGAATAGAAATGAGGCAGAATTATCAGCAGAGCTGACTACTATAATCAAACATTTGCTAGAGTTCTCTGATGCTGCCCTCAGCTTAGAGGACTGTTCCCAGATTGCTCACAGACAACAATTCCTTGTTGATGAAGGCCAGATAGACTACAAGGAGGCCAAAAAGAAGGCAGAGACTATAGTAGCTCTCCATTGGTACAAAAAGGACAAATTATTATCTGAGAGAAAAAAGGAAACAGAACATTGAGCATCACAAAAGTGATACTGAGACAGATGAAAAATAACTTGATATCGATAGTTTGAAAAACACTTCCTCTCAATAATTTCATTCAATCTGTTTTCCAGAAACCCACAATAACTACTTTTTACAGTGGCTGACTGTTTCTGGAAAGCTTCATTACAGGATACTTAGTTGAACAGGAAGCATACATATTTGTTGTCAATAATACAAACAGAAAACCAGGAAGACATAAAAAGTAACAGCCTGTAACTCTAGCATAGTGAGATAGAAGCCACCTGTACAGAGATTAATGACTGTACTTTCAGTATTGAGCAACTTCTCAGAGAAGTTTGCTAGATCTATGAAGCTCTGGAAGAAACTTGCCATACTAGAGATAGCCTTTTTCTTTACCTTCTCCAACTTTCTGTAGACCTGATGATATCTGGAGGTCCCACTGAGCTGATGGATGGGTATGTGCAAATGTACCTTTGAAGTGGGTTGCAGCTGTTTGATACAATCTAAGGGAAACCTTGAGACAAACAGATATTTGTTTTCTCTGTCCTGGCCTGCAGAGCTCCGGGAAGTCCACCCTGCTGAATGCCCTTTTGGGGCTGCAGTTCACAGTCAGTGCAGGCAGGTGCACCAGGGGGGCCTACATGCAGCTCCTGAAGGTGGAGGAGACGTTCACAAAGGAACTTGGCTTTGGCTTTGTGCTGTTTGTAGACACAGAAGGACTTTCTGCCCTAAAATATGATAATAAATCCAAGACTAGGAAATCTTTGTCATTGGACTTAGAAACTTGACTCTGATCAATATTTTTGGGGAGATTCCTTCAGAAATGCAAGATATCCTACAGATAGCCGTCCAAGTCTTTCTGAGGATGAAACAAGTGAAAATCTCTCCCAGTTGCCTCTTTGTCCATCAGAATGTGGGAGAAGTTACAGCTAAAGACCAAACTATGGAAGGACAATGGAGACTAGAGCAGAGACTGGATGAAATTGCAGAATTACTGCTGAATAAGAACAGTGCTTACACGTCACCCACTTTAGTGATGTCATTAAGTTTGATGTCAATAATCATGTTTATGACTGCCCACCTCTGGAATGACAATTCCCCAATGGCCCCTCCCAATCCTCCCTATAGCCATAGTGTGCACAAACTGAAAAGCAGAATACTGTTAACTGCTCAACAGGAAGCCAGGAGAAGCATCATGAAGATCTCTGATATAGAATTCTCAGTTCAAGATTTGTGGAAAGCCTTGTTCAGTGAGAACTTCATTTTCAGTTTCAGGAACACCCAAGAGATCATCGCCATGAGCAAACTGGAAACCGTGTATAACCACTTTACCTGGGATCTGAGGAATCACATCGTAGACCTACAGAATCAGCTGAACAATCAGATTCAGAATGGGAAAATTCTGACAGTCACAGCAAGCACATTTGAAGAACCAGATACTAAGAAATATGAAGCCTTGAAGCAAGAGTTTGAAAAATATTTTAAAGAAGACCCACAGTGAAATATTGATTCAATGGAAAGCAAAGTTTGAATATAAGCTACTAATTGTTAAAGATGTGCTTATTTCAGACACTAGAAGAAAAGCTGGTGAAATTAATGGCTTTCAAAAAGGCCAAGAAAGACTTGGTTAACAAAATTAAAAATATCAAGGAAGTGCGAGAATAAAAGCTCTTTAAAAATGATTTTAGGTGAAACCATGAGTGCCGTTCTCACTGCCATGCATGAGTCCACAGAAATAGCTGTAGATAAAAGCAGTACTGAATCCAGGTTTGGATCTGTTCTGTGACCATCTGTGGAACAACTTGATCTTCCTACAAAGTGACTTGATGAGCATTGAGCACCAGGAGATAAAAAATACTGAGTTCTTTAAAGAAATTATGAATGCAGCTTTGGATCCTGCTATGAGGAAAGTAGAAGAAAGCTGTTCAAATAAACTATAGATTAAATGGTTTCTGAAACTGTTGGAAAAAATCTCCCTTCTGTAATGCAATTTTTGCAAATACCATTCCTTCACATGAATGAGACCACAGTGTGGTCTTCCACAGTCCTCAGGCTATCAATGTATGGCATATACATAAAACAATCAATTATTTTTCATTGAATATTGCTCTACCTTTGAAGCAAGTGACCATTTATTTATTTTACCAGGTGTTGGGCTATTCCTGCATAAGCACTACTGGAGAGCAGGAGGTGAATTCACCACATGGAGCACCACCCTAGATTCATCCACCCAGTCATATTGGAAATCTTTTGTTTGCTGATTTAGGTCAAAGATAGAAGAAAATATGAGAAAAAAATGTACAAATATTGGTACAAACCCAGGTGCATAGACCAAAATCACAAAGCAAAGTGTGCTTGATGACTTGAAGAAATAATACTCACTGACCACAAAAGAGCTGCAGTATCTGAACAACAGAGTCACAGGACCCAACCTTAAGAAGAATCTGCTTTACAATTAAAACCCATGATATCCAAGTCTATAAATGAAATAAATAAAAGTAGGGTAGGCTAAGGCTGAGATCCTGGGAGACTGCTTGAGAGATTGGGTCCGGACCTCCCTCTGGGTAGCAGCTCAGAGCTCAGCAGACCTCCAGATAGTGTTGGGCTCTGGCCTCCCTCTGGCCTCCAACTACCAGAGGGCCTGAGAACCCAGGGGACAGCCTGACAGCCCCACCCCCATCCTGCCTCCACATGGTGATGAGCTTCCCCTAATTGTGCCATACCATCCCCCTACCTGGGATTTGTGAGGTCCCTTCCAAGGCCCCAGGGCAGATCTGGCTCTGGTAGGATAAGGCTGAGATCCTAGGAGACAGCCTGAGAGGGTGGGTTCAGATCTCCATCAGTGTAGCAGCTATGATCTCAGCAGACCATGCCAAGTTCTAGCCCCCCTCTGGCCTCCCTCTGGCATAGGGTTGACAATGCATGGGACTGCCAGAGAGAGCCTGGATCCTGCTTCCACATGGTGAAGGAAGCCTGAGTGTACTTGACTGGAACCTGATTTGGGCTTCTGTGTGTACCCCTGAATAGCTGATCTGAAGCCATCAGTTCCCTCTGAAATAAACCTGAGAGAACCTAAACCCTGTACCAATCAGATTTATATAACCAATAAAGAAAGGATCTAGGCACCTGGATAATACAAACAGAAGCATACTTCAATTTAATTCTCACATCAGTATCATAAACAACCAAAGAAATTCACATGCCAAAACCACAATGGAAGAATAACAAAACGGAAAGCCAAAACACTATGTCCACACAAAACCCCACCAATCCTGTAGAAGAGTTTGACAAGAAGAACCTCCTAGAGATATCTCAGAACACTGAATTTAAAAGACCAATCATCAACCTAAGGCCTCTTGGGCTAGGTCTATTGTGCAGCCCTCTGCTCCTTGACTCCCCCAGCCGCATTCACCCTTCCATCTCCCCCGCTGTTCTCTGCTCCTAGTTTGGACCCTGTGCCAGTCCTAGTCTTGGGTCCCCAGACACCTGGGGGACCAATAGTGCTTCCTGATCTTTTTCACCCAGACCAACTTAGTTCCTTCCTTGGGCCCCAGGAGCACTGCTTCTGGACCTGGCCCCACCCTCACCTC
>NW_008337823.1:21991-22409 GCF_000622305.1 Nannospalax galili | reverse complement strand
AAACGACAGGAGAAAGCCTCACCAATAGGATGAACAAGATGGAAAACAGAGTATCAAGACTGGAAGATAAAGTGGATGAACTGGACCACTCAAGCAAAGATTATGAAAAATTTAAGAAATCACAAGAATGGAATATGCAGGAATTGAGTGATACCATAAAAAGACCAAACTTGCGAATCATAGGCATATAAGAAGGAGAAGAATCCCAAGACAATGTCATGGACCAGATCTTCAACAGAATTGTGGAAGAAAATTTCTCAAACTTAAAGAAAGACATGCCAATACTAATACAAGAAGCATACAGAACACCAAACAGACAGGACCAGAATAGGAACTCTCCACGGCACATCGTAGTAAAAACACTACATGCACAAAACAAAGAGAAAATTCTGAAAGCTGCAAAAGAGAAACAACAAGT
>NW_008337823.1:10583-11443 GCF_000622305.1 Nannospalax galili | reverse complement strand
GTTTCCTTTCCATTATCCTGGTTCCTGTAGTTATGTCTGGATACATACTCACTTATCATGGTTTGGTTCCAGGATCCACATATGAGGGAGAACATATGTCAATTTTTTTTTTTCTGAGTCTCTGTTACTTCACTTAGTATAACTTTCTAGTTCCATCCATTTACCTGAAAGTCTCATGATTTCATCTTTCATTACTGCTGTCCCTCGTATAAATGAACCACGTTTTCATTATCCACTCGTCAACTGAGGGACACTTAGGTTGCTTCCATCTCTTAGCTATTGTGAAAAGAGCAGCAACAAACATGCATGTACAAGTGTTTCTACAATAGGATGAGTCCTTTGGGTATATGCTGAGGAATGGTATAACTGAGTCATGTGGTAGGTTCATTCTTAGTTTTTAAACTGTTTTCCATAGAGGCTGCACAAGTTTGCAATCCCACCAGGAGTGAATGAACTTTCCCCTTTTTCAACATCCTCTCCAGCATCATTTTTCTTTGATCTTAGCCAGTCTGACTGGGGGTAAGGTGAAATCTTAAAGTGTTTTTAATTTGCATTTCCCTAATTACTAATGTTAAACACTTTTCAAGATATTTCTTAGCCATCTTTATTTCTTCCTTCAAGAATTCTCTGCTTAGATCTTTAGCCCATCTTTTAACTGGGTCATTTGGGTTTCTTGATTCTTTGTTTTTTGAGTTCTTTATATACTCTGGAAGTTAAATCTCTGTCAGATGAGTCACTGGTGAAGATTTTTTCCCATTCTGGGGTTTTTTTCTTCATGTTTTTGATTGTTTCTTTTGCTGTACAGAAGATTTTGAATGAGGTCCCACTTATTGATTGCTGACCTTAATTCCTGAGCAACT
>NW_008337823.1:8172-8523 GCF_000622305.1 Nannospalax galili | reverse complement strand
GCAGTGTTAAGTCATTTATTTGGGCTCTTTCCAATTTTTTAATGTAGGCACTTAGAGCTATAAACTTCCCTCTTAGTACTGCTTTTAATGTGTCCCAGAGGTTGTATTGTGTCGTATTGTCTTTTTTGTTGAATTCCAGGAATTCTTTTATTTCTTTCTTAATTTCTCCTTTGACCCACTCATTTAGGAGTGTGTTGTTCAATCGCCATGAGTTAGTGTAATGACTAGGGCTTCGTCCAGTGTTGGTTTTGAGCTTTTTTGCTTTGTGAGCCGATAGAACGCATGGAATTTTTCAATATTTTTGTATATGTTGATGTTTGTATTGTGGCCAGGTATGAGGTCAATTTTTTT
>NW_008337823.1:5082-6719 GCF_000622305.1 Nannospalax galili | reverse complement strand
CTTCTTTTAGCTCTTTGATTTGTTTGTTCATGTATTCTTTAAATTCATTGAGTTCTTTGACCATGTTTATGATTGTTCTTTTAAACTCTAAGGGGTTCTCCTTATAGAACTCTTCTACAGGATATGTGGAGTTTGGTGGGTACGCAGTGTTTTGGCTTTCCATCTTATTATTCTTTTGTTGTCATCTTGGCATGTGAATTTTTTTGTTGTTTATGATTCTGATATGAGAATTAAGTTGAAGTATGCGTTCTGTTTGTATTATCCAGGTGCCTAGATCCTTTCTTTATTGGTTATGTAAAGCTGGTTGGCACAGGGTTCAGGTTCTCTCGGATTTATTTTGGAGGGAAGTGATGGCTTCAGATCAGCTATTCAGGGGTACTCACAGAAATCCAATTCAGGTTTCAGTCAGGTACACTCAGCCTTCCTTTTCCATATGGAGGCAGGATCCAGGCTCTCTCAGGCAGTCTTGTGCTTTGTCAACCCTATGCCAGAGGGAGGCTAGAGGGTGGCCAGAACTCAGGACTCTCTGGCTGTCTACTTTGCTTCAAGTAGCTACCCCTATGGAGAAATGAACCACCCTCTCAGGCTGTCTGCTAGGATCTTAGCCCTTGCCCATCAAAGTCAGATCTGCCCTAGAGCCTTGGGAGGGGCCTCACAAAATCCCAGGTAGGGGGAAGGCATGGCACAATTTTGGGAAACTCACTACAACATGGAGGCAGGATCTGGGGGCTTTCAGGGTGTCCTCTGGGTTCTCAGGCACTCTGGTAGTTGGAGGCCAGAGGAAGGCCAGAACCCCACACTCTGGTGGTCTGTTGAGCTCCAAGCAGCTACCCCAATGGAGGAGATCCAAACCCACCCTCTCAGGCTGTCTCCTGATACACAAGTATATGTCACATAAACATACAATCAGTCAAAAAAAATAGAAAGAGACAATGTTTTAAATGGAAGGATCACCCAAATGCAGAGGGGTTTTTTTGTTGTTGTTTTTGTTTTGTTTTTGTTGTTTTTTTGTTTTTTCTTTGTGAATTGTACTGAATACAAATACCAGGTATTTCAAGCTTTCAAATGACTATTTGAAATGTTTAAGCTCAGATGTAATGCCCAATGTGAGAAGAGAAACACATGATTTGTGGATTGCTTTTTATATCCACTAGATCTAACCAAGTGACTACAAGTGGAGAGCTATACATGAGTCAAGATCTCTATTTTCATTTGCCTATTGTGATAACTACCTGTGTCCCTTCATTTTTCCATTTTTGTTTGTGATCATCCTACACATGCCTAATTTGTTATTCTTGACATATTCTTCAAAATATGTTGCATGATGTATGTGCATACATGTGTATGTTGGACATAATACTTTAAAAAATTTTAGTTTCTGCAATTATTTTTCAGTTATGGAAGAAGAAGGCAAATGCCACAGCATGTATGTGGAGATCAGAGAACATCATGCAGGAGTCATTTCTTTCCTTCCCCCAATGTGACTTGCAGTTATTAAACTCAGGTCCTTTGGTTGGATATCAATCACTCTTACCTGCCAAACAAACTCATGAGCCTTTGGAGTAATTTTTGTGTAAATGATAGAGCTTTTTATTCCTCTGTGTTTTTTTTTTTTCTTTTTCTGATTCCAAACTAAG
>NW_008337823.1:0-774 GCF_000622305.1 Nannospalax galili | reverse complement strand
ACCTAAACATGAGTACATGGAAATTTACAATAGCTTCAAAAAAAGAAAGAAAATAGAAAGTCTGTTCCTACACTATATCTTTGGATGGTACTGACTATGTTTTCTTCTAGTAGTTAAGAATTTCATTCTTTTGCAAGTGGAGATTTAGTTTTGCCAACATTGTTTGCTGAAGATGCTACGTAATATAATCTGAGATCTGGTATGGTGATCCCCCAAGCATTGTGTTTTCACCCAGGATTGCTTTGACAAATTGGGATCTTTTGTGTTTCCATATTAATTTTACAATGATTTTTTTTCAAGCTCTGTAAAGAATGCTGAGGTTCTTTTGATTGGCATTGTGTTGAATCTATACATTGCTTTTGGTAAAATGGTCGTTTTCACAGTATTGTCTGAGATCTGGTATGGTGATCCCCCAAGCATTGTGTTTTCACCCAGGATTGCTTTGACAAATTGGGATCTTTTGTGTTTCCATATTAATTTTACAATGATTTTTTTTCAAGCTCTGTAAAGAATGCTGAGGTTCTTTTGATTGGCATTGTGTTGAATCTATACATTGCTTTTGGTAAAATGGTCGTTTTCACAGTATTGATTCTATTAATCTATGAGTGTAGTAGGTCTTTCCATCTCCTAGTTTCTTCCTCTATCTCTTTCTTTAGAGACTGGAAATTTTCATTGTTGAGATCTTTATTGTCTTTGGTTAGGTTTATTCCTAAATATTTTTTGAAGATATTGTGAATGGGTGGGTTTCCTTGAATGCTTTTTCTGATTGCTTGT
>NW_008337822.1:0-291 GCF_000622305.1 Nannospalax galili | reverse complement strand
CACAACTAAATTACATCAGAGGGCCAGTAAGATGGCTCAGTGGGTAAGGGGTGTGACAACCTGAGTTCTATCCCTGGGACCCATATAGTAAAAGAAGAGAACCAACTTCCCAAAGTTGTCCTTTGGCCTCCATGTGTGCACCATGTGGCACAGGCTTTCACACATAAACACACATACACACACACACACACACACACACACACACACACATAAATAAATAACTTTTAAATGTAATAAAAGCATATTAAAACAAAGTATAACTGAGCCTAGAAGATTTTATATTAAACATTT
>NW_008337821.1:0-241 GCF_000622305.1 Nannospalax galili | reverse complement strand
TCTGGAGGCAGAGGGGGAGGATCACCATAGATTTGAGGTCTAGTCTTGTGCATTCTAGGCCAGCCAGGGCTAGGTAGCAAGACTCTGTCTTTAAAAAAAAAAACCTCACAGAGATCTGCCTGCCTCTGCCTCCCAAGTGCTGGGACTACAGGCGTGCGCCACCACGCCCAGCTCCAAATAAAATATATTTTTTTTAATTAAATTGAGGAGGCTGGAGAGATGGCTCAGCAGTTAAGAACAC
>NW_008337820.1:2419-3125 GCF_000622305.1 Nannospalax galili | reverse complement strand
TATCAGAAGGTGAGGCCTGAGGCAGCAGGGTCAGGGAAGGGGTGGGTGAGGTTATTCACTGCGGAGACAACCTCAGGAGAGAGGGCGATAAGGTAGAGCAGCAGGGTCACCTCAGTCTCTATGATGACACCGTGGGAGAGTCCTACCCAGCTTTCTTAGAGGCCAAGCTTATGACTTGGAGCCATCATTTAGCCCCAGCAGCATCCTGCAATGGGTCATATATGTTGTGAGAACAACTCTCCTTTCTGCTAACCCTGCCAGGGTCTGTGAGCCAAAAGAATGACTGTGGGAATCACAGCGAAATATTTCCAGTCATCCCTGATCTCAAGCTAGAGGTAGCAAGAAATGACAAGAGAGCATTTTCCGTTCATTCAAGAGATGGACCGTTGTGGTACGGGAATAAAAAAGCTACTATGGTAAGGATCAAAGAGTGAAGAGGTAATAGAAAGTCACCTAGGATCCCAATAAACTTGGGATGTTTAAGTTCTAATTTCAGTGAAACTGGGTAATAGCCACCATGTGTTTGCCAAGTCTTCTCTCCCTAATGCTAGGCACTAGAAGCAGGGTGTGTGTCGTCCTTAGGCAGCCCCAATTCTGTCTGTGACTGAAGGTGCAGGGAAGGTCCAGTGAGGTCCTCCTTCACCTGCTGTATCAGGTGTATTCTGCATCAGGTCCCTGGCACCTTGTCTCCCAGGGAACACGGTAT
>NW_008337820.1:0-1683 GCF_000622305.1 Nannospalax galili | reverse complement strand
AGGCAGAGCTCTGTGCCATTGAGGCCAGCTGGGGCTACAAGGAGACTCTGTCTCAAAAAATAAACAAACAAAAAAATCTAAAAAGTAAAGAAATACAATCATGTAAAAATTAACTTATGATAAAATGGACATTTCTTCTTAGTAGACACAGAATGATTTGGAATATTTCCAAATACATAAGAAATTTCTGGAATACAACTGCCAATGATATGGGGTTAAAATTGATTTTGATCCTTATCTTTACTTTCCATAAGATCTTAGGTTTTCAGGTTAAAAAAATAGCACAAACTCGGTTTTTGTGAAAGTTTAGTTAGCTTACAAGCTAGTGGGGTTTCATAACACTTCTTCATACTCCCTTAGTTTTAGTCAACCTGTTCCCATCCCGTCTACCTTTGCTTAACCCTTCAGCTCCCAGTATCTATCCCCCACCCTCTGTTCTTTTGCATCACATGTGCTCCCTCCTATCCTCTTAGCATATTTTTTTACTCGTATTAGGATTTTAAAAGGTTTTCTATTAGCTTATATCAATGATAATAACAATGGGTTTCATTCTGATACTTTCATTCACGTACATATTTTGACTAAATTCTCCCCCATTACTCTCTGTCATCCCCTTCTGCTAACACTGATCTCCATCATCTTCTCAAGTAGTCCCTCTTCTACTTTCAGGTCTTGTTTTATGACCCAATACTTTCTGTTAGAATTTCTCCCAGAAGCATGGGTGAATGTTTATTTGCTGTATGGGCAACTTCTCATGACTACACCACTGAAGAAAAGGTCTCTTCCTCTCCCAGCATCCACTACCTGCCCATAGATCCTCAGGGAAGAAGCAGACCTCCTCTATCTCTAGCCCCCTCCTCTAGCTCTAGCTACATGTAATTGCATATAAATAATCAGGACTTTTTTATTTTTAAAATTTTTTGTGTATTTTATATGCATGAGTATGTGTAAGTGCACCACATGTGTGCAATGCCCACGGAAGCCAGAAGAAGGCATTGGATTCCCCTGGAACTGGAGTTAGGCACAGTTGTTAGCCTCCATGAAGGTACTGGGAACCCAGCCTATGTTCTCTACAAGTGCAGCCAATGCTCTTAACCACTGAGCCATTTTTCCATCCCATAATTAAATTTGTTTTTAAATACATTCTTACAACATAACCTAGTCTGGCCTACAACTGAAGAACTTCTTGCTTCCTCTGCTTTACCCAGGGGTCTGGGTTTTCAGATTCGTGCCACCACAAGTCTCTCTCTCTCTCTCTCTCTCTCTCTCTCTCTCTCTCTCTCTCTGACACAAGGTAGTCTTAACAGGCCTAGAACTCACTATGTAGACCAGGCTGACCTCCAAAACCACAGAGATTCATCCTCCTCCCAGGTGCTGGGATTAAAGGCTGTGCTACCATGCCCACCCTCACACCTCTCCTTTTAAGTAATTCTGGGCATTGTGTATAAGACTCTCCCACCTTGATGTCCCTATGAATGAATCAGGCCTGGGTGGCATAGAAGAGGATGGGACACACTTTTGTGCCCTCTTACAGTGTCAGTGACTCTGCAAAGGAATCTGAACAAATAATGGAAGAAGAAGGTATGAGAGGGTTTGGCATATACTCCTGCCTGGAAAGCTGTGGAGACCTCTCAGAGCCTGGGCAACTTCAGGCAAGAGTCACAGGGTAAGTGATCCTTCTGA
>NW_008337819.1:0-204 GCF_000622305.1 Nannospalax galili | reverse complement strand
ATTCCACCCAAATGAGTTTGAGCCATGCCACTTCTATGCAACAAGGCCTCCAAACTTCCCCAAGTGACCAGAAGGGACTGCCACTCTCTTCTTCTTCCAAAAAGGATCCATGTCCAAACACTATACCCCAAGGCAACCTCACACTTCCCAAACTGGTCCAAGGGGATCTTGAACAACCAAGAGCTACAAAGGGACCTCTTCAAT
>NW_008337818.1:0-409 GCF_000622305.1 Nannospalax galili | reverse complement strand
GATTGCTTTTGACAGTATAGACATTTTCACAATATTAATCGTACTGATCCATGAGCTTGGTAGATCTTTCCATCTTCAGGTATCTTCCTCAATTTCTTTCCTCAAAAATCTTAAAATTTTTATTATACAGGTCTTTCACTTCTTTGACTAGATTTGTTCCAAGCTAGTTTTTGTTTTTTGAGGCTATCATGAATTTGATTTTTCCCCTGATTTATTCTCAGTAAGTTTCTTGGTGTGTATAGGAAGGCTACTGATTTTCAAATGTTAATTTTGTGTCCTCTTACATTGCTGAGTGTTTATCAGCTTTAGGTGTTTTCTGGTTGAGTCTTTATAGTCTTTTATGTATGTAATCATATTGTATGCAAATGGGTAATTTGACTTCGTCCTTTGCAATTTGTATCCCTTTATC
>NW_008337817.1:0-1245 GCF_000622305.1 Nannospalax galili | reverse complement strand
AGGAGAGCAGGAAACAACCTGTCAAGGGAGAAGAAGAATCAGTATAAAAATGCACTGGAGAGCCATCATGAAAAATGACATTTACCTATTTGATTGTTATGTAGGCATTACTTTCATCTCCCATGAGAAGAGCATCATTAGTAGTAATCGTGACAGAAGCATGCTCCCAAGTAGCAATGTGAAATATAGGAGGATCAAGTAAATAAGCCCAATAAGCATCATTAGCAGTAGCAACAGGACTTTGAACAAGAAATACCTCGGTGGTGATCAAGGTAATCATAGCAAGTAGCAAATTTTCGGGTGTAACCGGAAGATGGTGCTCATTAATTAAAGTATCAGCAATTTCACAAGGTTCCAATTAAAGGTTTGGCGAATTCCTTTAAGTTAACCCTAGGTAGGAACATTCCTCTGTCTGGTGGAACAGGAGCAGTGATTGCTACATGAGTGCTGTCATCTTCAGATGGCGAGATTGTGGAAGACAGGAAGCAGGTGAGAGATCAGCTTACAGATGTCTGGTGAGTTTTCTTCCAGTAGAGAAGGTATAATTTCATTGGGATTTTCTGTCTGAGGGTGGAGGAACCTGGGATGACATGGGGGGAGTCCCGTCATAATGTCAAATGAGGCAATCAGGAATCCAAACAGGTGATTCAGTGCTCTGTGAAAAAATATAAGCATATCCTCTTCCCGATGTTAATAAAGCATCACAGCTATGCCTTGTGCATACGAAGGAGAAAAATCTGCACATGATTTTAAGAAATCCGTAAGAGTTCCCTGTCTTCTCACACGTCTGAGTAATGCCTTACAAGCTGCATTAGTGTTTCCAAAGGCCGGTTGTTTAATAGTTAATCCTGCGGCCTCTTCTTGGGGAATCACCTTAGTTACTACATCAGTCAACCAAGCTACAAAAGTCTCATAAGGTTCCTCCCCTCCTTTTTTCACATTTTTCATACCCATTGGCAAAGAGCCAGGAGAAGGAAAGTGCTTTCAAGCTAGCCAGTGAGGGCATCAGCAATAATGCTTTTTGTGGAATCTTTATTTGTCCTATAGGGTCTATCCATTTTCCTGCTCCTATCATCTTAGGCATATCCATTTCTCCAGCCTCATCCTTAAATTTACTGTATCCTGATTCCTTTTTGACCTGTTCTTATTCTACTTTCCATAATAAAAATTGACCTCCATCCATGCAAGATCATGCAACTTGAATCCAATCTGAAGGTGTCATCAAATAACTTGCTAAATTACCCA
>NW_008337816.1:0-757 GCF_000622305.1 Nannospalax galili | reverse complement strand
CTGTTTGGAAACCTTGAAAGAAGTTTCTGTAAGATGTAGGGAAGGTGATTTGTAAAAAGCAGTTAAGCATGCTTAGCATTTTAAGGGAAGAAAAGGGAGGAAGAAAGAGAGGGGGCCAGGAAGGAGGGGCAGGAGGAGAACGAGGACGAGGAGACAGAAAGGGGGATCCCCGACGACATCTTGTGAAACTACTCAATTTTGGCAGGTGCTCTTTGGAGGAACAAGCCCCTGGCAGACCACTCTGGAGTTAGAGCAAGGTTGTTGGCATCTCTCTAATAAGAAAATAAAAGGCCAGTGACGTAAATACAATATGAATGTATGAAATTCTCAAGAAAGGAATGATGACTGTCTCTTCTCACCTCCACTCTGAGCCTCCAGCACAGACAAGGCAAGCCTTGTTGAATCAACCTCCTCCTCTCACTAGGAAAATATAATCGTCTGTTTGCCATCCAGAGCCAGCTGTCTCTTCTTAACTGTTAAGCCATTTTCTCCCATGAGACACTGAGTTCCTGAAAACCAGAACGAGCTCTGGTTACTCGTGGTCTTCACAGAACTGAGCTGTTCACTGTGAATCAGACAGAAAGTAATACACACGTAAAACTGGAGAGTCCCTTGAGCAAGCCATGGAATCTAGTTCATTCCGCAGCTACCTGCTGAGCTCACAGACCTGGACACTGGTGACGACGTGGCCCTGAGCCCTCTCTTTGCCCTTCTCGACACCCCGTACTTCGCTGGTTCTTCAGCGGGGAGCTCCAGC
>NW_008337815.1:4663-12746 GCF_000622305.1 Nannospalax galili | reverse complement strand
AGATGGCTCAGTGGTTAAGAGCACTGACTACTCTTGCAGAGGACCTGGTTTCGATTTCCAGCACCCACATGGCGGCCACAAACTGTCCTTAACTCAAGTTCCAGGGGAATCCGAAGCCCTCTTCTGATCTCCGCAGCATTACACGACACAGCTGCACTCAGTTACATGCAGGGAATACACTCTTATGCATAAAAAATATAAATAAAGAATAATTTTAAGAAGGCAGCATGTAGATGGAGCTCTGAGAAGAGGCTCTTTGAACTTGCTGGGCCTATAGCTATGGGGACCTCAGTGTGCTGGGGTGGCTTCAGGGGAGCTCTTTCTAAGGACTTACTCACCCTTCTTGAAGAAAAATTAAAGGGAGAAAAGATGATGGCTGACTTCCTGACAAATTATCAGGTCTCAGTGACTTTTGATGATGTGGCTATGGACTTTACCCAAGAAGAATGGATTTTATTGGATCAACTAATCTGAGTTCCTGGTTTTTTTGGATTTTGCATAGTTTATATGACATTTGGAAGGAGGTGACTTACAAAAGCAAGGCTTCGTATAGGCTTTTCCTTTTCCATATCCGCAATTCGGGCTCCAGCTGTCTCCCGCCCCCGACTCTCTTGCTCACCGAGTTCCTGTTTTCTTATTTATGAGTGGTATAGTAAGGTTTTCATTATAGGGTTTGGGTTGTTAGGGACACACACACACATATGACAGCATATACACATAATAACCTATGTGTGTTCATGCAAAATATTTTAAGGTATTTTGTTTTAATGTAAGTTCTTTCATTAAATAGACTTAGTTCTCACTTCTGATCCATTTGCTCTGGTTCCCTCTATTATCTCTGAGTTGGCTCAAGTTTCTACTAGTTCCTCAAGAAGTGCTCACAGGAGTGGCATTCTTAGAGTATTCAAAGTCCTTTTCTACAGTCTTTCTATCCCCAAAGAGCAGCTTGCCTGCATACAATGTTCCCTCTCTCCTTTCTTTTAAGTTGAGTGTCTTCTGCATTGTTTCAGTGTCTTCTCAAGTTCCACGCTACTGAGGAGAAATCTGAGGTCACTTTGACTTTTCTTTTCTCCTTTCAAGAATGATTTTGCCTCTCTGCCTGACTATTCACAGAATTCTCTTTATCTTTAAAGTCTACAGGATCTGAAGATTTAAGTGTTCAGTGCTATGCTTGCTTTGATGTCATTATTATGTTGATTTTAGTGAAGAGGAATCCAAGGCAGAAAGTGGATAATTAATAAACTTGCCCACTTCTGGAGTCAGTGGACTAGAAGCTGCCTCCATATGGTGTGGTGAATGAGAAGAGTCGGGATAAGGAATAGGTTGTTTCAAAGAAAGAAAGAGTGGAAGAGCATTGGAAATCACAAAATGGTGATAGGACAGAGATGTATAGAGATAGAAGGGCAGGCAGCCCATGACCCTCACCTCTCGGCTCCACACTGAGGGTAGGTGAAACCAGGAGCCCTGGTGAGAAAGGCCTGACAATCCTGCCCACATTACAAATTAGTTCTGGCAACCTCAAACCCAGTTGGAGGTTCTGGTGAGATAATGACTCCTCTCCTGTGGGTCAGAAGTAGAGAGGAGATCCATTTTGTCATGCCCCTTTTCTAGGAGGGATGTAATCTCACATCATCTTGAGACAGAGCCTATTGTTTAAGACTAAATTACTCTGGGAGACTGAAAACCTAATCTCTGGGTACGAGACAGCTGCAAGAGCCAGCCATGGATGGGGAAGGCTGGACACAGATACACTGAGAAGCTCACGTAACAGGAGGCTCCGGTGGTGAAGGGCTCATTGATTCACAGCTCTGTCCTCTTGAGGGTTAGGTCTCGGAAGCCAGAGGTGGCTGGGACTACATGGGGACCTTCTGTCCTGGGCTTTTCCACTCTAGGACTGACAACTCTAAAACTCAAGTCGTGTGGACACTCCCTGCAACCTCCTTTCCCTCACAAGCTGTTCAATACTGAGCATCATCAGATAGCTAGCTCACAGCTGGGTCCTCCAGTAGCAGGTCTCAGTGCTGCTTTATTTGTCTCCTAAAACCCAGTAAGCAGAGGAGACACCCCTTGGTTAAAATATTAGCCACTCCTAAATGTGCAGACTAGGGGATTCTCTGGAGACAGTGAGAACTTTCCCAGTCCACAGATTGCAGAACCTGAGGTGGTCGGAAGTCGGTGTTGGGATACAAAGGAGGGAGCCCCTAACGTGACTGCTGCACTGTTGGGGTGTCTGGTTCTTACAATCATTTTGCCACTTCTCAATCTTACCTGAGCCTTGGAGGGGGTGTGGTATTGATGTACCATTTGTGACTGAACACTCCATTCACACTTACTCTCTGCACTTTCACTAGTTATGTTGTGCAATGTTTAAATCTCTTGTTCTTTTCTCTCACTCTTAGCATTTTTTGGTCATATGGCCATTTCTCTTCTCACTTTGTTTACATTCTTCTTCCCTTGTCCCCTTTCTCTGATTCCTTTTGTTTCATTAACCTGTTATTTCTACTTTTATTCTAAAAATTCTTTTGTTTAAAGTTAGCATACAAAGTAATGGATTTCATTGTGTGATTTTCATACATGTAGAGCATTTTACTTTGTTCTTGCTCATTCTGGTCCACTCCTCCTCTTGCTGGTCCCCTACCTCCCCTGAGATGGTCCCCACATCTGCCTTCATGTCACATGTATTCTATTACTTTCTCTTCTTATCCCTTCCTCTCATTCCTCATCCTCCTCTCATGAGTCCTACACACACACACACACACACACACACACACACACGCACACACACACACAGAGAGAGAGAGAGAGAGAAAGAGAGAGAAAGGGAGATAGAGATTTATCATTATAAATCTGGTTTGTTTGATTTAATATAATGATCTCTAGCTGCATCTGTTCTCTTGAAAAATGTCATAATTTTGTTTTTCTTTACCATTGAATAAAATCCCATTGTGTATACATGCCATATCTTCTTTATCCATTCATCTGTTGATGGACATCTAAACTGATTCCATTTTCTAGTTATTGTGAGTGGGGCAGTGATAAAGACGCATGTGCAACTATCTTTGTGGTGTGTTGACTGGGAGTCCTTTGAGTGTATACTCAGGCAGGAGTGGTGTATACTCAGGAGTGGTGTTGTTGGGTTTTATGGTAGTTCTATTTTCTTTCTTCCCTCCCTCCCTCCCTCCTTTCTTTCTTTCTTTCTTTCTTTCTTTCTTTCTTTCTTTCTTCTTTCTTTCTTTCTTCCTTCCTTTCTGAGGAAACTCCACTCTGACTTCCATGGTGGGTGCATCAGTCTATATTTCTACCAGCAGTTAATAGGGTTCTTCTCCCCTCACTTCTGCACCGGCATTTTTTGTCGTTTGTCTTCTTGATGATAGTCACTTTGATGGGTGAGATTAATGAAGAAAAACAAAGCATTTCCTGTGAGGAATGGCATCCTCGTCTCATTCAGGTTTTAGTGGAAATGCTGTTTTTCTCCATTAATATTGGCTATAGGTTTGCTGTGCATAGCCTTTGTTGCACTGAGGTGTGTCCATTCTATTCCTTGCCTCTTCAGAGCCTTTATCATAAGAGATGTTGAACTTTGTTTACAGGCTTTTTTGCTTTAATGGAGATGATCATGTGATTTCTGTCTTTAAGTCTATTTGTATGCTGTATTACATATATTCATTTGCATATGTTGAGTCAATCTTGCAGCCTTGGAAAGTTATTCATCCCACCCCACCACCCTCTTGTTGGTCCCCTACTTCCACAGTTCAGTCATGGTGTATGATCTTTTTAACAGGGTCTTCAATTTGGCTTACTAGAATTTTATTGAGAATTTTTGCATTTATGTTCATTAGGGAAATTCATCATAAGGTTTTCAAAAATATATCCTTGGCAGACACTGATGTCCCTTATAGCCACTTGCTGTCAGCCATGGTCAACCCTACTGTTTTCTTCAACATCACGGTCAATGGTGAGCCTTTGGGTCGCATCCCCTTTGAGCTGTTTGCAGACAAAGTTCCAAAGACAGCAGAAAACTTTCGTGCTCTGAGCACTGGAGAGAAAGGGTTTGGTTATAAGGGCTCCTCCTTTCACAGAATTATTCCAGGATTCATGTGCCAGGGTGGTGACTTCACACGCCATAACGGCACTGTCCACAAATCGGTCTGTGGGGAGAAATTCAAGGTACAGAACTTTATCCTGAAGCATACAAGTCCTGGTATCTTGCCACGGCAAATGCTGGACCAAACACAAATGAACAGTTCCAAGTTTGTGCACTGCCAAGACTGATTGGTGGGACAGCAAACACATGGTCTTTGGGGAAGGTGAGTGAAGGCATGAACATTGTGGAAGCCATGGAGCGCTTTGGGTTCAGGAATGGCAAGACCAGCAAGACCTCCATTGCCGACTGTGGACAGCTCTAATACTTTGACTCATGTGCATCTTAACCACCAGACCATTCATTCCTTCTGTAGCTCAGGAGAGCACCTCTGCCCCATCTGCTCACAGTAATCTCTGTGCTCTCACTGCAGTTCTCTGGCTTCCATATTCTCCTTATTCCCCTGCAAGTGTAGTTGGATTGCAGAGTAAAGTTTATGATTATGAATAAAAACGAAATAGGGACTGTTAATAATAATAGATAAATATGCCCTTATCTGGGTTTTTCTTGTGTATGTCTTTATCTATTAAAGCTTCTTGACTTAACTTCGGTAGAAAATATGTGTCTAGGAATATATTCATTTCTTCTAGATTTTTCCGTTTTAGAATGTAAGATTTCAAAGTACTTCTTAATGATCCTCTGGATTTTATTGGAATCTGTGGTGTTCCCACTCCTGTTGATCTCTAATTTTATCAATTTGGGTCTTCTTTCTCTTTCTTTTGGCTAATTTGTCTGCAAATTTGTCAAGCTTCCCTTCTTCAAAGAACCAACTGATTGTAGATTTTCTGTATTGCTCTTTTAATCTCCATTTAATTCATCTGCACCCTTATCTTTATCATTCCTTGGTGGTTACTGCTTGGGGTTTGGGTCATTCTTGTTTTTATAGGACATTGAGGTGTATCATTAGTTTTTTTTAATTTAACCTTTCAAGTTTTTTTCATGTATGCACTCATAATTATAACCTTTTATGTTAGAACTACCTTAGCCATATCCTAAGCATTCTGGCAAATCGTACTTTTATTTTCATTCCATTTTGGGGATTTTTAAGTTTCCTTCCTGATTTCTTCACTGACTCTTGTGGTCATTCAAGAGTGTGTTGTTCAGTCTCCATTTATTTGTACAATTTCTGTAGTTTTTCTTGCTATTGATTTCTAGTTTTACTGCAATATGCTCTGGTAAAACATAATGAATTATTTTGATTCTTTTTATTTGAGAAGACTTATTTGCAGCCTGCAGTATGATCTATTTTAGAGAAGGTTCCATGGGCTGCTGACCAGAATGTATACTCTGCATTTGTTGTATGGAACATTCTGTATGTGTCTGTTCAGTCCATTTGATTTATGGTGAAGTTTAACTCTGAGGTCTCTTTGTTGATAATTTTGTTGATATGATCTACCTAGAGATAATAATGATACATTGAAATGGTATTAATACTATTATTGTACTAAGGTCTATTAGACCTGTTATGTTCATTAGTAGATGTTTTATGAAATCAAGAGCCCAAAACTTTGGTTCATGCATATTTACAATACTTATAACATCATGATGAGTTGTTACTTCTGTTAATATGCAATGGCCTTGTTTTATCTCTTCTATTTTTTGTTTGAAGTCTATTAAATATCAGAAAGTAACAACAGCTTGGTTTTGGCTTTTGTTTGCTTGGGAGATTGTTTTCCATCCTTTGATCATCATTTTCCTTACTCTTTTCATATCATTTTTAGTAGAGTCTTCTTCATTTCTGGTTAGTTTTGCTTATCCTTTTCCATAATTTTTCTTCAGTATCCTTATATGCATACTGTGTTCCAGCTTACTTGCTATTAGAAATGACTGAGTGGCAGCAAGATTTGTGGGGCAGATTTTATGGGCAGTAGAGTAGGGAAAGAGCTAAGACACAACTCAATGACTCTATTTCTGGAAATAGAGTGGTTTCTGCACATAAATAAGTTCACTCTGTATGTGAAGCCCTACCTCTCCTGCCTCTTTTAATCAAGTGAGTAGTCTTTTTTGTCCTTGACATTGAGACTTCATCATTTAGCATTGTGAACAAGGCTCACTTGAGTTTAGATGAGCTCCGTTAAGTCCTAATCTTACCATAGCCCTCTTGAGCACCCACGTGCACATGGTCTATGATTCCTTCTGCACAGCTTCTTTCCCATCTCAGCTGCACTTGAGAATCCCAATCTGTATGTTATGCTTTTTCTTTTTCATTATCATTCTTTCTCCTCTTATACTATCTAGACAGGGGCAAAAAATATTGACTAATATAGCTATGTTCATTCAAGAAGTAAAGGCTAAGTCCCTCATTTTTAAAGATATATTAAAGAACGAGCTAAGAGAAAATGTAAACCATGTGTGTCATCATGTAGTGTATGGAATTGGACAGTCACTTTGGTTTCAGTCCTGTTTATATGTCAGACATTATTTTTGCCACTAATTTATTTGTGTAAAACTGGCAAACTATCTTTTAGACATTTAGCTCTTGTCAGTTCCCTAAACTCATAAATTACTTCTGAAATAGTGGAATACCATTTTGATGTTTTTTTCTAAAAAAAAAAAAGACAATTTGTAAATATCAAAATAACTTTTGTCATCATATGATTTGTTCTTTTTATTTTTTTATTTTATGTGTATGAGTGTGTTGTCTGTATGTATGTGAGTGCACCCATGTCGTGCAATGCTGTAGAGGTCAGAAGAGGACTTTGGATTCCGCTGGTACTGGAGTTAAGGACAGTTCATAGTCGCCATGTGGGTGCTGGGACTTGAACCTGGGTCCTCTGCAAGAGCAGTCAGTGCTCTTAACTGCTGAGCCATCTCTCCAGCCCCATGATTTGTTCTTTTATCATTACATTAATTGTCTCCTAGAAATTATGATATCATGAAAGAGAAAAGATGATAGGTGATGTACAGGAATGGTCTGCTAGAATCTTCAGGGAATAAATTTTGGATAGTTGGTCTAATGATATCAGAAGAGGTGGGCGATGGCTGAAAATATCTAGTGTCAATAGCAAAGTAATATAAGAAACTGTGCTGAGCAGATCAGGAAAGTTCAGAGTCTGTCCTAGAGGGATTGGCTTTGTTTGGGGGCTCGCTCTCCTCCTGGTAAGAAGGATTACAACATCAGATGGCTAGAACCACAGCAAAGACAGAGTGCCTCAGAAACCCTGCACTGTCCTTTCAACTACAGATGTAAAGGAAAGAGACAGAAGTTGCGTGCAGCAGGGGCATAAGCAGGAGGTGAGCACTGGGAAAATCTCTTGCTGGCATTTGCTAGAGCAGCAGCACCCCTAGCCGAGTTGGTGGCTTGGTTACCAGAGGTCCTCCTTGAAATGCAAGATCTAGGAACTTAGAGAAAAGGAATATATGGTAATATATGGTGAAACCTGGCCTGCAAGTACATCTAGACAGCTGGGGAGAAATCGAATAAGAACCATACAGTATTCTGTGAGGTGGAAATCTGGTTTGGAGCCAGAATCTGAAATAGAACACAGACACAGTTTCAAGTGCACATCTGATATCAGGAACGACCATCAAGGCGAGCATTTGCAACCTGACCAATGAGGATATTCCACTGATGGGACCAGTATCTCCCAACCTCACAAAGGACCTCCCAGAGGCATGAACAGCATTCACAACTTAAACAGTGGCTGATGACCCAGTGCTATGACCAGTATTCTCATCTAGTGAAAGATGGCCCAGTGGCATATACAACAGCTGTCACCAAATGTGCAAAAGACCACTGAGGGGTATGACTAGCATCTGAAAGCCCAAGAAAGAACATCTAGGGTTGAGACTGGAACTGGCACCCGGGCAAGATGCTGCATTCAGACCCTACCCCCATCTCTGAGCTTTCTTTCTTTCCCTTTTATTCCTCCTCTATTTATACCTAATGTCAACTTAGCAGGTCAGCTCTGTCCTCATTTCTCTCCCTCCCTCCTCCCTCCC
>NW_008337815.1:1830-4507 GCF_000622305.1 Nannospalax galili | reverse complement strand
AGTCTCTGCTTCTCCGCTGCTTCCCTGCGTCTTCCATGGCTCTCTGCTGCTGGGGCTTTGCCCAGCCGAGTCCCGCCCTAATTTCACCTGTGCACTTTCCTCAAGATGCGAAATCCACCGGCCGCTGGATCACGCGGGAGAGTGTGAGGGCGGCTAAAGCTGGGATCCGTGAGTCAGTGACGGAAAGACAGCTCTTCCCCAGAAGGCTGGATCGTAGGCAGTGAGACAAGACTCAGCTCAGTCAGACTCAGTGTTACAGCTCTTTGTTCAATGGCTCTGCGTGGCTCCAAGCCTCAGTGTCCCAGAGTGATCCAGCTCCTTCAATAATTGAGGGGAATCAGGGAACTTTATACTGTGGGGGTAGTGGTAAAAGCTTCATCTGATAGGTACTTTGGGGATGCCTCATTTGCATGTGGAAATGGGCTCCCACCAGGCTGCCGGACTGCTTGAAAATCACACAGGAAAGCCTAATAGTTACAGAGCGGGAGGCTACATTCCTGTGGCTGCTACTTTACAAAGGAGTCAGGAAAAATGCCGGGAAGATGCCCTGCTGTGAAAGGAGTCTCTGCATATGGCTCCGAGCTCGTGAGCTATCCGGACATGAAGAAACTTCTACTTTACACAACAAAGGCCCCCAACAGACCATCTATTTGTTGCCTATAAGAAATTCACCTTACCATTGAAAACAAACACAACATTAAGGTGAAAGGATAAGAGAAGACATCTGATGGATAGCTTCAGTTGTCAACTTGACATAGCTGGGAAGAGGGATCCTCAACTAGGGAATTACTTCTGTTGGATTGACCTTGTGGGCATGTCTATGGGGGGAGTTTTCTTAGTTGTTGAGTGATATGGGGGGCCCCAGGCCACTGGGGATAGTGGTCCTGTGTTGTATAAGAAAGCAGGCTGAGCACGGCCCAGAGAGCAAGCCAGTAAGCAGCATTAGTCTATGCTTCAGCTCCTGCCTCCAGGTTCCTGCCCCGAGTTGAGTTCCTGCCCTGACTTTCTTCAATGATGAATTGTGACCCAGGAGATGTAAGATAGAATAAACCCTTTCATCCCAAAATTGATTGTGGCCAGTGTTTTTTCCTCACAGCAATAAGAAAGAAACTAAAACGGTATCACAAGGAAATTGAACTAGAAAGCAAGCATGTGTCACTGTTCCAATATCTGACAAAATAGACTTCAAACCAAAATTAGATAAAGAAGATCATTTTATGATGATTAATGAAACAACCCTTCAAGGAGTTATTACAATTCTAAGTATATACTCACCAAGCACTGGTATATCCAATTTCATAAACTAAACACTAGATGTAAAGATACAGGCTAACCCCAACACAATAATATTGGATAGTTTCAATTACCCACTCTCACCAGCAGACAAGTCATCCTGACAAAAACCAGAGAAATGTCCAATTAAATGACATCATAGATCAAAGGGACCTAACAGGTATCTACATCCAAACACTATGTAATATACATTTTTCTCAGCAGCCCGTGTGACTTTCTCTAAATAAGATGATATATTAGGACACAAAGTAAGTCTTAACAAATACAGGAAAAGTGAAATAACTTCTTCCATCCTATCGGACCACAGTGGAATACAACTAGAAGTCAACAGCCACAGGAACTTCAGAATATGCATAAACACCTGAAAACTGTACAACATACTTTTAATGAGGAATTAGGGCATTCCAAAATTGATTGTGGCCAGTGTTTTTTCCTCACAGCAATAAGAAAGAAACTAAAACGGTATCACAAGGAAATTGAACTAGAAAGCAAGCATGTGTCACTGTTCCAATATCTGACAAAATAGACTTCAAACCAAAATTAGATAAAGAAGATCATTTTATGATGATTAATGAAACAACCCTTCAAGGAGTTATTACAATTCTAAGTATATACTCACCAAGCACTGGTATATCCAATTTCATAAAACAAACACTAGATATAAAGATACAGGCTAACCCCAACACAATAATAATGGATAATTTCAATTACCCACTCTCACTAGCAGACAAGTTATCCTGACAAAAACCAGAGAAATGTCCAATTAAATGACATCATAGATCAAAGGGACCTAACAGGTATCTACATCCAAACACTATGTAATATACATTTTTCTCAGCAGCCCGTGTGACTTTCTCTAAATAAGATGATATATTAGGACACAAAGTAAGTCTTAACAAATACAGGAAAAGTGAAATAACTTCTTCCATCCTATCGGACCACAGTGGAATACAACTAGAAGTCAACAGCCACAGGAACTTCAGAATATGCATAAACACCTGAAAACTGTACAACATACTTTTAATGAGGAATTAGGGCATTAAAGAAATTAAGAAAGATTTTTTTTTTAATTCTAGAATTGAATGAAAATGAAAACACAACATACCAAAACCTATGGATAAAATCAAAACTATTGTAGCGGTGAAGTTTGTAAGTACAAGTGCCTTCATTAAAAAAAAAATCCAGAGAAATCTCAAATAAATAGCTTAATGATGTACCTGAGGGTCTAGAAAAACTGAGAACAAAACCCAAAATCAGTGAGTGGAAAGAATTAAGAGGAGGGCAGAAATTAGTGAAATGGAAACAATAACAACAAAAATACAAAGAATCAATGAAATAAAGAGTTGTTTCTTCGGAAAGATAAATAAGAACAAACCCATAGTCA
>NW_008337815.1:0-1014 GCF_000622305.1 Nannospalax galili | reverse complement strand
ATATATATATACTGGTTTTGATCCCTATACAAAAACCGGTTCCAGACAGATCAAAGACCTTAGGAAAAAGTAGAGAAAACATTTCAAGAGAGGGTACATAAGGGCTTTCTCAAAATCACTCTGGTTGCTCAGAAAATAAGGAAAACAATTGATAAAAGGGGCTACATGTGATTAAAAGACATTTTGCACATGGTCCCCCTGTAGCCCCAGATGGCCTGGAACTCACTATGTGAGCCCCTGCCTCTGCCTTCCGAGTGCAGGGATTAAAGGCATGCACCACTACATCTGGCTCTTTTTCTTTTTAGAAAGCAACTTAAAATTTTTTTAAATTATTTTTATTTTATGTATATGCGTATATAGCCTGCACATAAATAAGTGCACCTGTGTAGTGCTGTGGGGTCTCTCCTTTCCCTCGTGGGTCGTTGGCCACTGGTCCATGAGGACAAAGGGAGCAGAAGCGACAAATGGGGTCAGGACAGCCAGTGAGCAGGGACAGATGAAAGCCCTTCGGGGAGGCAGGTTCAGTGATACAAACAGCTCCAGACTCAGTGAAACAGCTCCGTTTATTCAGTGGGATGTTAGGGAAAATATAGTGTGGAGGCAGTAGCCAATGCTTCAGCTGATAGGTGCTCATAGTATGCTTTATTTACATGTGGCAGTAGGATCCTATCATCCAACTACTGGGCAATGCCTAATTATCATACAGAAAAAATCTGGGGGGTAGTTTTTACTCCAGGTAACTATGCCAAAGGTCATGTTCCAAATAAGGTCAGGCATCCGTGCTTGGTGGCACTTTCCAGGTAAGTCAGGCAGAGAGCAGGAAGCCCCCTCCTGAGAAGGGAAGTCTTTCCATATAGCCCCTTAGAGCTATCCTGACATGGAGGACTACAACCCTAGCAGCAGGGTTCCCCAACATAGTGCAATGCCAGTGGAGGTCAGAAGAGGCTGTCAGATCCTCTGAGACAGGAGTTACAGGCAGTTGTAAGCTGCCATGTGGGTGCTGGGATTTGAACC
>NW_008337814.1:2232-3372 GCF_000622305.1 Nannospalax galili | reverse complement strand
CCAGACAAGCCTGAGAAGTGTACCTCTCACCATTCATCCAAGAAGCTTTTTGTAAAATACCTAGAGATTATTACAAAGTTCCACAACGGATGAAACAGAGAGAATACATGTCTGTGAGGTGTCCAGCCTTAGGTGACACATATGCAATGCAACTTCTACACCTAAATCTCGGAGAATATCACAGAATTGGTGCAGAGGAAATATCAATGCTACTCTCAACTCTCACCAGAGAAGTTTCCTCATTCAGCAAACAGTGATTAACCCAGAGACCCACAATTGATCAAAGTGCAAAGAATAAGAGACTTCATGATACTGATCCTTTAGTAGGACACTTATATCAAACTTAGTCCACTCAAGGCTCAAGAATTAGGAAAATTGTAAGAGCAAGATATGGTGAATGACCCCCAGGAAACAGTTTTCCAGATAGCTGGATAATTACATGAATTCAAAGCAATGCTGACAGCATGCACAAGACTCACATTTTCCGAAGCCAGGCAAAATCCCAGCATAGAAATGGGGATTTGTATGAGAAATCCCAACCTTAGCTGAGTAACTATTGACATCCAGTAGTTGTTGGGAAAGGGAGAGCCAATTTTCATTAAGGATGTGACACTAGATAGGTTTACCAAGCTGCAGTGGATTGAATCACACTGAAGGGCATTTTGGGACACAAATTTTGCTTGACAGGCATTAATATACATGGCAGAGTAAATGAAATCAGATGGGGACATTAAGAGGGGTGCAGATGCAGGAGGGGATATAAATATGATCAAAATACATTGTCTTAAATTCTACAAATTCACTTAATTTTTTTCATAAAAAGAATGCGTCCTTAGATTGTTCTGATGGTAAAAGTGCTTCCATGACAGCCTGGAGAGCTTAATTTGATGCCTGAAACTCACATAAAAGAAAGGAGGCAACTAATTCCAAAAAGTTGTCCTCTGACCTCCCCACACACTTTCACTGTTGACTGCATGCCCTCCCCCAGATATCACACACTCATTTACTAATTAATGATAATAGTAGTAATAATAAAATTAATAGCTTTAAAAAGAACTCAAACTTTAAATTCTTTTTAATTTGTAGTTAAGATAAGCTGACTAGATATAAGTGAATAAAATATCTGAATCACATGCAATA
>NW_008337814.1:0-1472 GCF_000622305.1 Nannospalax galili | reverse complement strand
CATGTGCATACACACCCACCTAAGTATGTGTGCATACATAATACACACACACACACACAAGCATCTCATTTTCTAGTACCTTACTGCATCCTTATGATATCCCTATGAGATACAGAGGTCTTGAAGTAATTATATTGTGATATTCTTTCCTATACGGCACTAACATAACGTCTCAAAGCAAGTTCAAATAATGAAGTGGTGATGAAGGTGCCATGGCTTTTGCCTCCAATCTGAGCCATGGTATTATGTGATGAGAAGAGACTGGGATTCCTTGGGAGACCTCAGGAGCTTTTCTTTGTAGTGAGTAGTCAGAGTAGAGGCACCTACCATGTTACAGCACAATAACAGCCCAAGAGAGGGGTTGTGAAAATGGTTCAGTGGATAAAGCACTTGTTGTGCAGGCATGAGTACCTAGAGTTCAAATTCCCAGAACCCACGTAAATGCTAGGCAGGTGTGGTAGCCACATGTCATCTCAGCACTTAGAGACAAGCGACAAGCGATCCCTGGGTGAGATGGCTAGGTAGATTATCTGGAATTAGAGAGCTCCAAGTTAGTCACAGATCCTGCCTCAGTCAATAATATACAACAGAGTTAAGGAATATCCTCCAAAATTAAAAATTAAACCACTATAATATACATCAAATTCATTACTGGTAAAGTGTTAAAAATGAAATCAGTGTGTGGACAGGACTTCTGCACATTGTAGTTCAAGACATCACTTTTCACTATAGCTAAGAAATAGAATAAATCTAAGCATACATGGATAATTAAAAAAATATTGTACAGATGCACAATGAAGTACTAGTTAACCTTAGGAGAAAGTACTTTTGTTTGTCATACTGTATGTGAAACTGGGGAACATTATGTTATATTGAAAAGTCATGCAGAGACATGCAGAGATCACGTAATCTTGGATATTTGTCAAAAGTTAAAAGGTTAAGATAATGCAGGTAGGGAAAAGAATGATGGATAATAGAAGATGGGGGTTGTGGGAACTGGAAGATGTTGGTTAAAGGGGTTAAAATATGTTAGGCAAGAGGATATTGCACAACACGGTGGTTTTACTAACTGTAATCAATTACATACCTGAAAAATTCTGAGAATATGTTTAACGGGTTCTCTTTTATGACAAAATTCAGAAGTGTATGACATAAAACATTTAAAAGATTTATTTAGCCATTTTATGATGAGCACACATGTCAAAACATCCTGTTATATACCATAAACATATACACATTTTTTACTTGAAAATAGATTTAAAAGTCTTTGCATGGTTCAATGGAGAATGGTGGCTTCTGTTAGAACTAAGTGATTGACACCATGGTGGAAAGAAGGATATATCTCATTTCTGTTGTGGTATGTACTTATAGCAGTGCTCATACCATAATATGTGCTACATTCATCTATTTTCACAGTCTTGCTTTCCTAAATAGCACTAAAGGCCTACATACTTGACTTTTGTCCCTATAGT
>NW_008337813.1:0-1217 GCF_000622305.1 Nannospalax galili | reverse complement strand
CACTCAGCATCCCGAGAGGCAGGGCGGAGCTCGTGCGGCTCCACCTCTGGTTGGGGGCTTTTCGCAGTTGATGGCTGTTGTGGGTAGAAGAGTCAGTATACTTTTGGGTTGTGGCCACTGATGGGTCACCATGCTCCAGTGGTCGACCCCATGTCCGTGTGCACACAGGCAGCACTAACTGGAATCAGTGGGTTTAAAAAACAGAAGACACGGTGGCGTACAACTTTAATCCCAGCACTCAGGAGGCAGAGGCAGGCAGAACTCTATGAGATTGAGGCCAGCCTGGTCTACATAGAGAGTTCCAGGCCACCTGGGGTACAGGGAGACCCTGTCACAAAAAGTGGGGAGGGGCATAAACTTGGGAAGATGGTATGATGACAGTGTCTGACCAAAATACTGTGTATCTGTATGAAATTCTCTGAGAATAAATAAAAACATATTTTATAAAAGGAAAAAAAATGCCATGAATCAGTGCTAATCTAACACCTGGCGTCCTCACGAAGAGGGCAATTTGGAAACAGGGACAGACAACCAGAGAGAATGTGACGTGAATGTGCCCGTGGAGGACACAGCCATGCGACTGCCATGACATTTACAAGCCACCCGGTGCCAATAATATTTGGAAGCATGACAAGCCAAAAAAGTTAAGGAAAGCATCTCCCTAGAGGCTTTAGCCAGCCTGGCCCAGCCAACACTTTGATTTGTGACGAGCAGCCTCTGGAACAAGTTCGATGTGCCTTGTTTTGACTCGGGAGCTGGGGAGATGGCTCAGCAAGTAGAGTATCTACTATGTAAGCAAGAGGCCTTGAGTTCGAGTTCCAGCACCCACACACAAAGTTGGTAGTACATGTTTGCAACCCCAGTGCAGGAGAGACAGAGACAGAGGGTCTTGGGGCTCACTGCCAGCCAGCCTAGCCCAGTTAGTGAGGCCCAGGTTCAGTGAGAGAGCCTGTCTCAAAACAGGATGGAAAGTGACTGAAGAAGCCAGACATCAACCTAGGACCTATACCCACATACTCATAAATGTACACACATACATGCACAAACACACATCAAGAAAGAAGCAGCTAGTTTATGATGCTTCGTGACGGATGATCTCATTAAACCCAGCTGCCCATGTGGTAGGGCATCCTGCATCACGTTCACCACCATCACCAACCACTACCTCCATGTTCACCCCCCATCTGATACCATGTTCGCCACCATCACCACAGCCA
>NW_008337812.1:0-235 GCF_000622305.1 Nannospalax galili | reverse complement strand
ACCCTACGGGTCTCAGCAATTGTTCGGAGCCCCAGGAGCCCGGTCTCTGCCTGGCGGCCATAGAGAAGGGGCTGAGCACAGCGTGGGGAGGCCATGGAGACGCCCCCCATCCCTCGCTGCCGGAGTTTGCCGGGCTGGCCTCGGGCTCGGGCTTCACTTGAGGTCCCCGGCGGCTGCTAGCCCTGAGAGCATGGTGCCCGTGCCCCGTTGGTCTAGTTCCTGGGTAGCTGCTTCT
>NW_008337811.1:0-313 GCF_000622305.1 Nannospalax galili | reverse complement strand
CTAAAATCAGTTAATGAATTTCTGACTTCCAAATCCTTTATATTTCTCTTTCTATTGACACTTCTCAACTCAAACCACTCAGCCATTTATAAATGATGCTATCACTGACTATTCAAAAAGAGATTATTTTATTTTTATGATTTTTTTCTTAATCTTCGTGTGCATGTTTATGGGTATGTATTTGTGACTGGTATGTGCTTATGGGTGAGAACAGGTACCCATGTGCCACTGAGCACACGTGAAGGAGAGAGGATAAACTTAGGTTAGTTCTTGCCTTCCACCTTGTTTGAAGCAGGTCTTTCTGTTATTCAAT
>NW_008337810.1:0-375 GCF_000622305.1 Nannospalax galili | reverse complement strand
TTGCTCTGGAGTGTGTTACTGAATATGTTAAAGCTGTAGTGAAAAGCTTCAAATCATGTAGTTATTAAAAATTTTAAGAAAATGATTAAAAATAATAATTCTTTAAAGCATAGACATTTGCTCCTTAATATAGTAGGTGTGAAAAACATTACCATTGAAATCTACCTGATGACTTGATATCCATGCTCAGATGCCAAGGAGCTCAGAAAGTAACCGACTGTGACTAGTAATAATCTGATATATAGAGATTAGAAACGCATGTGCAAACATCTTAATGTCAATTGCATTAAAAATGAAGTTTTCTGCATGAAATGCTGTATATTAATAATGAAATGGAGATCTTTTTTAAAGTTTAGAACCTCATTTAATTTTATG
>NW_008337809.1:2084-2803 GCF_000622305.1 Nannospalax galili | reverse complement strand
GTTTACATTCATAAGATCCATTTCCATGATGGATAACACTATGTATTTAAAAGGAATTGTGGTCTCTGAAGGCTTTAGCATACTGTTCATATTCATACAGTTTTTCTCCAGTTTGAGTGTTTCTATGGGATTTAAGGGATCCTAGATGTGTAGGCTTTACCATGCTGTTTAGATTCATAGACAGCAATTTTCCCCAGTATGAGATCTTTTTATGCAACTGAAGGTTTCCAGGCTATCTGAAGGTGTTGCCACATTTTAAAAAATTCATATGATTTTTTTTTCAAGTATGGGTTCTTTCACATAATTGAAGGCAGATGTGAAGGCAGTCTAGCTGTGACATCTGTCACCCTATTGATTCAGCTGATCTGGCTAGCTAGGCAGGTGTCCTTTTCCTGCCTCAGTGCTCCACTTCTGTCCTTTCCAAAGTTGTGTGCTCAATCGAAGAGGAGAAGAAAACAACCTTTCTCAATAGAGGACTGGTCTTTGGTCAAGGGCATGTGAGTGGCTGCGCTCCCCTGCTAGAATGTCCAGACAAGCTCTTATATAACTGAAAGCATGTGTAGTCCCTAACGACTACAGCACACTGATTAAATTGATACAACTTTACCCCAGTATGAATTATTTTATGTCTTTAAAGGGAAATGAGTTCTCTGAAGGCCTTACCACATTGTTTGCAATCATATGAGTTCTTTTATGTATTTAAAGGTACCCATAAAATA
>NW_008337809.1:0-1284 GCF_000622305.1 Nannospalax galili | reverse complement strand
AAAATAAAATGAGATTATGCGAATCCATTTCATCGCCATTGTCTGAGTAAGCTCAACCTGCAGCAAGACCGGTCATAGGCTCAACTAATAGAAATAAAGAAAACAGGGCACTTTGCTGAGTTAAGCCTAATAACAATTATCTAATAGGATTGATGAAGGGGATCCATGCCATTCTGCATCTGACAAGCTCCACTGGGTATCTGGCATATGCTAAGTATTCAGTAGTGGAAGGAAGCACAATAGAAGGACCTAGAAACCTATAAACATTGCCTCCTTAAAAATTCAGGACTGGAGAGATGGCTCAGCAGTTAAGAGCACAGCTCGGTGAGGTAGGAGAGTGGGGAGAACAGCAACCAAGAGCCTGAGAGGAGGAAAAGAATTCTTGTTTCTCAGCTATGGGCTCAGGCAGTTACCCTCTGGACAGTGTTCTGTTTGGAGTCCATCTTACCATTCTGGGCCACCACTGGCATCGTACTCTTTAATTTTGGGGCCCATTGAGATGGTGTTCTAGACTTCAAATCCCTACCTCTATAAAGGGTGGCCCTGATGGGACAGATGTGAACCTGAAGGCACCTGGTGGGATCTGCAAGCCAAACCAGCAGGCATTGGGACCCTCGGGCAGTGGAAACAACATCTGTCTTCCTACTTTGGGGAATTATCTTGTGTTTCAGGAAGACATAGACCTGCCACGGTCCTGGGTTAGAGCCTGTCTGAATCTACCACTTCCCATTATCCCCATAGGACTGGGGAAGATGAGAAGGGAAAAATAGATTAGAAATAAGGAAGATTGGGGTACTGGAGCAATGGCTTAGTGCCACAGTCCTGGGTTAGAGCCTGTCTGAACCTACCACTTCCCATTATCCCCCATAGGACTTGGGAAGATGAGAAGGGAAAAATAGATTAGAAATAAGGAAGATTGGGGGACTGGAGCAATGGCTTAGTGGTAAGAATACTACCTATTCATTCAGAGGACCTAAGTTTGATTCCCAGCACACACATCAGGTGGCTCACACTGCCTGTAACTCTAGCTTCAAGGTTTCTAATGCCCTCTTCTGGTCTCTTCAGGAACCTATGCATACATAGCATACATTCATACAGAGAAAAAAAAATACACATAAATTGTTAAATATAAATAAAATTCTTTTAAATCACACTTTGAATAAAAAGGAAGATTAGAGGTGAGTAAGTTTATGGAAACAGTGCAGTTAAGTCTGGAGGTGCAACGGAGCTCACGAAACTCAGGAGTGATGTGGACCCTGAACAGCCATATGGGCATTGTCTTTA
>NW_008337808.1:0-695 GCF_000622305.1 Nannospalax galili | reverse complement strand
CATGCAGTGGAGTCCATCATTAGACAACCTCCTGACAGGTGGCTGTCAAATACCAGGGTGACCCATTATCAGGCATTACTATTAAATCTAGAAAAAATCAAGTTTGGAAACCCTGCCACCCTAAACCCCGCCACGCTACTACCAGCCACCAAGAAAGGCTCTGAGATTCCTCATGATTGCCAGCAAATACTTGCGGAGACACATAGGACCAGAGAAGACCTCACTGACCAGCCCATAACAGATGCAGATGCCACTTGGTACACAGATGGGAGCAGCTTTCTATGAAATGGTGAGCATAAGGCAGGGGCGGCGGTGGTCGATGGGGAAAAGATAATTTGGGCCCAAGCCCTGCCAGCTGAAACATCAGCCCAGCGAGCTGAATTAGAAGCTCTAGCTCAGGCCCTAAAATTAGCAAAGGGCAAAAAGGTCAATATTTATACTGACAGCCGCTATGCATTTGCCACTGCCCATATACATGGGGAAATATATCAGAGGTGGGGACTCCTCACCTTGGCTGGTAGGGACATCAAAAACAAAGAAGCAATAGTGGCCCTTCTACAAGCCTTGTACTTGCCAAAACAGGTCAGCATAATTCATTGCCCTGGACATCAACGAGACCAGGGGCCGATTGCTCAAGGCAATCAGATGGCGGATGAAACTGCCCATCAGGCAGCAGAAGGTACATACATTCTTTA
>NW_008337807.1:0-757 GCF_000622305.1 Nannospalax galili | reverse complement strand
TGTCCCTGCCATGCTCAAACTGTGAACCAAAATAATCCTTCTCTTAAATTGCTCTTGTCATCTGTGTTTTCACAGCAATGGGAGAAGCAACACAGCACCTTGGCCTCATGGTGGATTCATTGAGCTGAAGAGCGGGTGGAGACGAGACTGTTTTAAACTAGACTGGGACCTTTGTGTGCACATGTGAGTGCATTTTTTTTTCTGGGGACAAAGACAAGTTCTCATTGTGTAAAATAGGCTGGCCTGAAACTCATGATCCTCTTGTCTCAGTCTCCCAAGTGCCGGTATTGCAGGTGTGTGCCACTATGTCCAGTTTCTAGTGTGTAGTGTGTGTGTGTGTGTGTGTGTGTGTGTGTGTATGAACTCCTGTTTGTGCACATGCAATGTGTATGTGTGCATGTGGAAGCCAGAGTGTTTTCTTCCATTCCTCTCAACTTCACTTCTTTTGAGGCAGGGTCTCTCACTGAACCTGGAGCTCACTGCTTGGCCAGACTGACTGGCCAATAAGTTTTGGGATCTACCTCCCTGGTGCTAGAGTTATAGATATGGGTTACCATGCCTGACTTTTATGTGGGTGCAGAGATCTGCACTCAGTTCTTTATGCTTACACAGCAGGAAGCTTGCCAACTGAGACAGCTCCCCAGTCCTCAGTGTGTGGTTTTTAACAACAACAGCAATCAGAAGCTCAAAATCTAATGTCCTTGAATTTTTTTTCTGTCATTTTGAGACAGGGTCTCCCTGTAGCTCCAGCTGTCCT
>NW_008337806.1:0-709 GCF_000622305.1 Nannospalax galili | reverse complement strand
TAAGAGATGGAAGCAACCTAAGTGTCCCTCAACTGACGAGTGGATAATGAAGATATGGATCATTTATACAATGGCATTTTACGCAGCAGTAAAGAAAGATGAAATCATGAAATTTGCAGGTAAATGGATAGAACTAGAAACTGTTATACTAAGTGAAGTAACACAGACTCAGAAAAAAATTACGTATATTCTCCCTCATATGTGGATCCTAGCACAAAATCCTGATAAGTAAATATGTATACAGACATAACTACAGGAACCGGGATAATGAAAAGGGACCAGGGAGGTAAAGGAAAAGAAAGCATCTGAAAAAGAACAGTAGTAAGCAGGTGTTAATAAGGGAGACATGGATAAATATGGGGTTATTTTAAGGGGAGGAGGGTTATACAAGGAACCTATGGGATAAAGGGAAAGAAGGAGCTCAAGAGAGTTTGGGCCATAGGCGAAGGTTATAATTAAGGGAGAAATGGGAAAAATGGGGGCACCTTAAATGGGGAAACCATGGCGGAAGGGTTAGACAATATGAGAGATAAATAATGCCTAGCTATTTAAATTAAAAAAACCAGAAGGAACCATATTAGTCCAACAACCTACTGACAAATTATACATACAACTAGATCAAGGAATATAATATATGTCTAGGCAGGGTTTATCTGAGGTTTTGTCTTTGCCCAAGCTTTATCTACATGGCACATGGTAATTAAAAGTA
>NW_008337805.1:4703-5747 GCF_000622305.1 Nannospalax galili | reverse complement strand
ATGACGCTAAACAAAACCCTAAGCCTTACACTCATCCTCAACTTACTCTAGGCCTTTTCCTAACCCTAACTCTAACACTCTCCCTAAAGTTGACACTATCCCTAAACATAATCCTAGCACTGACCCTAATCCTTAGGCTAGAACAATCTTACCCTAGTCTTAAACATAGCCCTAATCCTAAACCTAATGCTAACCCTAACCATAGTACTAATTCTAAACCTAATCATAACCCCAGCCTTAACCCTAACCATAATGATGTTAGCCCTAACCTTAACCCTAAATCTCAAGCTAACCCTCATAGTAATATTAAACATTGACCTTATCCTAAACTATCCCTACCCTTAACCATAAACCTAACCAGAAAATTAGGCCTATCCTTAACTCTAATCCAAACCCTACAAGTATCCCTAGATGAAAACCAAACAGTAGCCCTGAATATAATCCTTATCTTAATCATAAAACTAACACTTCTCCTAATCCTAACCCTATCCATAAACCTGATCATAAACATAGCCACAAACTAATGAAAATCCTGACTTTTTCAAGCCATAACCCTCAAGATAACACTACTCCTAATTCTCAACTTAAACCTCTTCTTAAAACTAACCCAAACGTTAACTCTAACCAAACCTCTAACACTAATACGAAACCTAAATATAGCCCTAGCCATAAAACTAACCCTAAAACTACCTCTAAGCCTAAATTTAGGCTTATGTTTAGGGCTAGAGTTAGGGTTAGGCTTAGGGTTGTGCTTAGGTTTAGTTCTATGCATAAGTATAGCGTTAGGATGAGTGTTAGGCTAATAACTAACAGTAAACCTAGCCCTATCCCTAAACATACACATAGCCCTAATCCTAATCCTAAACCTAACCCGAATTGTAACCAAAACCATAATACTAACCCTAATTATATACTCTAGAACCAAACCTAACATTAACCAAAGTTTTAACCATAAACCTTGCTCTAACCCTAAAACTAAGCCTAACCATACACGAACCCTCACGCTAAATCTACCCCTAACCGTAACCTGAACCCTAACCCTAT
>NW_008337805.1:1962-3082 GCF_000622305.1 Nannospalax galili | reverse complement strand
GAGCCTTAACCCTTAACCCAACACTAGACCAAAACCTAACTCTAACCCTAACCCTATCCCCAACCTAACCCAAATCCTAAAAATTAACCTAACCCTTACTCTAACCCTAACTCTAAACATAGCCCTAACCCTAAAGCTCAACACAAACCTGAGTCTAACCCTACAAGTAACCCTAACCCTTACCCTAACCCTAAACCTAAACCTAAGTCTAAAGTTAACTCTAACCATCATGCTAACCCTAACCCTATCCCCAACCTAACCCAAATCCTAAAAATTAACCTAACCCTTACTCTAACCCTAACTCTAAACATAGCCCTAACCCTAAACTTGACCCTATCTCTAGGGTTAAAACTAACCCTAAACACAATCTTAATAATAAGACTAGACATAAGACTATCCCTAACCCAATATTAACCTCTGACCGAAGCTTAGCCCTTATAGTAGTGCTAGCCATAAATTTAACCTTAAAACAATCCCTAAACATAACTCAAATCCTATCATAATCCGAACCTAAATTGTGCTGTAGCCCTAGCCATAAATCGATCCTTAACTCTTGCCCTAACCATAACTCTAATCCTAAACCTAAACACCACCGTAGCCCTAAATCTAAACAGCCTTAAACCTAAACCTAATCCTCCACGTAATCTTAGCCCTAAAATACATAATCCTAAACCTAATCCTTACACTAGCCCTAGCCCTATACATGACCATAATCCTACCCAAAAATCTAACCCTAACTGTATTCCTATCACTGCCTCTAAAAATAAAAATAAACCTAACCCTAGCCATAGGCCTAATCCTCACCATAAATGTAACCTTAATCTAAATCTAACCATAAAATAATCCATCCCTAATACTAACCCTAAACCTAGCCCTAAATCTAACTTTAAACCAACCTTAACCATAGCCCTAATCCTACACCTAGGCATAATCCTAATTGGAGGCATAATCCGACCTCTAAACTGAACCCTAAAACTTACCTAATTGCAATCCTAGAGCGAATCCTAAACCTAACGAAAATCATAATCTTAACACTTAACCTCACCTTACCCCTAAATACAACACTAGCCCTAACCCTAACCCTATCCCTAACCCTAACCCTAAACCTAACCCTAACCAC
>NW_008337805.1:0-1870 GCF_000622305.1 Nannospalax galili | reverse complement strand
CCAACCCTAATCCTAAATTTACACCTCTGCATAACCCTAGCCCTAAAATTACCTCTAACCCTAAGTCTAACCCTAATCCTAGCCCTAATCCTAAACCTAAACCTAACCCTAGCCCTATCCGTAACATTAATCCTAACACTTAACCTAACACTAACCCTAAACAGTACACTGACCCTAACCCTAAACATTAACCTATCCCCTACTCAGAACTAACCTAGCACTAACCCTACCTCAAATCCTAAATCTAACCCTAACCCTAGGCCTAACCCTAACCACAATCAAAATCCTAAATCCAACCCTAGAACTAACCCTAAACCTAACCCTAGTATTAACAGTTGTCCTAACTTTAAACCTGACTTTAGATCTAACCTTAATCTAACCCTAACCCTATCCTCTTAACATAATCCTAGACCCAACACTAACCCTAACACTAATCGAGACCCGACCCATAATTCTAACCGCAGGCCTAAACCTAAAACATAACCCTAAAATTCACCCTAGACTTAACCCCTCTCCTAACCCTAAACCTAAAAATAACTGTGCCCTACCTCTAACCCCAACACTCACCCTAAGTCTAATCATAACCATAGCCCTAGCCCTAGACATAAGCCTAACCCTAAAATTGACCATATACCTATCCTTAAGTATAACTCTAATATTCAACATTGACTTAAACCTAACTCTAACACTAGTCATAGGCATAAACTAAACCCTAACCACAGCCCTAAACATAACCTGAACCCTAAGCCTGAATCTAACCCTTAACCTAACCGTAGCCTCCAAACTCACCCAACTTTAGTCATAATCATAATCCTAAATTTTACCTAACCTTATCCCTAAACATAACCCTAGAAATAACCCTAAACCTAAACCTAACCCTAAACCTAATCCTAAACTAAGTCCTAGGCCTAAACCTAACCTTAAGCCTAGCCTTAACCCTAACCCTAACCAAAACTCAAATCCTCACCTAATCTAATCCTGCACTGACTCAAACCCTAGCCCTAAACCTAACCATAACCCTAAACATAACCCTACCTTAACCCCTACATTATCCCTCAGCAAAACCCAACCCCTGAACTTACCGTACCTTAATCCTAACACTAAACCCGAGCCTAAGTATACATGTAACCCTAGCTCTAACCCTACCTCTAACCCTAACCTTAACCCTAGACCAAACACTAAACCTAACAGTACTCCCAGCCCTTCTCATAACCTTAATCAGAATGATTAACCTAATCTTCACAATAAACATAACCCTAGCCCTAATCTTAAGTCTAACCTTAAGTCTCACCGTAGTCCTATCCCTAAATTTAAACCTAATCCTAGACCTAAACCTAACCTTAACAGTAACCCTAAACTTAACTGTCCCTAACCCTAACCCTAAATCTAACACTATCCATAAAACAAAACATAACGCTAAACATAACCCCACCTCTAAAGGAAACCTCACACTAACCATAAGTGTAGCCCTTGAATTAAGCCTAACTCTAACCTAACCTGATACTAACTGTTGACCTCACCCTAGTCCTACCACAAGCCCTAGAAATACACCTAGCCCTAATTCAAGCCCTAGCCATAATCATAAACGTAACCCTAACCATAAGCCAACACCTACAGGTAAACCTAAACCTGTCCATAACACTAACCCTAAATCTAAACCTAACCCTAGACCTAAACTTAAACCTTACCCTAAATGTAACCCTACTCCTAAAACTAAACCTAAATATGTACCATAGAAACAACCTGAAATGTAACCAAAACTTTAACCATAAACCAAATCTTAACCATACACATAATTCTAGATCGAACGCATACCTCAAACTCTAACCCAAAACCTAACCCTAGCCCTAGCCCTCAGCCTTAAACTAAT
>NW_008337804.1:1893227-1906722 GCF_000622305.1 Nannospalax galili | reverse complement strand
TATTTATTTATTTATTTATTATTTATGTATATGAGTATATTGCCTGCATTAAGTGCACCCGTGCTGTACAATGCCCCTGGAGGTGAGAAGAGGGCATAGGACCCCTGGAACTGGAGTTTAAGATGGTTTTTAGCTGACATATGGGTGCTGGAAATCTAGCCTGGGTCCTCTGCAAAAGTAGACTGTGAAAAAGCAGCCAGTGCTCTTAACTGATGAGCCATCTCTTCAGCCCCTCAGTCATCACCTTAACAACCTTATTTTCAAATATATATACATTCTGAGGTGCTGTGTATTAGGGTTTAGACATAAATGTTGGGAGTGATACTTTGTATCTCATGATATCAAGTTATATGATAATTATAAGATTATGAAGATATAAATATTGGAGAAGAGAAATGAGATGACTCAGCATGTAAAAACACTTGTTGCTGAGTCCAATAACCTGAGTTCAAACCACAGGATGCACGTAGCAGAAGAAAGAACTGACTCCTGAAAGCTGTGCTCTTACCTCCACTGGTAAAACAAGGCATGTGTGCTCACATAAATGGGTACACACAGGCACAAACACACACATGCATACATAGTGCACACACACGAAATAAATAAATAACAGTAAAACTTTTAAAAGTACATTACTTTAAGTATAATAAAAAATACTACTAATTTGGTAAATCTATCAGTTCACAGCTCTACCTACAATGGTAAGATAAGAATCTCAGCCCAGGGGGCTGGAGAGATGGCTCAGTGGTTAAGAACACTGCATGTTCTTGCAGAAGATCCAGGTTTGAATCCCAGCACCCACATGGCAGCTAACAATCATTTGTAACTCCAGTTCCAGGGTATCTGATGCCCTCATCTGACCTCCGAGGGCATGGTACAACACTGGTGCACTTACATACATGTAGACAATACATTCATACACATAAAATAAAAATAATAAATAAAATATTTATAAAAAAGAATTATATTAATCCCTTTAATCTTTGGATATACTTTCCTTTTGGGTGTATAAGCGCATATAGGTGGCCCAGATAAACCAATTTATTTTTACTCTTAAGATCATTTGAGAATCTCTTCCTCAGGGGTTACATGGGCTTGGGAGGAGCCCCTGGCTCCTTTCTTTTACCAGATCCATCTATGTGAAGATAAATCAAAGGTCCTACTCGACCATGGCTGGCTTTACTTGGAAGCATGGAAGAAATGTTCCTCTGTGTTGACCCTCCTCTTTGTAGACTGGACACTGGTTCAAGCCCATTTTATGGGGTATCCATGGCCTCCTTGATCAAGAGGACAGATGACTCACAACAGTTACAGGACATTTTCAGAGATGCTCATAGTCCACTGGAACTTAGCCGATCTAGGAGGGCAAGGAGCAAAAACTGGCCTTTATGTCCCTCTGACCAAATTATTATAGGCCTCAAATTATGGCTGTTAAACATCCAAGAAGGTTAATTCTACTAGTCTGGTACTTCAATTACCATGTACTATGTACATTAAGCTTGGACAAAGACCAAATGTCTTCAGATAAACCTTGCTTAGACATGTATTATATTCCTTGAGCTGGTTGTGTGTATAATTTGTCAATAAGTTATTCAATTAACTTGGTTCCCTCTAGTTTTTTAAAATTAGCTAGGCATTCATCTCTTGCATTGTCTAACCCTTCCATTGTGGTTTCTCCATTTAAAGTGCCCCCATTTTTTCCATTTCTCCTGTAATAATACCCTTATCCTATGGTCCCACCTCTCTTTAATTTCTTTCCTTTCATCCCCAAGTTTCCTTGTATAACCCTCCCTCCCCTCTCACCTTAAAGTAACCCCATTTTTCCCCAGATTTCCCTTATTAATGCCTGTTTCCTACTGTTCTTCACATTCATATTCTTTCATTTCCTTTACCTCTCTGATTCCTTTTCATTATCCTGGTCCCTGGTAGTTAAGTCTGGATGAATACTCATTTGTAAGGATTTGGTGCTAGGATCCACATATGAGGGAGAACATACTGCATTTTTTTATTTTTATTTTTATTTTCCTGAGTCTGTGTTACTTCACTTAGCATAACAGTTTCTAGTTCCATCCATTCACCTGCAAATTTCCTGATTTCATTTTTCTTTACTGCTGAGTAAAACTCCATCACTCCTCAGCTGAAGGACATTAGGTTGCTTCCATCTCTCAGCTATTGTGAAAACAGCAGCAACAAACATGGTTATACAAGTGTTTCAACAATAGGATGAGTTATTTGGGTATATGCCAAGGAGTGGTATAACTAGGTCAAATAGTAGGTTCATTTGTAGTTTTTTAAGAGTTCTCCACACTGACTTCCATGAGGTTGAACAAGTTTGCAATCTCACTAGCAATGGATGAGCATTCCTCTTTCCCTACATTCTCTTCAACATTTGGTATCATTTGTTCTCCTGATCTTAGCCAGTCTCACTGTCTCACTGTGGTAAGATGAAATCTTAAAGTGGTTTTAATTTTCATTTCCTTAATTACTAATGATGTTGAATACCTTTTAAGATGCTTCTTAGCCATCTTCATTTCTCTTTTGAGAACTCTCTGTTGAGCTCCTTAGCTCATCTTTTAATTGGGTTACTTCCTTTCTTGGTAATGAACAGGAGCATTTTGTGTTCATTATATATTCTGGATGTTAATCCTCTGTCAGATGTGTTGCTGGAGAAGATTTTTTCACATTCTGTGGGTTTCTCTTCACTTCCTTGGTTACTTCTGTTGATGTATAGAAGCTTTTTAATTTAAAGAGTTCTCATTTATTGATTCTTGACCTTGTTACCTGAGCAATGGATGTTCAGTTTAGAAAATCTTTTCCTACACCTATAGATTTTTGCCAATGTTTTCTTCTAAAAGTTTCAGAGTCTCAGGCTTCACATTGAGGTCTTTGATCAATTTGGAGTTGACTTTTGTGCAAGGTGAATGAGAGGGATTTAGTTTCATTCTTCTACAGGTTAAGATCCAGTTTTGCCAGCACCATTTGCTGAACATGCTGTCTTTCTTGCAGTGAATGTGCTTGGCCCCTTTGTCAAGTATCAGGTGGCTGAAATTACATGTACTCACATTTGGGTCTTCAATTTTGTTCCATTGATCTACAGGTCTGTTTTTGCCAGTACCATGTTGTTTTTATGTCTATAGGTCTGTAATAGAGTTTAAAGTCTAGTATAGTAATCCTCCCAGCATTGCTCTTAGTGCTCAGGGTTGCTTTGGCTATCTGAGGTCTTTTGTGCTTCCATATGAATCTTAGGATAATTTTTCCAATTCTGTGAAGAACTTCATGCAGAGATTTTTATTGGCTTTTCATTGAATCTATAAATGGCTATTTGTAGGATGGTCATTTTCACCATATGAAATCTTCCAATCCATGAGTATGGGAGGTCCTTCCATCTTCTGATGTCTTCCTCAATCTCTTTCTTTAAGGATTTGAAATTTTCATTGTAGACGTCTTTAATGTCTTTGGTCAGGTTTATTCTGAAATATTTTACTTTATTTATTTTGTTGTTGTTGTTGCAGCTATTTTGAAAGGGAGTGTTTATATGTACGCTTTTTCTGATTGCTTGTTATTGGTATATACAAAGGCTACAGACTTTTGTAGATTAATTTTTATAACTTGCTACTTTACTGAATGTGTTAATAATTTCTAGGAGTTTTCTGGTGGAGTTGTTGGCTTCTCTTAGGTATAACACCACATCATTTGCAAGAACGGATAATTTGATCTCTGCTTTTCCAGTATTACTTCTTTAATTTCCTTCTCTTGTCCTATTGCTCTTGCAAGAGTTTCAAGCACTGTCTTTAAAAGGAGTAGAGGTAGTGTACAGCTTTGCCTGGTTCCTGATTTTAAAGAGAATGCTTCTATTTTCTCTCCATTTAGAATGATACTGGCTGTGGGTTTGTTGTATATGGCTTTAATTGTGTTGAGGTATGTTCCCTCCAGTCCAATTCCCTCTTGGACTTTAAACATAAATGCATTTTGAAATCTGTCAAATGCCTTCTCTGAATATGTTGAGATGACCATGTGTTTTTTTTTCCTTTGTGTCCATTTATATGATTTATATCTGTAAGTGCCTACATTAAAAAGTCATAAAGGACACAAAGAAATGACTTAACATGGCAACTCAAGATGCTTAAAAAGCAACAACAAATGAAACCCAAACCCAATAGACATGAAGAAATATAAAAAATCATAGCAGAAATTAATGAAATAGAAAAAAAAACAATAAAAAGAATCAATGATTCCAAGAGATGGTTCTTTGAAAAGATAAACAAGTGTGACAGACCCCTACCCCAGTTAACCAAAAGAAAGAGAGCCTCCAAATCAACAAAATCAGAGATGAAAGGGGATGCATCACAACAGACACCAAAAAGATCCAGAACGTTATTAAGGGAGTACTTTAAAAATCTATACACTACTAAATTTGAAAACGTAAAAGAAATGGATGGGTATCTAAAAGCATGGGAACCACCAAAACTAAACAGAGAAGAGATAAACAGCTTAAACAGACCCATAACACATAAGGAAATTGAAACAGTAATACAAAATCTCAGTAATACAAAGCCCAGAACCAGTTGGATTTACAGCAGAATTCTACCAAACTTTTAAAGAAGATCTGCATCGAATATTACTTAATTCATTCAAAAAGATAGAAATGGGAGGAGAACTTCAAAATTCCTTCTATGAATCACTAATACCAAAGCCAGGAAAAGCTACAACTAAAAAAGAAAACTATAGACTCATATGCTTAAAGAATATAGATGCAAAAATTCTCAACAAAATACTTGCAAACCACATACAGACACACATCAAAATGATCAGCCACCATCATCAAGTCAGCTTTATTCCAGAGATGCAGGGATAGTTCAGTATATGTAAGTCAATAAACGTCATGAATCTTACAAATGGACTCACAGACAAGAACCACATAGCCTATCTTTAACTGGATTGTTTGTTTTCTTGATTTTTTTTTTTTTTTCTTTTTTAGACATACCGGACATTATTCTTCTGTCAGATGTGCAGCTGGTGAAGATTTACTCCAACTATGTGGGCTTTCTCCTCACTTCCTAGGTTTTTTTTTCTGTTTTTTTTGTTTGTTTGTTTGTTTGTTTGTTTGTTTCTGTACAACTCCTTTTAGTTAAGTAAGGTCACACTTGTTGCTTGTTAACCTTAATTCCCAAGCAGCTGATATCTGATTTGGAAAGTCCTTTCCTCTACCTACATCTTGTAGGACTGTATTTTCTTCTAACAGCTTCAGAGTTTCAGGTTTCAAATTGAGGTCTTTGATTCATTTGGAGGTGACATCGTGCAGGGTTATAGAGAAGGATTTAGTTTCTTTCTTCTGTAGGTGGAGATGCAGCTTTATCAGGAGCATGTTTTGAAGATACTCTCTTTTCTCCACTGTGCCTTCTTGTCCACATTGTCAAATATCAGGTGGATGATATTGCATGCATTCTCGTTTGGGTCTTCTAGTGTGTTCCATTGATCTATGTGTGTGTTTATGTGTCAATACTATTCCTTTTTTTATGACTATAGCTCTGCAATAATGTTTGAGATCAAGTATGGTAATCATCCAACATTACTCTTTATTCTCAGAGTTGCTTTGGCTATCTGGGTCCTTTGTGATTCCATATGAATTTTAGCGTTTATTTTTTCAAATTTTCTGAATAATGTTATGGGGATTTTGATTGGCATTGCATTGAATCTATAGATTGCTTTTGGTGGAATGGTCATTTTCACAATGTTAATTCTTGTGATCCATGAGCAAGGAGGTCTTTCCACATCCTGCTGTCTTCTTCCACCTATTTTTATGAAGATTTAATGTTTTCATTTTACAGATATTAAATATCTTTGGTCAAGATTATTCCTACATATATTTTTTTGAGGTATTGTGAGTGGAAGTATTTCCATGAACTCATTCTCCCATATCTTGCTATTGGTATATAGAAAGGTTAATAATCTTTGTAGATTGGTTTTATAACTTGCTTCTTGGTTAAAAGTGTTAATATTTCTTGAGACTTTCTGGTGGGAATTTTGGAATTTCTTGTGTATAATATGTCATCTGCAAATGGGAATAATTTCACCACATCTCTTCCAATTAGTATGTGTTTAATTTTCTTTTCCTGTCTTATTGCTGTAGCAGGACTTTCAAGCACTATATTAAAAAAGAGTGAAGATAGTGTACAGCCTTGTCTGGTACCTGATTTTAATGGGAATATGTAAAAAAATTTTACACAATTAAGAATGACATTGGTTTTTTGTTTGTTCGTTTGTTTTGTTTTGTTTTTTTAGTTATTTATACATTCTGGATGTTAAACCTCTGTCAATGTGTCACTGGTGAGGATTTTTTTCCACTCTGTGGGGTTTTTGCACTTTCAGAACCAAGAAAACAAATGACCCAATTAAAGCTGGGCTAAAGCTGGGCCTGGTGGTGCACAACTTTAATTCCAGCACTCTGGAGGCAGAAGTAGGTAGATCTCTGTGAGTTCAAGGCCAGCCTGTTCTACGTAGTGAATTCCAGGACAGCTGGGGCTACAGGGAGTCCCTGTCTCAAAAAGACCAAAAAAGGGGGGGGGGATCTAAAAATCTAAACAGAGAATTCTCAAAGGAAGAAATAAAGATGGCTAAGAAACATCTTTAAAAATTGTTCAACATAGTTATTAGGGAAACACAAATTAAAATCACCTTAAGATTTCACCTTACCCCAGTCAGGCTGGGTAAGTTCAAGAGAACAAATAATATGAAATGCTGGTGAGCATGTGAAGAAAGGGAAATACTCATTCACTGCTGGTGGGATTGCAAACTTGTGCAACCCTTTTGGAAAGCAGTGTGGAGATCTCTTAAAAAACTAAAAATGAAGCTACCATTTGACCCAGTGACACTACTCTTTGGCATACACCAAATGGAATCATTCTATTGCAGAGACACTTGTGCTACCATGTTTCATGCTGCTCTTTTCACAATAGCTCAGAGATTGAAGCAACTTAAGTGTTCCTCAATTGACTGAGGATTGGTTAATGAAATGGAGTTCTACTCAACAATACACAAAATGAAATATTTAAATTTTCAGGTAATTGGATGGATCTGGAAAATCTTGTACTAAATGAAGTAACACAGACTCAGAAAAACAGAAGACCTTAGGTGCATGTGGGGAAGGAGCTATATAAACTATGAAATCCTTGAGGCACCTCTCTCTCACAAAACTCACTGGCCATTTTGTGCAGCTGTCAGGAAGTCAGAGGATCTATATTTGAATGTGGACTTTCCAGTGAAGCTATAAATGAAGGGGCACCAACTCTTTTGCAAATAAACCCTCATCCTGTGGTGTTTTAGAAAGCCAAACAAACTTAGAATTAAAAAAAAAAAAAACAGAGCTAATGGAAACCTTCATTATTCCACCAAAGCTGACCCCATGTTGGCAAATCCTTTGGTCTTTGATTTCTTATTTCTATCCTCCCCCCTTAAATTTCATCGTATATATATTTATCAGTTATTTCTAGAAAAAAATGTGTTAAAAATTGTCTCTTTTTGGAATAAAATAAATTTCAAAAAAAGAATAATGTTGGATATGGCTTTGTTATATATAGCTTTAAATTTAATGAGGTATGTTCTCTACAGTCCAGTTCTTTCTAGGACATTTAACATCAATGCATTTTGGAATTTTTCAAAGACCTCCTCTGCAACTATTGAGATGATCATGTGATTTTTGTCTTTACGTACATTTATATGATTTATTTTAGTTATTGGCTTACATACATAGAACCATTATGTACCTCTGGAGAAATGCGATGATGGTGAATGATCTTTATGATGTGTGTCATTATGTTATTTGCAAGTATTTTGTTGAGAGTGTTTGCACCTAAGTTCATTTGGACATAGGTCTATACTTTTCTTTTGTGTGTGCCTTCACTTTTTTTCATATTATAGTAACACTGGCTTCACAGAAAGAGTTTGGGTATTCTCCCTGTGATCCTATCTTTTGAAATAATTGAAATATTATTGTTCATAGATCTTTTTAAATCTCTCATATAATCCTGTGTATCCATCTGTGTTTGGGCTTTTTTAGTTGGGAAGTTTTATATTATTGATTCATTTACTTTATTTGTTATTGGTCTGTTTAAGCTTTTAATCTCTTATTGGTTTTGCTTTGGTGATTTTCATAAATTTAGATATTCATCCATTTCTTTTAGCTTTTCTACTTTAATGGAGTATAGATTTTTATTATGTTCTGGATCTTTCTGGTGTCCATTGTGATGTTTCCCCCTTCATCTCTGAGTTTATTGATTTGACTTTCCTTTATTTTGGTTATCCAGACTAAGGGTGTGTCTATCTTGTTTTTCTTTTCAAATAACCAGCTCTTAGATTTATTGGTTCTTTGTTTTTTCCTTGTTTCTATTACATTAATTTCTGGGTTTTGTTGTTGTTGTTGTTATTTCTTCTGGGTTTCTGCTGAGTTTGGGTTTCTTTGTTGTTGCCTTTACAGTCTTGAATTGTACTGTTTAGACATTTGTTCATGCACTTTCTGATTTTTTTTTTAATGCAGGCATTCAGAGCTATAAACTTCCTTCTTAGGATTGTATTTACAATGTCCCAGAGGTTTTGTTGTATTGTACTGTCATTTAATTTTAGTTCAAGGAATACTTTTATTCTTTATTAATTTCTTCTTTTGATTCATTCATCATTCATATGTGTGTTGTTTCATTGCCAAATGTTCATGTAGCTATTGGAGCTTCTTTTGGTTTTAGTTTAAGGTTTACTGCATTTTGGTTTATTAGAATACATGGAATCATGTCAATTTTTTGTGTTTGTTATGTTTTATTTTGTGAACTAGTATATGGTCAATTTGAGGCACTTTCATGAGCTACTGAATGAAAGTATATCTTTGAAGTTTGAGTGAAACATTTGGTAGATGTCTATTTGATCCATCTGATATATGGTACCATTTAATTCAGTTGTCTCTTTTTATTTGTAAAGTTGACCTGTCTATTGGAGATACTGCAGTATTAAAGTCATTTAGTGCTGTTTTTATAAAACTGAGTGAACTGGAGTTTAGGCATATATGTTCATGATTGTAATTGATCCATATATGTTCGTGATTATAATATCTTCCTGGTCAATTGTTTCTTTAATCAGAATGAAGTGACTCTCTTCATCTCTTCTGATTTGATTTAGTTTGAAGTCTATTTTTGCAGATATTAAGATTGCAACACCTGCTTGCTTCTTAGTGACATTTTCTTGGAATGTATTTTCTATACTTTAATAATATAGAGCCTAATCTTGAAGGTGTGATGAGTGTCTTGTAGACAACAAAAAGATAGATTTTGTTTTTTAATGTATTCAAATATGTGTTTTGACTGAGGAATTGAAGTCATTGATATTTAAAGTTATTATTTAAAGATATGTATTGGTTGCTCTCATTTTAATTTCTGTTTGCATTATGGGACTAGTTTTGTGTTTTGACAATTATACCTTCATTTGTTTCTTTATGTTGCCTCTTGGGTATAGTTCCTTTCTTCAGTCCTTTGTATTACTTCGTGTATTCTCTGTAGGGCTGGTATGGTGTATATGAATTCTTTCAGCCTAATCATGTCACAGAAGGTTTTTCTTTCCCCTTCATCTATAATAGAAAATTTCGCTTTGTAAAACATTCTGAGTTGGCATCAATGATCATTTAGAACTTACATTCTTTGGTCCAGGTTCTTCTGGATTTCGTGGTTTGTATTGAAAAATCAGTTGTAATTCTAATGGGTTTTCCTTTATATATGACTTCTTTTTCTCTTGCAGCTTTCATTATTCTCTCTTACTTTTGTATGTTTTGTGTTTTTACTATGATATGCCAGGGGAGTTTCTTATGTGGTCCTATTTGGTGTTCTGTATGTTTCTTGTGCCTTGTATGTATGTCTTTCCTTAACTTAGGGAAATTTTTTTCCCTATAATCCTGTTAAAGATATGGTGAATGTCATTTACGTAGGATTCTTCTTCCTTTATGTCAGTGAATAAATTTGGCCTTTTCATGGTGTCTCACATTTTCTGTATATTCCATTTTTACTTTAAAAAAAATCATATATTTAGCTTGAGCAGTCCAATTTTCAAATTTTTCGTCCATTCTTTATAGTTTCTTTTCCATTTCATTCATTCTGTTGGTGAGACTTTCTGCTGTCTTTTTAAATTGATTTATTGAGCTGCTCACTTCCTTTTCATTTCAACCTGAGTTTTCTTCAATATTTATATCTCTTTTGTATTTCATTCAGAAGTATATTCCTATCATCTTTTAGTTCTTTGAGTTGTTTATGTATTCATTAAATACTTTGAATTTTTTGGTCATGTTTATGAGTGTTCTTTTAAATTCTGTATACTGGGTTACATCTAGGGAGTTCTCATTGTAGAACTCTTCTAAAAGCCTCATGGTATTTGTTGGGACAATTATTTGGTTTTTAATATTATCAGTTTTTCATTGAGATTTTTGACATGTGGATTTCTTTTGTTGCTTGTGATTCTGGTATGAAACTCAAGCCTTGCTATATTGAGTTGAATTTTGATTCTGTTTGTATTACTGATGTGTCTTGGTTGCATTCTTATTGGGTATGAAAAATCAGGTGTTCTAAGCTTCTGATTCTCTCTTTTAATTTTATATTGTCAGGACCAGTTGTTTCCAGTCAGCCTACTCAGGAGAATTCCAAGAAGGTGAAGTGGCCCTGACTACTTAGGAGCACTTCAGTAGCCTCAGTTGGATAGTTCCACTGTCCAAGAAGAGGAGATGGAAAATGAATATGCTGGTCTCTACTAGTCAGCATGGAAGCGTAAGTTCTGGACCAGTGTAGGAATATAAATGGTACCAAAGCAGTGGGATAGGCACAGTAAGGTTTTGGCATCTCACCTTCAAAGGCTGAGTCAGGTGCCCTCAGGCTGTCTCCAAATGTCTGCAGCCAAGAAGATGTGATGGAACAAGGAAGTTCAGGCCCCTAGTTGCATCAGGGAAGCCTGAGACCTGGAGCATTGGGAGGGACTCAAGTTGGTTCCAAAGCAAGGGTATGTGTGTGTTGTGATTTGGACAGCTCACAACCCAAGGCTGAGTTAAACACTCTCAGGCATTCTCAAAATGACTGAACACGGGAGAGGTGTTGGGATAATACATTTTTGTCTTAAATAAGGAAATGTATTATCATATTGCATTTAAATAGTAGAAATCACTCAGAAGCTAATCACTTCATTGTGTAGTAACTATAAGTAAAGTCTTAATTTGTGATAATATTTTCTTATTGGATTGCCACAATAAAACACGGATTAAATTACCTGATATCACTTTTTGAGTTTTGGTTAGCCCTTTTCTTATGTTTTAAAATAATTTATTGAGAATTTCACACATGCATATCAGGTGTTTTGATCAAATCCATGCCCACTCCCTCCCATCTCATGTTTCCCCATCACTTTTTTCTGACAACTTCATGTACAGTTTCTTCTTTATATTATGTGGGTTTTTGCTACTTTAACATTCCCCTTTCTGAAGCGGTAACTCTAAAATCTTTTAAGGATTAGATAAGAGCTCCCAAATATTTTCAACTGTTTGGCCTTAGGAATATAGCATGTTGCTAAGAGGTTGCCCCCTGAATTCTCTCTGGGTCTCCTGCGCTATCAAGCAAACCATATAACATATTCTTACGTGCATTTATTATGGTTTATGCCCTTAGGTAGAGAGGGGGTAACTGGGGAATTTACACAGAGACAAGCACTCTTCACCTTGGCTCAGAGCCCAACATCAGTTGCTCCTGCAGTCCCACCCATTGTCTCGTTAACTTTTAACCATGCAGTACCCACAGTCTGGCCCCAGGTCAGGAAATGCCCCATTTCTCATCCATGCAGGTGAGGCACTGGGGCCATCTCTCACTCCACACCCACCACCATGCGGGTTCCTCCTGGCTCACTACTTCAATCCCAAGATGGCTCCCAGCCACCCCTCAGTAGTCCAAGCCCCATGGCAGGCCACACACCTTTGAGGAAGTAGCCAATTGGGAGACACTCCACCCCTTTCCTCCGCTCTTACAATCTTCCCAGCCATCTTCTGCTAAGGTCCCTGAGCCTTTGAGGGGGTGACAGATGTAGGGTGATCTCTCTTGTGTCATGGTGAAATAGTGGCTTCTTGGGCCTCCCCATTAGTTGTTTTTAGGCTGTGGTCACTGATCTATCTCAGTGTTTCTTCTACTATAAAGACAAATGGAGGGAAGTAAACACATTTAAAAAAACATGAATGTAAATACAGATACCTAGAAGATATCCCAATAGGTGTACTATATTCATTAAACAATATAGTCATGATGGTTCTCCACTAGGGCCTGTAGCTTTCTCGCCATAAGGCTTGACCTGGTCTACAGTACCAGATGTGTGTTCCACCTCTAAGAGCAGGCCTTAACCAATTAGAAATTTGTCAGTCGTATGTATGATGTTCGAGCCATTATTGCACTTTCAGTTATTGCTTGGCATGTCCATAGTGTGAAGCATGCAGGGTCCATCACTGAGTAAAATTATAGGGGATCCTTTCTTCCCCAACCAACTGTATAGAGCCTTCTGGCAATATGAATGTCAGCCATCCAGTGGGACAGAGTTTTTTGGCTTAGTCTCAATTCCATCTCTTCTTTTCCTGTGCTCACAAAATACAGTGTCTTCAGCAACATGGCCTTACTGACCTTTCTAGTGTACAACCAATGCTAATGGCAAGAGCCTTCGTGAATTGGAGGACCTCTAGGATCTCTCTCTGACCAACAGCTCATAGGCAGGCAAATCACCTCTGGTACTGCAGATTTTATTAACAGGTTTATAGTTTGGGAGTCTCTGTCCTCATCTTACCCAACCTACATAAAACTCCCAAGAATCTTACAGCTATAGCTGACCTTTGCTTCTTCAGGTATCTTTAAAATGGGTTTCACATCTGTTAAACCCTCAAAGGAATGTAAACATTATATACTAAATCAATCATAGACAAGGTCTCACAGAGCATGGAAAGGTTTTGTCCATTTGTATTAATTGTTTTCTCCATAGATCCTTGTTAGGAACCACAGCATGGGTATGCAGCATTAGTTTAGTTAGCTCTTTGCCATTTTTAGTTATCCTTTTGGAGTCATTTTGTACTTGGGGGATTTTTACATGGAGTCTCTTTGTATTTTTTATTCTTGATACACTTACAGGTGTTGGCTCCAGATGCCTGACCCTGCACTGGGCTAAGGAGGCAGGGGGTTTCACTTGTTCCCACTGTACCTGTTTATTCCCTGAGTCAGGCAGGCCCTGGATCTGCCTCCTGATTGTAGTCATATCTGTCATTTCTCCATTGAGCACACCTGGCTGCTGGGGGAGAACTTGGCAGGGAAAACTGCTTCCATCCCTAGTATAGCCTTTATCAGAAGAGAAATGCATCTTATGTAATCCTTGGGGATTCTTAACCTTTGAATGCCTTTTGTCAACTGTTATTCTGGTTTTAAAGCCTTCCAGAGACTCTTTAGTACCGAATTTGGTT
>NW_008337804.1:1885252-1893124 GCF_000622305.1 Nannospalax galili | reverse complement strand
TGGTAATGAATAACAAGAAACCCTTCTTCTATCTATATTTATCTATCTACATTTTTCTTCTAGAAATTTATTATTCCCTGGACTTTCCAGCATTAACTCTATTTAATTACTTCTCACTATGTCAAAAATATCTTTCATTAAAATATCTTTCATTAATAGTGGTGCATCTGAACTAGGATGATTAAAGGATTTCAATAAAGGCAGTGACAGCAGTGTCAAGGACACCAGGTGCTTTCTGGGCCCCTGAAAGCCCATGATACAGTGACAGTCAGAAAGATAATAGCAAGTAAAAGCATGCCAAGTACACTGCATGTTTTTTAGCACAGCCAATTCCAAGAGGCAACCTTCTTTGAAGTTCCAGCCTAAACCCACAGAGGGTCTCAAGTGGGCTTCATTGGAGAAGGCGTGACAGACAAGGTCTCACACAGTATGGAAAGGTTTTGTCATTCATATGAACTGTTTTCTCCATAGATCCTTGTGATGGCTAATCTTGGGTATCAACTTGATTGGATCTGGGATTAATTGAAATGAAAGAGATCTTCTTGATTGGATCATCTAAAGCTGGAAGACACAACTTAAATGTGGGTGTAATCTTCTGATGGCAGCTGGTATAAAAGGCCAAGGCAGAGGAGAATGCCAGGCTTCTTGCTACTTGCTTTCTCTCTCACTGGTGAGTTCATCTTGCTGCTGTAGACTAAAGACTAGCTGATCTTTTGGAATTTGTCAGACCTTTAGCACCAGATTGGGACTACTGAGACATCCAGCCTTGTGGACTGAGTGACTATGGATTCTCAGCTTCTCCAGTGTGGTGCAGCCATGTTGGACTACTCAGACTCTATCCTGTGAGCTAAGCTGATATATATATATATTCATTCTACCGGTTCTCTTTCTTTGGAGAACCCTGACTTATACAGATTGTGGTACCAGGAGTGGTTCTAGAGAAACAGAATTGAAGAGATGAATTTCTTTAATGGGCTTGTTGGTATTTGGAGCAGGCTATCCAACTCAGAGTCTTCAGATAGCATGGAGAGCACTGAAAATCTGTGGTGGAGACTATTTGAAACAACTATGGAGGGTGTCAGCAGTAAAGGTGAGGGCATTGGTAGGAAAAGATACGTTGGATGGAGATGTGTGGGAGAACCCTGAGGAGGCTGAGGATTTAGAATCCTCATATTTTGAGGAATTTGATTCACCTGATGAATTAATCTCCCACCCTCATCAGACCCACCCTCCCCACCCTTGCCTGAGGAAACTAATCCCATTGAGGAAGCTAATCCCATTCAGCAAGATGAAGCTGATGTCCCTCAGGGCCGTCATTGTTGTCTTTAGACCTATAACAAGACTCAAAGTTAAACTGGCCCCTAGAGGAGAGATAGAAAGTGTGGTCCATGAGGAGGTACACTACACCACTAAAGAAGTTAGGGAGTTTGCTAATTCTTTCAAGCAGAAGTCTAATGAATAGGTCAGGAAATGGATTTTAAGGGTATGGGATAATGTTGGAAGGAACATAAAATTGGATCAGACAGAGTTTATTGACATGGGCCCCATGACTGGAGATTCTAGGTTTAATATGGAAGCTTGTGCAGTTAAAAAGGGTGTTAAAAGTTTATTTGATTGGTTGGCTGAGGTATTTATCAAAAGATGGCCTACTGACAGAGAGCTGGAGATACCTGATACCCCCTGGCTTACTGTTGAAGGGATTGTAAGACTCAGGCAAATTGGTATGCTTGAGTGGATTCTCAGTGCAAAACCAAACCCTCCACAAGGGGAGGGCCCAGAGGAGTTTCCTTTTACTGATTTTATAAGATGGAAAGTACTGAGAGAGACATCAGAATGTGTGAAGAGCTTTGTTTTTGCTCTTTTCCTTATGCGGAATCTTACAGTTGGAGATGCTACTGCTCTATTGCATAAATTAAAAGTAAATATAATAGGTGTAACAAGACCTCAGAGTAGGGCTCAGGTGGCAGTATTGAATTAACAAAGACAAGGTGAGCATACTTATCATAATAGGTGGCAAAGGCAAAACAATACATACAATGGCATGACTTGAATGAACCTGTGGTACTGGCTAATCAATCATGGTGTTTCCAGGGACCACATACACAAGAAGCCTACTAAGTTTTTATTTGATGTGTATCAACAGAAAAGCTCTACGACGAATAACAGGAAGTCAGTATTGGATCGTAGCAATAGAGAATCTCACTCAGTCTACCAGTTTCCAGACTTGAGATAGTTTACAGACCCAGAACCCCTTGAATGAAGGGAAGGCCAGGTGCCCTAGAGGAAGGACTTTGTCACAGTACCAAAGAGTTTTGCTGTTCACCTCTCACCGATCATTCCCCAGAGGGAACTGTGGCCTTTTACTAGAAGAACTGTACATTGGGGGAAAGGAAATAATCAGACATTTCATGGCCTATTGGATACTGGTTCTGGGTTGATACTGATTCTGGGAGATCCTAAAAACTATTGTGGCCCTGAAGTTAAAGTAGGGGCTTATGGAGGTCAGGTGATAAATGGAGTTTTGGCTGAAGTCTGACTGACAGTGGGTCCAGTGTGTCCCTGAACTCATCCTGTGGTTATTTCCCCAGTACCGGAATGTATAATTGGGATAGATATAATTAGGAATTGGCAGAATCCCCACATTGGTTCCCTGACCTGTGCAGTGAGGGCTTTTATGGCTGGAAAGACCAAATGGAAACCACTGGAATGTCCTCTGCCAGGGAAAATAGTGAACCAAAACCAGTATTGCATCCCTGGAGGGATTACAGAAATTAGTGCTACCATCAAGAATTTGAAAGATGCAGGGGTGGTGATTCCCACCACATCTCCCTTTAACTCTCCTATTTGGCCTGTGCAGAAGACGGATGGGTCATGGAGAATGACAGTTGGTTATTGAAAAATTAATCAAGTAGTGACTCCAATTGCAGCTGCTGTACCAGATGTGGTTTCCTTACTTGAGCAGATTAATACATCTCCTGGTACCTGGTTTGCAGCTATTGATTTGGCAAATGCTTTCTTCTCGATACCACTTCATAAGGACCACCAGAAGCAATTTGCTTTCAGCTGGCAAGGCCAACTTTATACCTTTACTGTCCTTCCTCAAGGGTATGTTAACTCTCCAGCACTGTGCCATAACTTGGTTCGAAGGGATCTTGATTGCCTGACTCTTCCACAAAATATCACCCTGGTACACTATATTGATGATGTTATGCTGATTGGATTCAGTGAGCACGAGGTAGCAGACAGTCTGGACTTGTTGGTAAAACATATGCACATGAAAGGATGGGAAATAATCCAACCAAAATTCAAGGGCCTTCTACCTCAGTGAAATTTCTAGCTCAGTAGTATGGAACATGCAGAGACAGTCCTACTAAGGTGAAGAATAAGTTGTTGCATTTGTCCCCTCCCTCCACCAAGAAAGAAGCACAATGTTTGGTGAGCCTGTTTAGATTCTGGAGGCAGCACATTCCTCATCTGGGTGTGTTACTCCAACCCATATATCAAGTGACTCGGAAGGCAGCTACCTTTGAGTGGGGCCTGGAACAGGAAAAGGCCCTTCAACAGATCCAAGCTGTTGTACAAGCTGCTCTGCCCCTGGGGCCATATGATCCAGCAGACCCGATGGTGCTTGAGGTATCAGTGGCAGATAAAGATGCTGTTTGGAGTCTCTGACAGGCCCCCATAGGGGAATCACAGCTGAGGCCATTGGGATTTTGAAGTAAGGCTTTGTCTTCACCTGCAGACAACTATTCTCCCTTTGAGGGACAGCTTAGTCTGCTATTGGGCCTTAGTGGAAATTGAACGTTTGACAAAGGGCCACCAAGTCACCATGTGACCAGAGCTACCCATCATGAGCTGGGTGTTATCTGACACCCCCAAGCCATAAAGTAGGCCATGCAGGGCAACAATCCATTATCAAATGGAAGTGGTATATATGTGATCGGGCTTGAGAAGGCCCAGAGGGCACAAGCCCTATAGTTCCTACTACTTTTACAATTCCTTCTGTTCTCAAGCATACACCTATGGCTTCATGGGGTGTGCCCTATGATCAGTTGTCTGAGGAAGAGAAGACTAGGGCTTGGTTTACAGATGGTTCTGCACATTGTTCAGGCACTACTCAGATGTGGGCAGCAGCAGCATTACAGCCAATTTCAGGCACAACCCTGAAGGGCACTGGGAAAAGAAAGTCTTCACAGTGGGCAGAACTTCAGGCAGTGCACATGGTCATGCATTTTTCTTAGAAGGAGAAATGGCCAGAAGTGCGATTATATGCTGATTCATGGGCTGTAGTCAATAGTTTGGCTGGAGGGTTAGGGAATTGGAAGAAGCATGATTGGAAAATTGGTGAGAAAGACATTTGGGGAAGAAGTATGTAGATAGATTTTTCCAAATGGGCCATATGGCTAGGGGCTCTCTGCTTGCTTGCGTGTAAGTTTTTCCTAGTCTTAACAGTTCTAGCATGGAATATTTCTTAGCTCCAATACCGTTAGCTTTTTTCCCCTTTTTACTATTATCTGTCTTTTCCTCTGAGTCCTTTGACTTTACACAAGTCAGTGTCCCAACTTTTTTCTCTCTTCGACTCTGCAACTGAGTCTGCCAATTTAGCCTTTTCAGCTTTCCCTGCCTGGGACACATAATGATGCAAAGTGGCTGCACTCTCTCTCCAGGTTCTTTGTTTGGGTCTAGAATAGGTAAAAGATTTTCTAGCCTTTGGGTAACTTTTAACAAATCTTCACATATCTGCAACATATCCCCACATTTACAACATAGCTGTGGCCCATGCTTCTGTGTGGCCGGCCTCTTTTCAGCAACCCATTGTAAAAACCACTCAGTGCCCCCCAAAGTGCTGTTTTAAAACTCATTCTTGCTTTTGTCATATCCTGTAGGCTATGCCAATTTTGTCACCCGAATTCCCTCTGAGTCTCCTGTGCTATCAAGCAAACCATATAACATTTTTTTAATTTTTAAAATTTTTATTTTATGTGTATGTGTGTATTGTCTGCATGTAGGTTAAGTGCACCCGTGTCATGCAATGCCCACAGAGGTCAGAAGAGATTGTTGGATCCCCTGGAACTGGAGTTACAGACAGTTATTAGCTGTCATGTGTGTGCTGAGATTCGAATCCAGGTCTTCTGCAAGAACAACCAGTGTTCTTAACCACTGAGTCATCTCTCCATCCAGCCCATAACATATTTTTAACGTGTTTATGCCCTCAGGTAGGGAAGGGGTAAATTGGGGAACTTACGCAGATAAGCATTCTTGCACCTTGGCTCAGAGCCCACCACCAGATGTTCCCGTGGCCCTGCCCATAGTCCCCATTAACTTTTGCCCATTCATCTAGGCCTGCAGTCTCATTCCAGGTCAGTAAATGCCCCTTTCTTGCATCCATGCGGGTGAGGCGCTGGTGCCATCTCTCTCTCCAGACTCACCACCACGTGCGTTCCTTGCTGCTCAAGTGTCAATTCCAAGATGGCTCCCAGCCACCCTTCAGTAGTCCACGCCCCCATGGAAGTTCCTGCCCCTTGGAGGAACTGCCCAATAGGGAGACAGAGGCCCAAGGACATTTTGACTTTTAGCCAATTCTTACCTCTTTTACATATCACACCATCTGCTGAAGAGGTTCCCCAACTTGTGGATAGGGAAACAGGATGCAGACAGCTCTGGCTTCTTCCATGCTGAACAGGGACACAGGTTGTGGCAACTGGAGTACCCATTCAGTGGGTCTATCTAAAAGCCTCCGAATTGCATAACTCTTAACTGTAGGGAGAAAATCAAGTCCTTGACTGGTGAACAGGGGATGTGAAGGAGAAGTAAATTCAATAGTAGTTAGCATTACAAGTTCTAGATAGAGAACCAGAACAGGGCAAATTTCAAATGTCCATATCAGAGTCCACTGAGATTTTTTTGAGGAGAACTTCCTAAAGCATCCATCTATTGGGTTCCTCCTCATTTTTCTTTTGCCTGCCAAGGCTGGAATTAAGAGTGATAGAGTCAGGATTTGCTTTCAGGCACTTTGATAGCTGTTGGAGTGGTTGGACTTCATGTCACTTCCCTCTCAGTGGCTTTTAGATGGGAGAAAAAAATTAGCTGTCATTTTAGCACAATAGTGGGTTTTCTCTCTTAGCTACAATACAGTGTTGCAGACTGAGATTTAAAGTCTTAAATCTGAGCAGCACTTTCTGATTAGGAAATAAATCGTCAATGAGAAATAATGAATAAATAACTTTTTATATGGACTTAAGCCTACTGTCTTGGAAGTGTAATCTCTTGAACTCTTAAAGAAATATACTGATCACTTTACTCTTTGGTTATATTTTCCTTTTGTGTGTTTAAGACCATACAGTTAGCCCAAATAAATTAGTTTATTTTCACACTTCAGGTTGTTTGAGGATCTGTTCCTCAGGGGTCACATGGCCTTGGAAGGAGCTCCTCTCTCCTTTCTTTTACCAGTCCCATGTATGTGAAGAGGAGCCAAAGGTCCTGCTCTACCATGTCTGGCTTCACTTGAAAGCATGCAGGAATTGTGCCCTCTGAGTTGACCCTCATCTTTTTAGACTGCAGACTGGTTCAAGTCCATCTATTGGGGCGTCCATGGCCTCCCTGAACAAGAGGACAGTTGGCTCACCACAGTTACAGGACATTTTGAGAGATGTTCCATAATCCCCTGGAACTTAGTCAACCTAGGATGGAAAGGGGCAAAAACTGTCCTTTAATTCCCTCTGACCAGATTAGTATAGGCTTTGAAGTATACATAATATTAAATTTTCCAAGGTCAACTACCTTAAGGAATAAAATATGTGTCTAGTCAAGGTTTATCTGAGAACATTTGCTTTTTTACCCAAACTTTATCTATATAGCACATGGTAATTGAAAGTACCAGACTGGTGGAAATAATCTTATTGCATGTGTCTTCACTTTTCCTAAGACGCTGTTTACTTTTTAAACTAATTTTTAAATTATTTTTGTTTTATGTGTATATGTGTATTGCCTACATGTACATAGGGACATCCATGTCATGCAGGGGTGGGGGCGGGTGACAGAAGAGGCCATTGGCTCTCCTGGAACTGGAGTGATGGACAGTTGTTAGCTGCCATGTGGGTGTTGGGATTTGAACCCAGGTCTTCTGAAGAACAGCCAATGTTCTTAACTTCTGAGCCATCTCTCCAGCCCAACACTCTTGACTTTTAAGAGAAATTGCAAATAAAATGTGTGAAATTAGACTGGCAAAGTCAAAACTTTGTGAAATATGGCACTTTAGGCTCTGAAGCAGACATAGTATCTTAGAGTTTTATTAATAGAAATTTTGTTCTATATATTCATGATTTATTTATAATAAATATTTCATATCTTTCATTTTTAATTATTTAAAAAACTGTACAAGAACAGATGATTGATTCCCAGTTTGGTTGTAGGATCAACATAGTTTCACAATTGGTTTAAATTTTTTCTACCCAGTAATGAACTAACTAATAAAGGAGCAATAAATGTAGATTATTTTTTCATAGTACACATGACAAAATCAATACAAACTATCATTCCTAAGAAATATTTACAATATTTTTATATCTTTCCCTAGATACGTTTCCAATTTTTCTTTGTCCTTGTTATGAATAACCATTTTTCATACACTTGTAAGATCATGCTGGGTAGTCTTTCCCTCAAGAGTGATTAATAAAACTTGTGAAATATAGATGATATTTTGAAATCTTCTATGCAACATTGCTACAGAAAAATAAATGACTCTAACATACATAAATGAATAAAATATAAATACCATAGAAGAAAATAATCTGAATGTAATATCTCTCAAGAACATTTTATATTTTGAGAATTATATGAGTCAGATGCCCACATGAGAGTATTCTAACATTA
>NW_008337804.1:1882612-1885204 GCF_000622305.1 Nannospalax galili | reverse complement strand
TTTTGTAAAACATCTTAATATTTATGACTAGAACGCACCTGAATTTCAAAGGTTAATGATAAATCAAGCACAACTTTATTGAACTTGAAGATTTTTAAAATTGAAATCACTAAATACCAAAACAAAATTCTTATTGCAAAGGTTAAGTTAATGAAATCATTTTCCAATTTTATTCTGGTTTTGCTCTTGTGTTTATCAAGTAAACTGTAAGGAAATCACTGTGTTTGCTAGTTTTGCTTTTCTTTCCTATCCAATGTCAGATACCTTTGGCTCCCTCTATTTTGGAAACAACTTTCTTTGATTTATGACTGCTCTGAAATTTTGTGGTATGATTAATTTTTATATAGACTCGGAGTTGAAAACATTTGTAGTTCTTGTCGAAGAAGGAGAATATATCTCAAAGAAGGAAAGTGAAAGAAATCTGAGTGAAAGAGTAATGGGAAGGAAGAAAGAATGATGGCTTTATAAATTAACATGACAGATAAATAGCACAGAAATAGTAGCAAATGCCTTTTAAAATGATGATGTAATAGCTATCAAAAAGTATTTGAATTTGAATAATTTTTCTCTGTCATATATCTTGTAATTCTTCTAAATAGGTAGAAATATTAAAAAGCCGTATGAAAAATTATCACTACAGAAGCTTCTTAAACTATATACACATACAATATAATGAGATTAAGTGGAGTTACTGTACAACAAAGGGTTATTGCCCTTACCAGATACCATAAGATATTATATAAAATACGGGTGCTGGAGAGATGACTCAGCGGTTAAGAGCACTGACTATTCTTGCAGAAGACCTGGGTTCAAATTCTGGCACCCACATGGCAGCTAACCACTGTCCTGTAACTCCAGTTCCAGGGGATCCAACAGCCTTTTCTGTCCTCCGTAGGCATTTATTGCATGACATGGCTGCACTTACCTACCTATTCAGGCAATATATGCATACACATAAAATTAAAATAGTAAATAATATTTTTTAAATGATATAAAAATTTAAAAGCTCAAAGCCAGGAATGGATTTCCTCTTTTGATGCTGTTGACCAGGAGTCCCATAGACCCTTAAACAATACTGACCATTACCCCTCCTCTTGGTTACCCAACAGAATTGGTGATAAGATTCTATTGCCGGCACATACATACGTGAGTTGTAGAACAAACAAGAAGAATTTAAGTTGGTACTGACCTCAATATTTAATTTCTACTGGCTTGCTTTCCTACTACTGGCAGGTGTTATGCATGCTACTGGACAAGAAAATATATGTCAACCTTCAGAGCTGTGAATTCTTTGGGCTACAATAGCAACTGGCCCAGGAAGATATACCCACTGGTATAATAGTTGCAGGATTGTTATGTGAGTAAGCAACAACTTTCTGATTGGATCTAAAGCTTGTTTTAAAATATGGAGACCATACCTCATACCTATATCAAGTCAAGGAACCTAACCTGTGGATAAACAGGTCACAGACCGAGGAGAGAAACTACTACTAACATTCTGTCAAGTGGACATAGTATTAAACTCTCTCCTAACGACTAATGACTTATTGTTAGACACATATGAAACTATCTCTCTCAACTCTCACCAGGAAAAATTCCTCATGCAGCAGATGATTATGAACAGTGACCCACAAGTGGTCAATGTACAAAGAATAAGAGACTTCAGAGTAGTTAACCCTGCATAGGACACCTATATCAAGCCTCTACCTCCTAAGGCTCAGAAGTCATTGCAGAAGTGGGAGCATAAACGATTGTAAGAGACAGAGGTAGTAGATGATCACAGCAAAACAGTTTTGTACAGACAGTGGCAGTAATTCATATGAACTCATAGCAATAGTGATAGCATACAAAAGACCTATGTAAATTCAAGCCAAACAAAATCCTAGCATAAAGTTAAGTAGGTGGGTAAGCTGCCCCAAACATATCTGAGGGCCTATTGGAAATTAAGCCCAAGCCAAAGATGCCAGCATGGATGTGGGATGTGGGAAATAAGCCCCAGATGAAACTAAGGAACTGTGAGAGAGAGAGAGAGAGAGAGAGAGAGAGAGAGAGTTTTCTTTAAGGGTGTTATAAGCTGGGAAATTTTACCAGGCTCAACCGAATGGACACATACTGAAGAGCATTTGGGGACACATATTAGGCTCAATAGGCCTTAATACACATACACACAAACACACACACACACACACACACACCACACATACATAATTATATAGCCATAGGTATATGCAATCTTAGAATGGATGAAATAGATTGGGCGGGGTAGGTAGTAAGGGGGTACATTATTTGAAATTTTTAAAATTCACTTAAATGTTTAAAAAAATAAACAAATGTTTTTCTATAAAATATCATTTGATGAATATGAAAATTTAACTTTTTATTATAGGTACTGTTTGCATTAAATTTACACATCTTGCAGTGGATGATGTTTGATGTGAGAGTGGACATCTATAACAGTTTTCCCAAAACTAAGCCAACAAGCAAAAAGAAAACAATTATTTACTATACTATACATGAATGGAAATGTCTCATTAATAAAATGCTGCAGTAACTATTTTTGAAACTAATTAAAAGGAAGAATTTTCATATTCA
>NW_008337804.1:1872039-1882579 GCF_000622305.1 Nannospalax galili | reverse complement strand
ATGTGTGAGTATGTGTGTGAATGTGTGTGTATGTGTTTTATGCCTAAAACCAATGGGGGAAAAAGGTTACGGTTGTGTGCATGCAAATAATATAAATACCTGGGAAGTAGAGACAGGTGGATACTTGGGACCATCTTGTAAGGCAATCTAGTCAATTTGAAGAACTCCAGTTCAGTGAGAGAAACTTATCTAACAGTAAAATGATGAATGGCATCTGAGGAATGGCATCAAAGACCAAAGTCCTCTGTCCTACACACACACACACACACACACACACACACACACACACACACACACACACACCATGTAAATACACAGATAGATACTTCTGACATCTTCCATAAAAATGTTTGGAAAAGTTTTAAATTTTTAAAATGTTTTGAAGATGAAAATTTTTTAAAGATGTGATTGTGTTGACTACTATTTGTAGACAAGATTGTAATATTATTTCTTCTAAATTGTGGCTTAGGTTTAAGAATCAACTTTTTGAAAAGTGATAAACATATAAATATCCAGACAGCTTTGATTCCATTCTCGAAGATATTATAGCCATGAAACCATTAGAAAATGTTTGGATACTGTTCATGCTTTTGTAAGATGACCCAAATCATCTAATGCCTTTTCTTGTGTGTGCTTTTGTGTGCATATGAGTGTCTTGCCTGCATGTATTTCAGTTCACCTGTGAAAGTAATGCTTGTAGAAGCTGGAAGAGGGTGTCAGATCACCTAGAACTGGTGTTATAGACTGTTGTTAGCTGCCATGTGGGTGGTGGAACTGAACCCAGGACTTCTGCAAGAGCAATCAGTGCTCTTAATCACTGTAATTTCTTCTAAAAACAATTATTGTTGCTTATTCAGATACAAAATAACTACTAATTTAAATATATTAAAGTGTTTTTATAATTTGATATATCTTTTAAGAGAAAGGGTCTTTTGGAGAAAATATTTTTCCATATTTAATATATTGAAACTGATATTTTAAAGCTCCTTCTTTTAAAACTGTATTATAAACCGGGCAAGGTGCTGCACACCTTTAATCCCAGAACTCAGGAGGCAAAGACAGGAAGATCTCTTTGAGTTCAAGGTGAACCTGTTCTACATAGTGAGTCTCTTGACAGCTCATCCTACAGGGAGACCCTGTCTCAAAAAAGACCAAAAAAAAAAATCCTGTATTTTAAATATCATAAAAAACTACTGCTTCTTCATAAGTCTTCTTCATACATCTCTAGTTTTGGTTAGATCACTCTTACCTGGCACTTTACCCCAACCTCACCCCATTCTCCAACAGTTAAACCCAATATTTCACCACTGTTCTTTCCATATCACGTGTTTTACTATCCCCTCTTATCATATATTTTACGTAGTTTCAAGATCATAAGATTGGACAGTGGCTCCCAATCCCTATCCCTAGATGAGGAGCTATTGACAGTTGACGGACACAGGAGGAAAGTTGTACTATCTCTGGAAATATGGTCATTGCACTGATAGGTTTCCCATGTCCTAGTGGGACCTCTATACCCATGTGCATAAGGACAGATGTGGACTTGGTGGGTTAAAAAGGAAGGAAGCACATGAGTTTGGAAAGCAGCAGTGTTAGGGCTGGGCAGAGCTGAAGGGTACTAGTGAATGTGGGCAGGATCAACATACTGTAACCATGTATGGAAATTTCAAATAAGAATACAATGATTATTTAAAGAAATTTTTAATTTCTAAAAATTGTAGAAAGTGGAGTTATTGTTACCAAAGAAGTAAGGTATCTGAAATGTATTGTGTTATAAAGTTGACTGCATGCACTAGGGAAAGACCAGGTAAATGAGGGAAAAGCACAGCCTTGGGAAAACATACTAACTTTTTTTAGTTGAGATGGACACGACTCAACTGTAGTAATATTTTTCTTATTTACTCAAGTTTAATACACCTATTAAGAAAGCTAGTGGGAATCACAAGAGTGAGAGAGGATGGACTCCAGAAACAGAGAAAATAATGCATTGTGTGATTAAGAAAAACCTGGAATCAGAATAGAGGTTTAGTTACCTTGGCAATAACTAGCTTTCTTGACCTCTAGTTTTGATGACTTAATAGTGCATAAATATTGCTGGAATATTATCACTACCTCCTCCAGAATCTATACTCAGACTTATAAGACCTCTCTTGCTATGAAATATATGTGATAAATTTAATCTTAAATAATATTTCTCAAAGTAAAATATGAAACAAGAAACAATCATATCTTCTGGGTATGTTGAATATTGGTGTGATTTTGTCATGCTCAGTGCCGTGGAGGGTTCAATAAAGTTCATTTTCTTGCCAACCAAACTTTATTGGTTCAGTTCAGCTTCATGAGTTTGAACTGAAATATAGCTTACCCTAAAAGAGTGTTAAGTAATTATGACATCTATATAACCTTGCAGTAAAAGGCACACCAGAGCAAAGGTAGGTTAATTACTGTCTGTTTGATGCTTGGTTTACTCTACAGCTGTCCCTAACAGTGAAATATGGAAGCCAGGAATTTAAGCTTCAGTGACTTTCAAAGAGATTACCAATTATTTTGTGAAGAATGAAGACCCACTGAGGGGGACACTAGGAAGGAAGTGAGTTATTTAAAAAGTAATTTGATTTTTAGTGTATGTTGTACAATTTGTGTTTCTTTCTGAATAAAATAATTTGGAAACCAATACAAACATCTATATTTTCTTTGTATTTGCTTGTTGACTTACTTAGATAAGAAAAAGAATTTCATCAAATATACTGTAGGATATTTTAAATTTACAAATACAATTGTAATACAGAAGAGGTTGAAAACAGGTGAGCATCACGTTGCATACCTGCCACCCTAACTTAGCACATGTGCATTGTTCATATTCTAAGACATGTATTAATATTCGCTATCTACTGAAGTCCTACATCAGAGAACATGCTTTGTAAGAATATTTACATCATCAGATTATTATAAAAAGAAAGGTGGGACTGGAAAAATGATCCAATCTTTAAGAGCATTTACTGTTCTTCTGACAAGAACATCACACAGCTCACAACTGCCTGTTACACTTGCTCTAAGCTATCTCACACTATCTCTGGCTTCCTCAGCGTTGGCTCTCAGGTGCATGTACTCACACAGACATGCACACATACACATCATAAAAACAAAAACAATCCTAAAAATAAGTTTGATTTTTTTATATGAATAGGAAATATAAAGATGAAATGTGGTGGCAGTTTATAGTATATGTCTACAATGTTGTGCAGCCACATGAATAGTGTTATTTGAATATTCAATTTTTATATTTAGACACATCCTGTTACCTACGAAATTTAGTCAAACATGTACATATTTTTCAAAAGAAAGATACCTAAGTATTCAAATAAAAATGTATAAGACTTTTTATGCAACAATGTCTTCTGGTGGAATAAATCCATTGAAAAGTAATAAATATTTTACAGAGAGAATGAGAGTCCACAGAGGTCACAAATGGCCAAAGTGTAGACATCAAGAGTCAGCTAAATAGTGATCCTTGGACAGAACCCCTTCATTAAACTTCATCCTCCCAAGGCTAAAGGACCATCACAGCAAAGGGAGCAGAGTGATTGTAAGAGTCAGGGAGGCTGGGGATGACCATATGGAAACAGTCTTACAAGGTCCTGGGAACCTGCTCATATGATTCTATGGTATAGGTGTCAGCATACACAAGTCCCATGCAAACTCAGGCAGTCAGCAACCTAGCATAGAACTTGGAAAGTGAACAGCAGACACAACTCTTATCTAAAGGAATGCTGGCAAGTGATTGATACAAGATGAAGAAGAGATGATCTTCCTAAAACAAGGGACTCTGGGTAGGCTGACAAGACTCCGTGGATGGACTTGTGCTAGGAATGGTTGGAGGCACTGACAACACAGTGGGCAGTAACAGGGATGATAGAGTATATGTGCTCTAGTGGGGGTGGGGTATGGAAGGGTGCAATTTGGAATGGGGATATAAAGATGATTAAGACTGTTGGGGATGTTCTGTGTGAAATACACACTCAAAAAATCAATAAAATAAAAGTAGTTTTTTTTTTTTTTTTAAAAAAAGTCTTCAGAGTATGGCCATCTGTGGCACTTTATATTCATTGTCCTCTGTTGCATGAACTTACAGCAATTATGAGAATATGCACAAGACTCACGCATACTCAAGCAAACAAAAACCAAGCATAGAACTGTGGAAATGGGTAGGAGGCCACAATCTTAGGCGAAGAACTATTGGACAGCTGATTACTGCTGGATGAGGAAGAGTTGATCTTCTTTAAGAGAGTGACTCTAGATAGGCTGACTTCAGGGGACACTAATTTAACTCTATAAGCCTTGAATGACAGAATGCATGAAATACAGTGGGGGAAGGGGCTATGTGAGAGTGCTTATGGGGAAGAAGGTATAAAGATGATTAAATGTTGTGTATGAAATACACAAAATTCAATTAAAATATTTAAAAAGCTATTTTTAAAATTAATATAGATTTCAGAGCACAGTGAGTTAGTGTGGGGAACTTGGCAAACATATCTTGTAGGTAGAGTTTCCATGTAGACATCAACTATCCCTGGCTCATACAATCTTTCCATCCCCTATTTTGTGATAATCCCTAAATCTAGGTACTGAAGAGTGTGATACAGATATTCCATTTAGGGCTGAGCCCTCTACAAAAAGAAACGGCACATGGAATGGGAAGGAAAAAGTGGCAGGAATTAAGGGAGCAATTGGAGGCAAGGGAATGGAAGGGTGCACTGGGCCAAAAGTATCTTACACATTTATTAATATCAAATAAAATATTTAATAAAAAGTTATATGCAATGCAATCATTCAGACATATGTACAATAAAGATTCAATAGAATTGTAGCTGGTTTTGGGTTTTTGTTTTTTTTTTTTGGTCTTTTTGAGACAGGGTCTCCCTGAAGCCCCAGTTGGGCCTGGAACTCACTATAAAGACCAGGCTGGCCTTGAACTCACAGAGCTCCACCTGCCTCTGCCTCCTCATTGCTGGTATTTAAAGCATATACCACCATGCCTGGCAAGTGTAGTTATTTTTATGCAAGAATTTTTATGAATATTGGAATAATACAAAATCTGGAGAACATTCATTTTCATCAGAATAATAAATTTAGGATTAAAATTTTTACTATTTCTTGAAAGTTCATCATCATGTAAAAACTTAATCCTGGAATTGATTGACTGATGAGGAATATGTAGTTAATAACATACAAAACAAAAATTTTATCAAGTATTGCAGATTTAAAATTGGATGTATTTATATGTACTTCTGATTTTTAATTGATTAACATTCTATAACTTGTTATATAATATGACATGTTAGATATTTTCAAACTTCTATAGTATGCCCTTTATTAAATCCTTGATATTTTAACCTAAATGATTATTAAGCACTTTATTCTGATAAAAGTAGCCTACATACTCTTAATCATTTAAATTTGCCAGTGCTAACATTGTCTAACAAAATTAGAAACTTACACATTAATGAATTGAAAATTCATTTACCCAAAGTAAAATTGCATTCAGTAATTTTCAAGAAAAATATTAAATGAATTTTTAGTAAGCACATTGTCTCCTACTATGAAGATTCCTAACTTAAACCACTTATTCCTTCATTTAGTTCAATGACCTACAACGCTAAGGGTTTCAAATTGCTTTTTATTTATTTTTATTTTCTTTTTACTATTTGTATTTTATTTATGTGTATGTGTGTATTGCATGCATACATATAAGTACACGCATGTCATGCAATGCTCACAGAGGTCAGAAGAGGGTGTTGTATCCGCTGGAACTGGAGTTGCATATGGTTGTTACCCTCCATGTGAGTGCTCAGAACTGAACAGTTCCTCTGCAACATCAGCTAGAGCTCTTAACCACTGAACCATTTCTCCAGCCCCTCAAGTTATTTTTATAATTCTGTAAGTCTGTTCAGAAACCACTGCATAGCAAATGTCATAAGACATTACTGTGTGTAATAATGTTGAGGTTTAAATGATGTAGATATAACTGAGCTTCATATAAAACAAATTTGCAATTATTTCTGATTTGTTAACATTAAATCATATATCTCATATATAACAGATTAACATGTTTGTTCTTGAGACTTTCGTTCTCAAAGAAAATTTTTCATTACACTCATGAAAACCTGAGTTCAGTCCCCAAAACCCACTTTAAAAAACTTGAGATCTTCATAATTCAGTGCTGGGAAGGTTGGCACAGACAGATTGATGGAGCTCACTGGCTAACCAGTACAGCATAATGGTGATCACCAGGGCAGTGGGAAACCTTTACTCAAAAGGCAAGATGGTATGATATCAGGGTTTGGGACTCTTGCCTCAGTATAGAAACACACATGCACATACACAAAGCAACTCTTTCTCATTTGTCAGGAACAAGGACAACCTAAGTCCCTGCCTGCAGCGGGAAAGTAGTCTTCACAGTAACTGAAGCACTATTGGCAACTCATAGCTTTTGAGAGAGGGAGAGTCAGTTTTCTTGAACATTGTGATGATGTTTAGGTTAACCAGGCTCAAGGAATGGACCCTCACCAGATGGAATTTGTAGACACAAATATGACTTGATATGCCTTAAAATGGATAAGATAGAGTACATGAAATCCGGCAGAGGTAGTAAGAGGTATTCAGGAATATAATCAAAGTATATTGTATGATTTTTCCAAAAATTAAATTTTTTTTGGTCTTTTTGAGACAGGTTCTCCCTGTAGCCCCAGCTGTTTTGGAACTCACTATATAGACCAGGCTGGCCTTGAACTCACAGACATCTGCCTGACTCTGTCTCCTGAGTGCAGGGATTAAAGGTGTGCACCACCACGCCTGGCTCCAAAAATTGAATATTAAAATTATGCCAGACAGACTAGGTCTCTCTTTCGTGGTTGGTGAGAATGGTCCATGAGATTCCCAAAATAACACCAGCTATTTCCAAAGCTCCTGATTATCTCCCAGAACTAGTGGATAAGACCCTACTTCTGAAGACAGGACATGCTTCAGATACAGGACTTGGACTAATGGAGTGGGAACTGATCTGGAAAACTACCTGAAGCTCAACTCTTATAATACAAGATGATAATATGTAAACTGTTAAAAGAGAAAGTCAATCAATGGCTCAACCCAACCCTTAAGCTTAATAACCATATTGATCTGCAGACTACCTCTATTGGTGCAGTAATGGCGCTGTTATCTGGGGTAATCAGCAGCTATCTAGTTAGACTTAAAACCCTCTCAAAGGGAGTGAACTCATGAGTGGCAATGTAAACTCAGTCAAATATTCAGCTGGAGAAGACATGGATTCTAGAGAAAATCCTATCACTTTCATAGCTCTAGACAAATGAAACTTTTTACCATATGTTAAATATGGCTCTCTTTTTTTTTTTTTTTTTTTTTTTTTTTTGAGACAGGGTCTCCCTGTAGCCCCAGCTGACCTGGAACACACTATGTAGACAAGGTTGGCCTCAAACTCAGAGATCTGCCTGCCTCTTCCTTCAAAATGCTGGGACTACAGGCATGTGCCACCATGCAGGGCTTGGATCCTTATTTTCACAGACAAGAATACTGTATATTAAAGAAGCTTCTTTTTGCAAAAAATGGAGGCTACAGCAGAGTTCCACAACTGATCAGACACAGAGACATCTACAGTTGAACCTTTACACCTAAGAATCATGCAACATAGCTGAATGAGGGAGTGAAGAAGAATCTAATCCCTCAACTCTCACCAGTGAAATTTTCTTATACAACAGAGTGTGACAAATAAAGAGGACCACAACTGGCCATGTTTTGGGTAATGGGAGACTGCAAAGAGTGTATCCCACCAACAAGTCATGGACCACTGCAGAAGAGGGAGTGGAAAGATTATAAGAGCCAGGACTGGTTTGGGATCACAGGGAAGCAGAGGCTTTCAGGTCATTGGAAACTTGCCCACGTGATAATGGTAGCATTGAGCACAGGACCCATGCCAACTCAATTAAACAAGGGCCCAGAGGGGAGGAAAGAAATGGGTGGTGGGTTGGCCCTAGACTGAGAACTACTGGAGACATTGCTACTGGGAGAGGGAAAGTACGCCTTACATAGGCTCTCCAAATGAGCTGGATAGGACTTGTCAAGTGTGCTGGAATGCATGAATGAGCTCCAGTGTGGGGGGGTGTGTAGATGGAGGTAAGGATCTGGACCTGATTAAGAACTGTTATATGAAATTACAGAAGGTCAATACAATTTTTTGAGCATAAATATAAATGGGACATAAAACAAAAAATTGTGAAAAAAAAAACTTGAAAAATTCAATATGGAATGAAATCTAAGGGACACCTCTGCTCTCAATGTAGAAGTACACACAAAGACACACACACATCCAAACACACACACACACACAGAGAAAGAGAGAAAGAGAGAGACTTTCCCAGTTATAAATAAAATAAAAAAAAATTGAGAATAAATATAAATAACATTTTGTCATCTGAAAGTAACTGTATGTCACAAAATAAATTAATTAGACTATATGTGTCTTTTAGATGTCCTAAAATCCATTTTCATAATTGATGGATTCTCATGATTTTTTTTAAATTTCATTAAATCTACCATCATTGAAGCCTCTTTAGAAATTTATCATCATCAAAAAGTGAATGGGAGTAAAAGAGGTAAATGAAGTCCTAGTTTGTTATAAATGCAACTTTGACCTTATGGAACCACTGAAAGGGAATAAATAGTAAGAGGACCACACTTAGAGAGCAATTTATGGAACTCTTTTCTACTAACTCTGATGTTTTGAAAATTAGCTAATAATCATAAAATAGATAATTATCAAACTAATATTATTAAGAATACTTTAAAATGTCCTCTCAGGTAGATAAACCTTTATCACATGCAGGAAATCTTTCATCAGGTGAATTTTAGTTAGCAAGACTATCCTTTGTGATCCTGCTTTTGACAATAGCAAGAGATATTTTCCTGAATCATTCTGAGTGAAAGCCATGTAAGTACATTCAAAGCTATTATTTTCCAATTTAAAAACTAGATCTGAAAAAAAATTATATTTTTAGTTGGGCTGTAATACACTTGTTAAAATTCTGGGTGATTTCAATGTATATTTCTAAGTATTATAGCACATTATGCTGTTCTGAAGAATATTGATGAATATTTTTCTCATATTTTGTTATCATCATCATAATTATCCTCATTTCATGTCGGTCGGAAGGGTTGGCAAGATTGACAGGTGTGTATACTTTTTTTTTTTTTAAAGCCATGTAAAATCTGTTAACCTATAGGGAGTGATAATGGAATGAGGCTGAATGCCAAACAATTGGATTGTTGTGTCCCTATTTTTGATAATGTAATCAGTAATTTGGTTGACCATGGAATAAACTTGAGGAGTTTTACCCACGGATAGATGAATCCATTGTATGGGCTCGCCCTCTTGTGCCAAGAGAGCGGTGCACAGTGTACTTTTAATGAAAAGATAAAGAGACCTGGGGGCGTTGGGATCAAACCTTTTTAGAGTCACCTCACTTATGGACTGTTGGACTTTAGTGAGGATTTGTTGGCACTGAGGTGGTAAAATCACTTTGGAGGCCAAGTGAAGGCCTCACAAGAGATTAAATAATGGAACCAACTCCTCAGTTGTGATGGGTATCCAGGGTCTCAGCCAATTAATTTTTTCTATTAATTTTTGAAGTTGGGCAGATTATAGGTATTTTGAGTGGGAAGTTGAGGCTTTATGGGTGAAACAGCATCCATAGATAAGGTAGTTTTGAGGTCAGAGGGTTTAGGGCTTTTTAGAATTACATACAAGAATTTTAGGTCCTCATTGTTTTAAACAGTTTTAGCAAAAAGGTGGAATGTTTTGAATTTTATTAGGGGCCACCTTAAAATTGTTTTTCTGAATAATAGCAAGACAGTTAGAGGTTAGATCATGGAGGTCAGAGGGTTTAGGGCTTTCTAGAATTATATACAAGAATTTTAGGTGTTTTTAGAAAGAAAGAAAGAAAGAAAGAAAGAAAGAAAGAAAGAAAGAAAGAAAGAAAGAAAGAAAGAAAGGAAGGAAGAAAGGGAGAAAGAGAGAGAGAGAGAAAGAAAGAGGGAGAGTGGGAGAGAGAGAAAGCAGGAGGAGAAAGGTTTGGCTTAGGTCACGTAAAAACGAGAATGAGAAGAATCAGGCAACAAAAGAAAAGCATACTTTTCTTCTGTTGCAGATTTGAGCAAATTTCCAAAGCCCCAGGGCAGCGTCCTACAATCACTGGGGAGGGGAAATATAAGCATGTGTTGTGCGAGTTCCTGCCAGTGAAGACAGCATCCTGTATTCAAAGGCAGGGAGGAACCTCCCACATACCGGTATGCTTTTGAGGGAGTAAAATGAGCAGGAGAGGTTCTGCAACCTGGTGTGTGACCAGCCAGTAGATGGAGCCAAAGTACAAGGAAAGGAGGTAGTGGGCCAGCAGGCCAAGATGGAACAGGAGTGGAGAAGGCCTAGATGAAACTCAGAGTAGCCAGTAAATGGGGGGGGGGGCGAGAGGGA
>NW_008337804.1:1869277-1871916 GCF_000622305.1 Nannospalax galili | reverse complement strand
TTAATTTTTGTACAGGGGAGGGGCAGAGGGAGCCCAGAACGGGTTAGTCTGAGAGTCTGCCTAAGTGGGGCCCTTGCAGGGCCAAGGGGCACTCCCAAAAGGATTGAGGGAGGGGTAGAGGGGCTCAGGATGGTCCAGTGGATCCGTATGGCCTGGGGGCCTAGGATCAGGCTTTGGGCTCGGTGGCGTCTCCAGGACCAGGTCAGCGGCCCTGACCGGGGCTGGAGTCTGGGCCTCTGCCACCTTTGTTCTCAGAGGGCATGAGGGAAAGCAGCCCTTTAAGGCAGATACCATGGGGAGCACGTCCCCAGAGGGGGATGTCTCCTTTTTCTATCTGGGCCCTTCTGATTAACTTCTCAACTCTATCCCAAGTATCCCAGTCAAAGAGATTGATCTCCAGGAGCCAGGGTGCAATCTTTAGCAGGTATCCCCATGCTTGGAGAGCTTGGTTATCTGATAGGTCCAGGCCTCTGCTTTTGGGCAAGACCCTGAGGGAATCTAAAGAAGGATCAGGTTTAGAATTGGACTTTCCCATAATTTATGGGAGTACACTCACCTGCAGACTGATTGGCCCATCAGCAAACTTCGTGGTAGGCAGCTCCTCACACGGGGCACCAATCTGTCCGATCGCTCTCAGACAGGTATGCATACACACAGGGAGAGAGGCCAGGACCAGCCTGTGTTCCTCTCTTAGGACCTGAGCAGGATGGTGAGTGTCGACGACTCAAAAACTACACTGAGTCGGGAGTCTTTTCGAGGCAGGAACTCACTTTATTGTGTCAGGCATCAACTTATATAGTTTAAGCAAAGGGGGTGTGGAAAAGGGGTGGTATAGGAATGTGTCATCTGGGGTGAAGACTGTGGGCCACTGGGAATTTACCACGCCAGTTGTTACTGGGTAGAGGCAATCTTAGATAGGGCTCTGCTGAGTCACCTCCACATGGAAGTGACAGGCCAGAGACAGGTCATTAAACTTTAGCCTGCTTATGAAATTATATTAGGCCTCATTTTTCTCCATGCTGTATGTATGAGGGTCCCAAAGGCCCAACAATTTCATTGATTAAAACAAGATTATTTTGACACATTTTCCCTCATTCTATAATTATCTGCCTTTCAGATATTTTATTTATTATGAACAACATTTATTTTGAATGCCTTGCTAAATCTTAACATAGGATAAAAGGGCAATCGCATTATAATTTTTAATCTTTCTGTAACAGATTTTTGCAATATAAGAAAATGAAAAAAATAATTGTTATCTCTCCTTCCTGGTTCATATTTGATCTTCTCTTGTTAATTTTAAGATTTCTACACACAATAAAAGAATATCCTTTCTTCCTAAAGAGAATTATAATTTTACTGTTTCTGTAAGTCTTGTAAAGTGTTGCAAAATAGAAATCTGTGTTCTAATACTTTAGACATGTAAGAAAGGAATAAGATTACAACTATTATACTAAAAATAGATTAATTTAATTTTATCAAATACTGTCAGGTCCTCAGTTACAAACTTACTTAAATTTTTGAGAGTTTAAAATATTTCCCAACACTTATCTCACTTTTTTTTCCTTGTACAATATCCACAAGTTCACTTCTAAGGGATATGATGAAACACGTTTGCAGTTTTGAGCAAGCAGCTTATATCCAATCCAATTCTTTTCTGTTTCTTCATACTGAACATCTCAATCACTCTTAATCTTCTTTATATCTCCTTCCCCAATGGACCCTCCCATAGCCCCCCACGTCTTGACTTCATACATTCTGTCATTTGTCTTAAGAGCTATTGTGTCAAGTTAGTGTTCCCAGACATCCCTCAGTGCAAGTTCATCTACTGAGGTTCAGTCAGCCTATCTAGAGTCTCTCGCTTTAGGAAGATTAGCTCTTCCTCACCCACAGTAATCAGTTTCCAATTTCTTCAGCTGACTTTGGGGTCTGCTGTCCCTTTCCACAACTCAGTGTTGGGTTTTTGTCTTTTTGAGATTTCATGGAGCCTGTGTATACTGACACCAGTGCTGTAGAATCATATGATCAGGGTCACAGGAGCTTTTAGGACTTTATTTCCATACAGACATGCACTCGTCTCTGGTTCTTACAATCTTTTTGCCCCCTCTTCTACAATGAACCTTGTGTCCAGGGTGGGTTAATTTTAATATAGGAGTCCTGTCCAATGCCCAGAGTTCTGCAGCTCTTATACTCTACACTTAGGCCATTTTTCATCTTTTTTTTCCTGGCCCTCTGTTGCATGAGGTGGCTTCATTTATGATAACTGAGATATTTATTATTTTCTTCCTTATCTCTCATTCTATGTTCCATGAGCCTTAGGTGTAGTGGTTGCATTGTAGATGTGCCACTTAGATTTTCGTAATTCACAGGCAATGTCCATGTGTGACCAGTTGTGGTATTCTGTAAAAGTCTACATCTGGTACAAAAGAAGCTTCTTTAATCAGTGGTCACTGAGATATTTGTCTATAAATATAAGGATATTTTGCACATAGCTAGAAATTACATTCCTCTAGGAATGTGACAGTTGGGGTTTTCTCTAGAATCTATGATCTCCCTAGCCATGAGTATTTGGCTGTGTTTACCATGCAACATATGTTTCTCCCACTGAGTGGGCTTTAAGTCCAATTAGGTAGCTGTTG
>NW_008337804.1:1841440-1868986 GCF_000622305.1 Nannospalax galili | reverse complement strand
GATCAATGGAACAAAATTGAAGACCCAAATATGAGCAAATGCAATTTCAGCCACCTGATATTTTACACAGGGGCCAAGAACATTCACTGGAGGAAAGAGCATGTTCAGCAAATGGTGCTGGCAAAATTGGATTTCTGCCTATAGAAGAATGAAACTAAACCCTTATCTTTCACCGTGCAAAAAACTCAATTTCAAGTGAATCAAAGACCTCAATGTAAAGCCTGAAACTCTGAAACTGTTAGAACAAAACACTTGCAAAAACCTACAAAATATAGGTGTAGAAAATGATTTTCTAAACTTACCATCAGTTGCTCTGGAAACAAGGTCAAGAATCAACAAATGGGACCTCATTAAACTAAAAAGCTTCTGTACATCAAAGGAGGTAACCAGGGAAGTGAAGAGAAAACTCCCAGAATGGGAGAAAATATTCACCAGTGACATATATGACTGAGGTTTAACATCCAGAATATATAAAGAACTCAAAAAACAAAGCATCAAGAAAGGAAGTAACCCAAATAAATGATGTGCTAAGGATCTGAACAGAGACTTCTCAAAAGAGGGAATAAATATGGCTAAGAAACAGCTTAAGAAGTGTTCAGCATTGTTAGTAATTAGGGTAATGAAAATCAAAATCACTTTAAGATCCCATATTACCCCAGTCAGGCTGGCTAAATTCAAGCAAACAAACCATATCAAATGTTGGATAGGATGTCCTGAGAGTTCTCTCAGAGTCTCTTCCATGATCAGACAAACCATATAGTATATTTTATGTGAATTATGGTTTATGCCCTTGGCTAGGGAGGGGGTAAATGGGGGAACTTACAAGGAGACAAGCAGTCTTGTGCTGTGGCTCAGAGACCACCAATCCAGACCGTGCCCAGGCCAACCCATAGTCTCCATCAACTCTCCCCCATGCATTTGGGCCCGCAGTCTTTCCCTAGGTCTGTAAATGCCCCTTCTAGCATCCATGCGGGTGAGACACAGGGACCATCTTTCTCTCCATGCCTGCCACTGAGCGATCCCCATGCCCCTAAGCATTCCTGGTGTGTCTCTGCTTCCATACCAAGATCACGCGACAAGCCCCTCCTTCCATGGCTAACTCTCCACAGTCAATTCTCCGCAGCAGGCCCCACCCCTTGGAGGGACCAGGACCCAAGTGGAACCCAGATGTGAAGAAAGGAACACGCTCATCTACTGCTAGTGGGATTGCAAACTTGTTCAACCCCTATGGAAAACAGTGTGGAGTATTCTTAAAAACCTAAAAAAGAACCTACCATTTGACCCAGTTATAGGACTTCTTGACATATGCCCAAAGGACTCATCCTATCGTAGAGATACTTGTAGATTGATGTGTGTTGCTGCTATTCTCACAATAGCTAAGAAATGGAAGCAACCTAAATGTCCCTCAACTGATGAGTGGATAATGAAAATGTGGTACATTTACACAATGGAGTTCTACTCAAGCAGTAAAGTAAGTTGAAAGCAAGAAATATCCAGGTAAATGGATGCAACTAGAAATTGTTATACTAAGTGAAGTGACATAGTCTCAAAAAAATAAATGATGTATGTTCCCCCTCATATGCAAATCCTAGCACCAAATCCTTGTATGTGAGTATGTATCCTGATGTAACTGCAAGAACCAGGACATTGAAAAGGAACCAGGAAGGAACTTGAGAGAGAACAGTTGGATATAGTTGTTACTAAGTGAGGAATGGATAAAATGTAGGTATTTAAATGGGAGGTTATACAAGGAACTTTGCTAATCCACTTCTTAATTGCCGCATACCTGATTTTTTTCACCTCCTGATGTGCTGCCATCTTTATATATTGCTTTGTGGGATGAAGTAAATTATTGTTGTCCTGGGAAAGAAGTGTTTTAAAAATGTATTTATTATGCTAGCTCTGTTTGCTATATTACAAAATACGAATGCATTATTCTAGGTGAAATTTTTGTATAAAATGCTGACAGCACTTATGAAAATACTGAGGGAATAATTATAATAACACTCCCCAAGGGAGTATAAATGATGAATTAGTTAAATAATTTGGAAATCTAAGAAATATTCTTTCTAATTAGCTGTGAATTAAACACTCAGAATTACATATGACAATCTATAGTTTACTTACACGTGGTTGAAAAGTTGAAATTGAACATATTATTAAAAGTAAAATCATCTAAGAGAAAACAAGAGAAAAATATTTAAATTGTGTGAGGCATATTACTAAAATCATTTGTTAATTTTAATAATTGTTCTGCAATGTTTATTAAATGCAAATTTGCATTTAACAAAAATCCCTTCTTAGTTTTAAGGAAAAGTTCAATTAGAGCGCCATAGGCTTTCCATTAATTAGAAGTGAAGAAATGTATACTAAATTTGTCAAATTAATAGTGACTATCTTAGAACCAAAAAGTTTGATTATTTTTGACAGTGTTATCAAACTTAATGTAAACATGCTTGATTTTGTGCATATGTTGCTTCTCAATTCTAATCTGGAAAGGCAGAAAGAGTTAATGTTGAATTAAAAAAACTGTATATTCAATTAATAAACTGTAATTGAAGACAATGTAACCAGATGGTTTACCATGCAATTTTTAAATAATGCTTTCAGTTTACCGAATATATTTATTTTCCCAACATATATTATCTTTGTTCAGTTAAAATCTGTTTCCATTTCTCTAAAACACTAATGGAGCCATGCATTACCATTCCACATGTGTAATGTGATGGATATATTTTGTTTCTGCTTCCTACTCTCCTTTATATTAGTTCTGAGTCTACAATCTGTATGACAGTTTACATCTACCATAATATGTCTAACACAAAGTACCTCGCCATAGCAAAGTAGTTTTACTATCTCAGTTTTAAGTGATCTTTAAAAGATAGAAAATACGAGCAAAATTGTTAATTGTTGTTAATATGTCTGGGCCCAAATGTATATTAACCATGTTATATTGGTGGAATTTTGATGTACTGTAGCATACAGAAATGTTCTGCTTAATATATAGCAGAGAGACACTGGATGAAAACTGTGGATGTTGAGATTATAATATACAGAGAGGTATCTGGACATTGACTCCTCATTGTGGTTATTATCTGAGTTAAATATATTCTGCCAAAAGTATCTGGCGGCTGCACTGAACATGAGACTCACTGGACCATCATATTTGGCTGCAATATGCAAAGAGATGTAATGCAGGAACCTGAGTTTACCTGGAGGTCTATATCAGGTGTACTTCTCAGCAGAATACTTGGAGCAATTGTTTTATTGATCTACAGAGCCAGCTGTAAGCCATTATCTCACCAACTCATATATAAGAAGATAAAATCCACAGTGTACAGTTATGAAAACCACCTTTGGTTAAGTACTTCTCATCTTGCAGGCCTTGATATCTTTTTTATCAGCTCCATAAAAAATATTCAAGGACTCTGCAGTTCATATGACCTTACAATGCTAATTTTTTTTCTAAAATAGACCATCTTATCAAAATTTTATTGTCCTCAAATTAAATCCAGGATAAATTAAGGGGATCCCTTCACAATATATATTGTTACACAGTAACTTAATTGATAGCATGATCAATCACCTATACCTAAGAAATAAAACAAAGAAAACAAAGAGAAGCTGAAATGCTCAAGTAGATGAGATGATTTTTTTTTTTAATTTTTCACCAGCAGCATTGATGTAAAAGCAAAAAGTTTTCTGACTCTTGCAGTTCAGTTGCTTCCTTTCTGTTTATGTTCTATTTTCAAAAGGGAAAAAATTGCAAGGTCCTTAAAAATGTAGTTAATGGTAGAACTCACAAAGTAGTCTAGGACGAAGAAAGTGTCTCATGATTCTGCCTGCCTCAGCCTCTACAATGTAGGGATTATATGCACTACACAGCAGAGGGTACACGTGTGAAATCACACCTATGTTCTACACTAAACTCAGTCCTCTTAGTGACTTGCATGACATGCACTTTAGTGAGTGAGTCATCTCTGCAGCCCTTTTGTTGCATTTCATAACAATTCAGTCTGTAATTAAGGCTAGTTTGAACTTACATCCCTCCTGCATCAGCTTCCAAAGTGCTGAGTTTAAGAATTACACCACTGTATCCAGAGAGAACCTGGTGCCTTTTAAATGAAGCATTAAAAACAAAAATAATTATCATTATAACTTAGAATATGATAATATTCTGTTGGTATGTTCATTGTTTTGAGCTGCTTCTTTGAAAAAATTTATTTTTATTTTATGCATATGAATGTATTGCCTGCATGTATGTGAGTGCACCCTTGTCGTACAATGCCACAGAGGTCAGAAGAGGGTTTTGGATTCCCCTGGAACTGGAGTTAAGGACAGTTCATAGCTGCCATGTGGGTGCTGGGAATTGAACCTGGGTCCTCTGCAAGATCAGTCAGTGCTTTTAACTGCTGAGCCATCTCTCCAGCCCCTGAGCTGCTTTTATATAGCATCTGTTCTATATGTTTCAGTGCTGAAGTTTTTAACTAAAACAGTTTTGTTTCTTAAGTACTTGATTTGGCATTATTGATTTTCAAATATTTTTAAACATGTCTTTTATGTTTAATAGAACATAGAAATTTTCAAATAGAAATGATTACCTTAGCCAATTTTGGTTAGGAAGAAAAAAAACCAGAAAAATAATTAAATTTTCATGAATTATCTCAGTTATATTAGAAACATTACTAGGAAAGAAATGGCATACACTGAAATGGCTTGAAAAATAATTGATATTATTTCCTTTCAAATTGTTAAATAGTATGCTTCATATATTAGTTGTGTTATTAAGGCAAGTTTCTGCTTCAGAATCCAAGGTATTTTGAACAGAAATGATTAAAGAGGATATTAGTACATCTGTAAAGAACAGGGCACACAGTGTTTAAACATTGCCCTATCATCTGAGCTGCAAATGTTCAGCACCATTATCCTTCCACAATAGCAATTTACTACAGCAATGAAGAGTAAGTAATCAGTATAGGCAGGGAGAGCTTGTGGCAGCTGCCAGAGGGGGACAGCATTCACTGAGAAGCCTTTGTGGAGTCAATGAGGCCTCTTCATGAGGCAGCCTGTTGTCTCAGCTTCAGATGACAAACTATAATTATGAAGCTAAACCCAGTTCAGATTATTTGCAAAGTGTGATTTGATTTATAGCTCAAAAGAAAATAAGACGCACCACTAAATTAAAAATGTCATTTGAAGTAAAGATCCTCATCATCAAAACTGAAATTATACAGGTGCATAAACTGGGAATGTGGAATGCAAATATCATAGTTATTAAGGCAAGAATGAGTTAGAAGCTTAATTTTTTATCTAAAGCAAAATTTCCTTAATTAATCTCCATATTTTTCTATCAATTAATCTATTGATTTTCAAACAGAAATGTCAATTTTCTAACAATATTACTAACAGCAAATACCTCAATGTAGAAAAATAAATCATAGAGTTAAAAGTCAGTTCCACAAAACTTGAAGAAAAGTTTCATTTTATTCTTCTTTTTTATTTATGATTTTTATTTTATGTGTATGAGTGTATTGCCTGCATGTCTGCAAGTGCACCCATGTCATGAAATGCCATGGGGGTCAGAAGAGGGCTTCAGATTCCCCTGGACTGGAGTTAAGGATGGTTCATAGCTGCCATGTAGGTGCTGAGAATCAAACCCAGGTTCTCTGCAAGAGCAGTTAGTGCTCTTAATCACTGAGCCATCTCTCTAGGCCCTTCATTTTATTCTTAAAAACACTATAGTGATAATCAGAAGTGTCTTGATTTTACAAATGGAAAACTGTAAGGGCCAGAAAACCTAACCAACAAAAGCTTGGTTCACAATAATTTAGTTTCTTTGTCCAAACTTAAAGTTAACAATTTTGATTTTTCTGGGGTTTTTCAGTATTTTCATGTTGATTATTAATGATTCTCAAATTACATTACTGATAACTGCAAGTGTACCGTGATTGGTTAAAGTCATGCATAATTTTTTACCTCTCATTCATATATAATGTGGTGGCACTTTGTCTTGATTCATTATGGGAATCCCAGAGAGCCTGGAGATTTTGTGATTTGGTTATAGCTAGTAGAATATGTGAGAGCATAGAGAAACAATCTGATATGCAAAATATGATAATAAAATATTGAACACAAGAGTTCTATAATACCAGAGCTCCAATGTGTGTTATGCCCATCATTATGACTTAACTCTGTTATCAAAGCACCAGTATTAGAGCTATTATGATCATTTCACTCTTGAACTCTATCATTGTAGTTGATTGTAATGGCTCTGAAAAAGCATATGAATGGTGATAATTGGTGACAAATTTTGCACTGATTTTAAAGAAGAGCAAGACTAAGAATATCAGCAGAACTATATTAGATCAATATCCTGTCTTCCTAAATGCATTTATATTCAATGATCAGTAAATTTGCATAGGGTATACATAGCCATGTTGAATGAGCTCAGTGGAATCAATCCAAAAATCAGAACCAATTTTAGACAAATAATACACCACAGGCAAATTAGAACTGAAAGTTATCATCTCGAATTAATTTTGTTTTCAGTCTCTCTATCTACAAAATAAAATTTTCATTGCAGGCACAAATATTGTGCAGTTCTCAGTGCTCACCAGCAAAAATTTAGTGACAATCTTTTTTGTTGTTGTTTTGTGGATTTTGTTTTACTTTATAAACTAAGTTTTAAAAATAAATTGCAAAGTAAAATGGAGAGTGAATGTCAAGATTACCTGTAATAATTGAGTCATTTCTAAAGGTGATATTTGACTGTTAATGTGTTCATTTCTATTGTGCTTAGTTCTAACTAGTCTGTAATAATTGTAGTTTTTAACTTCAATTGATTGTAAATTTGACTACTATAGTTCCTTGACCTTATCCATAAAATTAACCAGTATCTCACATATAGAATCAACATAACCAGTGTTAATTAATAAATACTATATTTGCACATATTCTTCATCAATTCCATTAACTCTGTTCTGCTAATGATTTCTATGAGAAAAATCTAATATCTAATTCACACTAATCTACTTATAAGAGTATTTGCAAATGACAGTTTATGAATCAATTAGGTCATATATGTGATAGCAGATGGGATTTTCTGAGATATTTGTCATGAATGAATTCACAAGTTGCTAAACTAGACTTGCAGATGTATGGAAATAAGCAAAAATCAGATGAATCCTCTCAGAGGGAATTCTAAATATTAATTTTGAAATGTTAATTTTTATTTCCTAAATTCAAATTAAAAGCACTTTGTTTATACAAATGACTCCATTTCTTTGTCACATGATAAGAATTTAAGTAATCTGCTACATACTAATATAAACAAGGAAGTGATAATAGAAATAATATAGCCTAAGAATCTTCATGCTTTAAAACATACTGACATTCAGTAGCAAATTTTCTCATATATCTAGCAAATACTTAATCTGAAAGTTAAATATATTACTTTCATAGGTTTTTAATATCTGATAAATATTCTACTTTTTCTTTCTATAATGAAATCTGCTGTCTTATATAGGATCTTTTAATCTATATATAAATATTGACCATAAGATATTTAATTACTGTGATTTTATAATAATAATCAGCTGTATAATTCTCTTATTCATTATAAAATTTTTACTGAAATTATTCACTTCAATCTATAGTACTTAGTTTCTCTATTATTGCTAAAGTGCCAAGCCACATGTTGAACTGGTATCTCCTAATTCTGACTTTTCATTTTAATTTTTCCTGCGTACAAATCCAATCCAACAAATTATCTCCATAATTATACTTTGCTGTTTTATAGCATAAGTTGGAGAAAATTCTACCAAACTGTTCTTTTTATTTAAATAAGTTTATGTTAGTACAAACATCTAAAATGTTACTTGTCCAGACAGTAGAAGTGCTAGATATTTTTAAATTTGTTCTTCAGTTTAGCTTTATTTTAGTGGAACATTTTCATTGTCATATTCATTATTGCTGTTCACATGTCAACCTTCACTCTCACAATAACTTTATTTTCTACACAGTGCATAAAAACGTAGTGAGGACATTTTTTGCATTTTGCACCTAATCGTTCGTTGCCTGCCCCTGACTCAGGGTAGCAATGATCAAAAACACCATTTATAAATGTACAATAGTCGGACAAAGTAAATTTTGAGATTACTCAATTATGATGCATATTTTCTAGATACTGTAATGGAAAATTCAGGATGCTTTGAGAAAATATAATCAGCATTACCTAAGAGTTAATAAGAAGTCATTTTATTGAATATTTGCAGTTTTCTTTTTTAATTATATTTATTATTTTTATTTTATGTGTATGAGTATATTGCCTACATGTTTGTGAGTACACCCTTGTCTTGCAATGCCTCCGAGATCAGAAGAGGGCATCAGATTCCCCTGGAACTGGAGTAAGGATAGTTTTTAGGTGTCATGTGAGTACTGGGAATTGAACCCCGTCCTCTGCAAGTGAAGTCAATGCTCTTGAACTTTACCACTGAGCCATCTCTTCAGCCTCACAATTTTCACACAATATAGTTTGATGGTATTTATATCCCCTCTCTGTCCACCCCTTCTGCCACCTGTCCAATTTAATGAATTATCATATATATATATATATTGGCCTAGAGTGTCTGAGTTGTGTCCCTACATGCTCTTCAATGTGGGTCCACTCTCTGGGCCCACCAAGAGTCCCTTCTCTGTAAGATTCTGTCTTTTCTCTTCCCAGAAGCCATGTGGTGCCAAAAGTTCCTTAGGTTAGGTTGGGATTTCTTTCCAGTGCACTTCCCCAAGTCTATGCTGAGATTTTATCTGAAATGAACTTGCATAGGATATGTGTATGCTGTCACCATTGTTATGAGTTCATATGAGTAAATAACCAGCTGTCTGGAAGAATCTATTTTCATGTGGTCATCCACCCTCCCCTCCCAAGACTCAGTCTCAAACCCTTAAACCTTAGCCTCCCGACTCAAGGATCATTGTGGAAGAGGTGGGAACACATTTGTAGCCTAATGATTTCTGAGATAAAAACAAACTCTACACTAATGACTACTACACTAATTAAAATTAAGCAGTGGAGAATACTGACAAATGCTGTGCCAGAAACAAGGCAGCATTAATAGGAAAATAATATTTGTGTTAGAAAGACAAATAAATATTCTCAATTCTGAGAGGGAGGAAATGTTTATCACTTCAGTCAGAGTGATCCCTTCAGATACTACTTACTTATTGAATAATTTTGACTGTCAAGGTGACAGAATTTAGAATCATCTAAGAGACAAAATTTTAGGGACATTTTAGAAGCAATTTCCAGAGAAGTTTTTTATTTTCATTTATTTATTTTCTTATTCATTTTGATAGAATTTTTATTGATTCTTGAGAATTTCATAGAAGGTATTTTGATCTCATCTCCCATTATCCCTTAGATACATACCCACTGACCTAGGCATCCTTCATCTCATGTCTTCTATTAGTGTACTTTTTTAGGTCTGTTGATCTAATTTCTGTTCACCAAATGAATTTAGATATGGGTCCATCCCCTAGAGTCTGGTCAAACTACTGAATCTCACACCATAAAAGAAATCTGACCCTCCCTCTCCAAGAAGCTATCCATTGCCAATAAATCCTCAGCCAGGACTGGGATTTCTTGGTTACCTACCCCATTTATGCTGGGTTTTTGTCTGGCTTGGGCTTACACACATTTTATGAATGACTTCATAAGCACAGACCCAGAAATACATACTTCTCTTGTTCTCTCTCATATGGGACTACTAGCTTTGAATCTTCAGGTATATTTATTTCAATTGGAAAATCCAGAATGTTCAGGATAGTAGTTGGGAGTCTGAGGCCAGGGGTAGAAGATAAGGCTTCCAAGGAGTGGGGAGAGAATGCAGTGATATAAAGAGAGAGAAGGGAATAACATAATAGGAATAGTTAAATGTACTGGGGAACAAGATGTCAGGATAGAGAAGGAAGTATGGGGACTGGTAACTAACACTGAAGGTCTTTAAAAATGTCACATGGAACTGGGTTAGCTCAGCAATGGTTTTCTGCTCTGGCCTGCTATAGTTAGAGAGTATTCCTTTGTTGAGCATTGATTTTGTGTATAGAAGGCTCCTAGAATGGGCAGCTCTGGGGACATTCTTTTTACTAGTTTATTAATGTACCATAGAAAATGAGGTTTTTTTTTAAATGAATAGCAAAGATATTAGCTATATACTGAAGCATTATTAGTTATTATTTTCAAACAGAAAAGTCACTGTAGATGACTCTTAATATATATATTTGTGGTCACTGCCAGTGGTGGCCGCTCCTCTGTTCTCATGGGTGCTTCTCCTTCATTCTCATGGGTGTCGAGGCTGCTCCTCCTCTCACCCTGGGCTGAGGCTGCACTTCTGCCTGCTCTGGGCTGAGGCAGCTCTTTTGCTTGTCCTGTGCTGCCTCCTGTCGTCGCTGCTTCTGCCTGGTCCTGGAACCCAGGGCTCATGAGGAGACTGTGTCAGCAGAGCCACATTCAGACACAGGAGACCAGGTTCAGTGACACAGATCTGGTTTATTGCAGGAAGGCACAAGCTTATTTAGGGGTAGTGGTCCAATCACAGCACAGCAAGTAGGACACCTCATTAGCATAACTGGTTTAGCATCCTATCACAGTACAGCAAGTAGGATACCTTATTAGCATAACATATTTAGCATCATATTAGCATAACAGACTTAATGTCCTATCACAAAATAGTGGATAGGATGCTTCATTAGCATACTTGGTTTCAGATTACAGAGCCTGGATTCCTGGAAACCATGTGACCCTGACTGTTGCAATATCTAAGTGTTGCAATTTTGGATTCCAAGGGCGGTGATTAGGGAGTGGCACGCTCTAGGCATCAATCTCATGATCTGCCAATGGGAGCAAATGTCACAAGGCGTTTCTTGTGGCTCCAATGGTTGGGCCATTGCCTCAGGCCTGCTGTATGGCTGTCAATAAGACTTTCACCCTAGGCTCAAGCCTGTCTTCCACATATATGTACTTTATAAAAAATTTTTAAAAAGGACTTACCTTATAATGTGGGCACAATGTCCCTAGCAAATATCACTGGTTAGCAAATATTAAGCCCATTCCAGGAATGAGCTCCTTCTTTTGGAATTGTTGACCAGTGAGCTCCCATAGACCATCAAACAATACTGACCATTGTTAATGCTCTGGGTAGCTCTCCCAAACTTGGTGAGACCCTATTGCTGATGATATTACATATGTGATTCATAGAACAAATATGTAGAAATCAAGCTGGGACTGATCTCAAAACTTCATCTCCATACTTTTCATAGTGCTGGAAGATGGCATGTATACTACCCAAAGAGAAAAATAATCATCAACTTTATACAACTGTGGACACTGATAAATAAAATTATGATGGCCTGGCAATATATGCCCACTCATAAAATGGTGGCATGAAAAGTATAGGAATAATCAGACATTTTCTGATTGGATTTAAGGCTTGCATCACAAGACATAATCCTTATCTGCCACTGTTGTCAGGGCCAAGAGCCTGTGGCTAGAAAGGTCACCAGCTATAGGGAAGAACCTACTACATTTTGCTGCTAAATTTATATAATATTAAACCAACTGCTAAGGACCTGTTGTTACACACATGGATTAGCATATCTCCTAACTGTCACGAAAGCAGCTCTTCCTTGCAACAGATGGTGATTAACACAGAAATCCACAACTTTTAAACATGCAAAAAATAAATGCTTGACTTTAATGAGACAACTGTATTACATCCTCTCCTCCCACAGCTCAGAGATCATAGTGGAAGATTATTCAAAAAGATTCTAAGAACCACAGGGTTTGGATGAACACAAGAAAATAGTATTTCCTGGAAACAGCTAAGCAGTGGCCCATATGAGCCACAGCACTGGTGCCAGAAATCAGACAGATTAACTGAGGTGTAAAGATCCATACTAAATTTGAGAGACACCATTTCTTTATTTAGCATCCTAGACTGAATAAAAAGGAGAAAACAATCTCTCTGTATCTTGACTGTAGATGCAATGTGTCTAGCTGCCAAATGCTCCTGTCCCCATGGCTCCATGTTATAATGCATGGCACCCCTGCACCCTGAGATAAAATAAACTCCTCTTTAAGCTGTTTTCACCAGGTACTTGATGTAAAACTGAGAAAACAAACTATGACATACATAGGTTCTGAGTTAGTCATCTTAAAGAAATTCTATCCAAAGAATAATAGAGATAAGAGGTAGAAAATAAAATCTGAGTATGTGTAGGTATGTAGTCAAATTAGTGTCACATGTTTCAAATTTACAGCAAGGTCATCAAAAAACTATAGACTTCCAGGAGACCAGGGGATGAGTATATAAGCCTTTGGTATAGTCCAGTATATTATGGCAATAAATAAAAATGAATGTACCTCATTGAGGGGAATTTGGAATGATATTACCTTGATAGGAAATTTAAATACAAGTCTGGTGTGTTCAAATTCCCCAAGGTATTAGCTTAAAAACCTACTGAAATATACATAGAAAATACTGAACATAGGTGCATGTGTATACATGAAGTCTATGTAGCAAGAAACACAGTGCCAGAAAGAAGAAACTTCTCTTTGAGTTGTTGACCAGGATAGTCCAGGAGACTCCTAAATAACACAGGCTATTGCCAGAGCCTTTGATTACCTCCCAGAACTTGAGGGTAAGATTCTCCTGCTGAAGACAGGACACACACTTCAGAAACAGGACTTAGAACAATGTAGCTGGAACTGACCTGAAAGCCTTCTCCTTGAAGACTAGCTCTCATAGTTCTAGAGGATACTGGGAAAGGAGAAAATCAGTGGTCCAACCCCAGATTTAAAGCCTAATAACCACAACAATGAAAGGTGCAACAAATTATAGTGTCACTTTTAACTTGGGGTTACTCAACAGCTATCTAATTAGAGTTAAAGTTCCTTCAATAGGAATGAAATTGTGTGTGGCACTATAAACAATAAAATACATATGACTGGAGAGGTCATAGACTCTAGCAAAAACTCTATATCTCTCATGTTCCTAGACAAAGGTAAATTCTCCCTGAGTGCTAAATATGGATCCTTATTATAGACAAGTATATCATTCCCCACTCATCAAAGAAGCTCCTGTTTTCAACAGATGGAGGCTATTACAGAGTTCCAAAACTGGTCACACACAGAGAATTAGTGTTTGTGAGATGCCCATATCTAAGTGACACATCTACTATGGAACCTGTACATCTAAGACACACAGAACATAATGGAATAGAGGTTAGAGAGAATACTAATGCATCTCTCAACTCTTACTAGTGAAGCTTGCTCATGAAACAGAGGGAGATGCACACGGAATGTCACAACTGCAAAAGTGTGGAGAATAAGGGCCAGCAGAGTGTGTGTCCCTGGACAGGACTCCTATATTAAACCTCACCAGCCCAGGACTCAGGGATCATTGCAGAAGGTGGGGGGGTGGAGATTGTAAGAGCCAGGATTGGTACATTATCGTAAGGAAACAGTTTTTCAGGCTTGTCAGAAATGACTCATATGAACTTACAGCAATGGCTTCAGCCTGCACAAAACCCATGCAAACTCAATCAGAAAAATAATTCAATGTAGAACTGGAGAAATGGGCAGGAAGCCCTAACCTTAGTTGAGGAACTATTGGAAGCTGATTACTGTTGGCTGAGGGAGAGTTGGCCTTCTTTGTGGGGGGTGACTCTAGATACACTGAATAGACACCAGTGGATGAATTTGCACTGAGGGACATCTGGGTACAAATGCTTGACCAGATAGGACTGTATATATATGACAGAATGCATGAAATATAGTGTGCCAGGGGACTATAGAGGGTGCAAATATAAGAGGGGTTCAGTATATATTTAAAATGCACAAAAGTTCAATAAAAATATACATTGAGGAGACAAAAAAAAGTACAAGTGAAAGAATTAGTCTTATTCTTTCATGAAGTGAGCAAGGTGAGATCACAGCATCCATAAACAGTGATGTGATGAAGAACGTCGTACTAGAAATCTAGAGTCCAATTTTGGTTGTGTAAATTTTGAGAGGATTATTACATGCCTAAGGGAAGTTACTATTTAAACAAATGATTCATAATTCTTGTCTTCATTATGGAGACCTGGCGTAAAGACTTCATTATATAAAATTGAACCTAAAATTGATATTGCAGAAGAATATCCAAGAAGCTAGTGTAGCGTGCCAGAGCAGTCACTTATAAACACACTAGCACTGGTCTTGGACTTATTAGTAGCTGTAATGCTAACACTAGGGAGTAGAAGCGCTGTGATTTCAAGGCCAGATCGTCTGTAATGAATTACAAGCGAGCAAAGGTGCACAGAAAGGCTCTCTTAATTCTACTTTTAATGTATAAAAAGGTAGAATGTCAGGAAATAAATATTTAATTTTTCAATTACTTGGGAAAGAATGCAAAATCATGCTTTCAGGAGAGCAACACATTACAAGCGAGCAAAGGTGCACAGAAAGGCTCTCTTAATTCTACTTTTAATCTATAAAAAGGTAGAATGTCAGGAAATAAATATTTAATTTTTCAATTACGTGGGCAAGAATGCAAAATCATGCTTTCAGGAGAGCAACACGTGTACACTCATGAATACTTGCTTGAAGGGATGAGAAATGTAACCAACACGCCATTTAAAATAGAAATGTATTGGGGCTGGAGAGATGGCTCAGTGATTTAGTGGTTGTGAATGTCACAAGTCTAAAGCAGTGAGGACTGCTGTGGTCCTTAGATATGCACAGAATCATGTGCAACCTATTTCTTAGTTCTGGTGGTTTGCTTCCACTCCTCAGTGCCACTTGTCTTGCAGCCACTGTTTTTGCCATCAGTAGCAATCCTGCAGTGTGTGCAGATTTCTATAAAGCTTTAGTCCTATTGAGTAGCCTCCCTCCCTTCAGAAAACCTTAACCAAGTTCATCTTGACTGGCTCCAGATGGCAATGATTCTGAGTTTTGGGGGTTGTTCCTTGGAAGATAATTCAACTTATAGCACGAACTTTAATTAAAATAAGATTTTATTTCATCTAACAAAATATATAAATATATCTCATTTTTGTATTCGTTTTCAAAGACCATTTACACAAGAAAACCTGTGGGATCATTGTGAAGATTGAGAGTTTTGATATTTGCATAGTACAACTCCTGCTGAGCTTTCCACATTCATTCAAGAAACATCAGAGGAAAAAAATCCTTAATGGCTGATTGCTTATAAAATACCTTTAATTATGCCACGAATTGCACCAATGTCCCTGAGTATACAAAACTACAATTCTGCCTTCATTTTCTTCTTTTTTTGGTTTAGGGTACCAACAATTTAGTGTCTGAATTAAATTGAAGATTTTCTCTTTCTGAAAAGAAATACTTCAAATTATTCACCAGTGATTGAAACAATCTTACTAAATTTAAAGTTCGTTGTACATTTCCATGTTTTCTGAACTGACTCATTATTCAGTTAATTTAATTATTTTTTTCAGAATATAATTGTATATATAATGCATAAGGCCATTTTTATCAATTTAGCTTTCATTTGTACAAATAATTATTTTGCTTTTATTTATTGAACATTGTCTATTGAATTTGCAATTTATATTTCATTTTTAATAGAAAGTCATATGAACTATAGTACGTAAACATTCTCTGTAATGAGATAATAATTGTGCTAAACTATACACATTTAAACTAAAATTGTTTAATAGCAAAGTAATGATTTGTATCAAAGTTTGCAATAGATGTTCTGTGAGGTTTCAAGGAACTGTGGTGAGGAGAGTCTTAATAACTACTTTAAGTGTATTTTTTTCCTAAGAAAATTCAGTCAACTATACTCCATAATCTGATGGTGCTGATCTTTATCTATATCATTATAGTAAAAGATGTTGTTAGTTCAGCAATCAAGGCTTGCAACTTCAACAGTCTGAAAGCTGCTGAACTAATTTTATTTTAGTCAATTGCATTTGGGCAATGAAGAATAAAAGATGAGGATTATATAGTTTATGTTGGAAGTAAAATACTGAATGCATTTCACTAAATTCAGATGATTTAAAGGCTAAAACAGAAAGTTACCCTTTAGGGTAGATTTTTATTATATATTAACAGTAGGTAAAGGGAGAAGTATGTTCCATAAATACAGATTTATATACATTTCTTATATGTGTATCGTAAAATCTGATAGTTTTACTCAGTAAATGGTAAAAGACAAAACAATTTAGCCAGGCATTTTGAAAATGATACTAAATTTTAGGGAAGGAATATAAAATTCATTTTTCTTCCTCTAAACATGGACACAAAATTTAAATCAGAGCTAAGAATTAGAATTAGGAAAGAGTAATATGCTTCCACATTAATTCCAGCCTATCATTCCATATTTTGGTATCCAGGATGTTGAAATAGTGTTGTTAGTCATTAATATGGGTTTGTGTTTTTGTCTAACTTCCATCCACATAATCTACGTGTTTTCAAAACTGACTATAATCAAGGCAGAATATCCTTTTCTGTTAAAAAATAGCTTGAGAATTTCATGCATGGACATTATATTTGCATTATTTCCCTGTCTCCTAGTTGTGTTCAAATTCGTTCCACAGCCCCCTCCCCTCCCAGGTTCTTGTCCTCTTCTTTGACTGTTATTGATTATATATATAATATACAGAGTTCATTTAGTGACATTCATATGTATTTGTATTTGAGGCTGTGCAGCTGGAATTAGATAACCTCCCAGTGAGTTTGTTCATGAAGTAAACTGATTCTCTGTCACCATCCATTGGTTACCTACAGGTCCTCATTTTCTGGTTCAACCCCATGAACCTTTTTCCAACTGAATTTGCATATTGGTTGGTTTGTCGTTGTAATGCAGACCTTGTTAGCCTATCATACTGTGGAAATTTCCTGGTTATATCTTCTGTATCATGTTTAAAATGCTGAAGTAGCAGGTATCTTGTCACTCTGGCTCTTAAAATCTTTCCACACACCTCTTCCACAATATTCCTTGAGTCTTGAGGTGGACCGCTTGCATTGTAGATGTATTAATTAGGGCTGGGTCTCTAACAATCGCTTATTCTCTGTCTTTGATCAGCTGTTGAGTGTTGTAATAGTTTCCATCTGCTCTAGAATATCTTTTGAATTGATATGAAGTGCAAAAGTTGAATAACTTCAAGATTTTGAATAAATATATTGTAAAATTATATCTATCCAATTGAAAAATTAGTAAACAGATACAGTTACTCTTTGTACCAAAATTACCTGTATTAATAGGTAACTGTCAAGAACAATGACTCATAATGTTCTTAATGTATTTAAAATTATTTCAAAATATATCTATTTGTGTAAGGGGATTGTTTTTCTGTAACATATTTGCAAAAACTTACTATCAGTCTTTGATTAAAGATATACCTACGGACCTTACTTTATTTTTGTTTATCTGGTATAATTTGATCTTTTGATTTCCTAATCCAGATGTTCTTAATTAGTTTAAGATGCATATTTAACAGTTGTGTTTTACCACCTGCTCATTAGACGTCTGTCTTGCATGGCTATTAGAACATTATATGGATTCTTCAAGAACTGTCACTATTGATACTGTCAATTTTTTCATAGAAGGCATCAAGCGGGCAATATATTTAAATGCAGGCATGATAATATCAGTTTTTGAGGATAAAATCAAAAAAGTAAATCATTTTACTTCTTTTATTTTCAAAAATAAGTCTTAAATTTGTTTAAATCCTTATGTTCTTCAATAAATCTAGATAAAATGTATATATTTTTGGAAGACAGAATATTACCATACATTTTTATAATTATGATTCTTGATCTGAAAAAAATCATAGGCTCAACTGACAGTAAATATAAAGAAATAAAAACATATGTTTCAAACTACATTAAAAAAGGGTGGGGTTCAGTTCAACAGTACTCTAAAATTCTCATAGCTCTGGGTTTGATCACACACACATAGGTACACACTAAATAAAGCAAGAAACAAAAGAAAACCCACCCAATTAATAGAATTTCAGTGTTGCAGTCTTGTTGTAAAATTGTCCAGATATAAAAAGGGTCATCCAGAGTACAAATAGAAGAATAATGTCACAGAGAATTCGATTCACATTGATAAACACAGATGGAATGCTCTCTCTCTCTCTCTCTCTCTCTCCCTCTCTCTCTCTCTCCATCTCTCCCTTCCTCCTTCCCCCCTCCCTCTCTCTGAAACATTATTGAAAGGGATAGCGAGTAGAATATGCTATAACATGGTAAGTAGGAACCATCAACTTTTTTCATTAGTTTTAGGTAAAATCTTTAGGTTCATGTGAACTCAGGATTCAATAAACAGTGTGTCGATCATGAGAAAATATTTCAGAATATTGTTCAAAGACTCTTTGGGTGACATGTGCTGTATTCTAAATGTAATTTTCTGGTTAATTACATCACTCATTATAAAAATTGTTTCTGTTTTGATGTAATGTCTCTTACAAGGGATAGGGTCACAAATAATCCCACCAGCTGTGAAGCAGGTGAATCACAACAATGGCTGGTCAATAAAATTACTAATGGTGTAACAGTGGCACTTTCCTCCTGGAGGTAACCAGCAGTTGTCTATTGGACTGAAGGCCCACTCAATAGGAGGGAATTCATTCCAGTTATTTTAAACATAGACAAACATCGATGGCTAGAGGGGTCTCAGATCATACAGGTGAACCTACTCACTCTCCTAACCCAATATAATATCTTACTATATTCTAATACTGATAATTATCTTCACAGATAATTATAGCTCTCACCAATATTCAAAGAAGCTTCCTTTTTCAACAGAGGGATACTATTTTAAAGTCCCACAACACTAAAATTTCAGAGAATATATGACTGTGGGAATCCCAGCCCAACTTGATTTGTCTACAATGCAACAAATTCACCTAAGGCTCAGTCAGGGAACATGAGAGAGTGTAGAAAGACTGAGACAGAGGACCAAGATGCTTGCTGCTGGCCACTGTCTTCTAGACATAACAGGGTGGGTGGTACACCCATGAAATCCCCACACATATAGTTACCTAAACAAAATCAACATGACATCAGTTGACATGCCATAAATTTCATAGGATCCCACCTCTAGAATAAAAGCCACAGACAATCAATGGGTGTTGAGGGAGGCAAAATCATTTTTCTGCAGGGATTATCCCCTCAATAGTTTACCTAATCACAAGCATTCAGCCATAAACACATGTACACAGAAGTACAACAAAAAGGACTGAGTAGATTACACATATGTATACATTTATATATGTGTGTATATGTACACATAACTATAATCATCAAAACTTTTGAGGGCATGTGGGAAGAGTTGGAAGGGGCAAAGGGAGAAAGAGAGGAGCAATAACAATGCCAATACCAAAGGACATCTGGGTACAAATGCTTGACTGGGTAGAAATTAACATGTATGGCAGAATACAAGAGGTCCAGTGGGCGGCATGAATAGGAGAGTTCCTTGTGAGGGTTAGAGAGATGGCTCACTGGTTAAGAGCACTGAATGTTCTTGGGGAGGAACTGGGCTAGATTCCCAGAACCCTCATGGAGGCTAACAACTGTCCCTATCTCCAGTTCCAAGGTATCCAACGCCCTCTTTTGACCTCTGTAGGCATTGCACGACATGGGTGCACTTAGATACATGCAGGCAATACACTCATTACATATGAAATAAAAATAATAAATAAAAATATTTTAAAGAACTATTGTATAAAATGTACATAATCCCAATAAAAAAGTTAAAAAGAACAGTGTAAATATGATATTCACATGCAAAATTCCAAAAATGTAAATTAATAAAAATAAACTGTCCAAAATAGCTACTTTCCCATATTTAATAAGAATTGAGTAAAATAGAAAGTGAAGTGGTGGCATTGTATTTTATTAAATTTTACTAGAATAATAAAACACATGATCCATGTTAAAGAAACCCAAATTCCCTACACTTAATCAGTCATTTTAAATCGTTCTCTAGCTGTAAAACAACACTTTATTCAGTTTCACAAAAAAACTGCAACTGCATTTATTTATTTGTGCCCCCCCCGTGTATGTGTGTGTTGGCAGAGAGTTGGGAGTTGAGGTTTGCATGTGGAAGCCAGAGGAGAACTTAAAATAGGTTTTAACATTTTACCACGTGAGTCCCTGGGGTTAGAACTCAGATCCTCAAGATTTTGCAGCAAATACTTGAATTTGTGATCCATTTCTGGGACCCACTTTATTCAATTTTGATATTGTTTGTTTCTTACAGTTTCACATTTATATAAGTATGTTCTTTGTATACATTATTGAAAGCAAATTATGATTTCTTTTTCTTCAAAAAAATAAAAAAAATGTTTCTATAATGTTTTAAATAACTTATAGGGTTTTTATATTCAGTATTAATGACAGGAATATTTTGAAACTATACTTCCTTGACACTGTATCATATAATATACAATAAAACTATTATTTCATATGACTAAAGTTTAAGTGAAATGAAGCACTATTTATTCTTTCATGTAATAATAAGTAAATGATACACATATAACAATTTCAGTCAAGTATCACTGAATAAGATAGGGCATAGAACTGTCCCTGCAGTTTGTCCCCAAATATTAATATATCATCTATGGGAAAAGTACCAACTTTCCAAAAATATCCACTAATTTTTTTTGAGGAACTTGCATTTTCAAAAACTGTTAATATATATGAGATTGTTCCAATATTATTTATAAATATAAAAGAAAAATAAATTCAAATTTGACCCAATATTGGTTTTTAATAGAATTTTCTTTAAAACAATTTCATGTATAACTTAAATACAAAGTAAATATCTAAGGAAAACTATTCCATTGAAAGAAATTTGATGAAAGCACTTCATTTCACATAGAAAGTAATCCATTATAATTTTCAAATTTAAATTGTTGGGATACACATTCATATTCCTCAAAGTTCCATGTAGTTTAAAATCAAATATGAATATTTTTACCTGGAGATAACTGTGCTGGATAGGTTTAATGTCACCTTGACACACCTGGGTTGAAGGAGAATCGATTGGGGAATGCCTTATATGGACTGGCCTTTGGCCATGCCATGGACCACCTTCTTGATTGTTGAGTGATGTGGGAGGGCCCAGCCGACTGTGGGTGGTGCCACCCCTCGGCAGGTGAGCCTTTGTTGGATAAGAAAGCAGAGTGAGCAGGAGTCAGGAGAGGAAGCCAGTAAGCAGTGTTCTGGCATGACCTGTGCTCCATCTCCTGCCTCCAGGTTCCTGCCCTGAGTTTGTACACTGGGCTCCCTGATGAACTGTGACCCAGGAGATGTAAGATGAAATAAACCCTTTCTTCCCCAAGTTGGTATTGGTCAGAGTGTTTTGTCACAGCAAAGAAAAAACTAGGATAATAACCTACTATAACAAGGAACATCAAGATACTATGTAAGCTGCCAAGAGAGAAAATCAATCAGTGATCCCATGAACCACATCAATGACTAACCCAGCGAAATCTCTCTATTGGTACAATGTTGGAATTTTTTTTCATTTCAAACATTTAAATCATAGAAAACAAGTTTTATATGATTATTGGCACAACAAAATTTGGTAAAATGTATTTTCATGCCTTAAAAAATTTCATGAAAAAACTTCCCCCAGCATTTTTCTTGATAGTAAGAGCCCAGAAAGTATTGAACTGAAGACCAGGAGAAACAGAAAGATGTATGCTTTGTCCATAGTCCATGGTTATCCATCACAATACCAGAGGTTTCAGTAAAAGATATCAGCTAAGAAAGAAAATTGAAGACATCCAGCATAGTAAAGAGGAATGGAAAGCTCCTGTTTGCAAATATGAAGATCCTGTTTACATAAAATAATAAGAACACAGCTAAAACTAAGTTGAACAAAAGTAACATTTAGCAAAGTTTATAGCATAGGTTGCCTGTTTTTCAATACATGAAGAGTAAATCCTAATGACTTTACTATATCCATAGATTACTGCATCCCTCAGCTCTCATGAGAGAGGCTTCTTGTTGCATCAGATGGTGATCAACACAGAGATCTTCAACTGTTCACTGTGCAGAGAATAACCAACTGTACAGTGCATAACCCTAAATGGGACATCTATCACATATCTCTCTTCCAACGGCTAGGAAGCATCACAGAAGAAGTGGTGGTAGTGGCATTCTTATCTTGAGGGTAACAGCTGTCTAACTGAACATGAGAGAAATCATGGTGATACTGTAACTATAGCCAAGTACTCATGGCTGGAGAAGTTCTGGATCCCAAAAGAAAAGCTATTTCTGTTCATTCCCTAGACCAACTCAATTTCTTACAGTATTCTAAATAGGTATCCTTACATTTACAAATAAACCTCTCAGCAATCATCAAAGAAACATCTTTTTGCAGTAGATGAGAACTATCACAAAATTCCAGCACTGGTCATATTCAGAGGATAAGTGACAGTGAGGTGACCAGCACTAAGTGAAACATCTGTAATGCAGCCTCCCCAACTAATGTTTATGGAACATCGCAGAAGGAAGAGGGACTAAAGGAATGTCAGGACCAGAAGAAAAAGACACCTGCTGTTAGTAATGCATTGTAGACATGATAGGGTAGCTCCATGGTTGAAATCTCCACAGCATGGTAGTCTAACAAAATTGTATAATAACAAAACCAGCTGGCATGCCAAGGTGGACAGGGGAAATGGCATGGGCCCCACTTCAAGATGAAGGGTTCAGTGAGGAAGAATAAGTTTTCTCCAGGGCAACCTCCCTGAAAAATTATCTAATTCCAAATGGGCAGCCCTAAATATAGGTACACAGGAATACCACTTAATGCATTAAGTGCATAATACACACACACACACTCACACACAATAAACCGTTTGTGTGTGTGTGTGTGTGTGTGTGTGTGTGTAACAATACTAAGAAAAATAATTAAAGAATCAAAGAAGAGGAAAAAAAATGAAAGTAATTGGATGGACATGGGAGAAGTGGTAGAGGACTGGGAGGGATGGAAATACTACAAAGACAATGCTTTTATATGAAATTCCCAAAAATAAAAATTAAATGAGATAAGCAACAATCTTCATACCTGGACTACCATAAGAGAATAGCTACTGTAGGGTCTATCCTTTCAAATAGGCTACTAGAACAAAACAATGCATAATGTGCTAATTACATGAGTAACAGTGTTAATTAGAAGATCCCAGTAGGGCATAAGCAGTTGTGACTTAACAGAAAAAAGAAAAAGAGCCAGCTGAGAAGACAAATAAGTTAGTAATTGGCCTTAAGGATTATCAAAAGTTACCCTTATAATTTTAAAGTGACAATCATCTAGTCACTAAATCTATTTTTGGCGACATCATGCTCCATGTAAATCTTTTTAAAAACTGAGTCAAAATTTGTACAAACGCACAATTCCTAAATAGTATGGTATAGTTTTTGTTGTTCTTTGAGACAGGGACTTCCTGTAGCCCCAGCTGTCCTGAAACTCAGTATGTAGACCAGGATGCCCTCAATCTCAGAGAGCCACTTACCTGTGCCTCCTGAGTGCTAAGATTAAAGTCATGCACCACTCTGTCTGGCATAATACCCTTTTGACTGTTTAACAAAATGATTATTGTAGCAATATATCACTCTTTTAAAATGCAAAAATAAAAGGTAGACCTTTAAGAAAATAGTTTTTTAACCTCAAATCCAAGGCTCTTTCTCAATTTTATCTTCATCTTTCTACTGTTGTAGTCAATGGTGCCATAAATACATGAATTTACATAACTCGACATCAACCCAACCACTCTAGAGCCCTCAGTAACAAGGCACCAATTTGACTTCATATAAAATTTTTGTGATTGTTTTTAAGATTATTTTCACAGGATTGGGAAGATGGCTTAATGATTAAGAGCAGTTTCTCTGCAATCATGTGAACCTTACTTCAAACCTCGGGAACCCATGTAAAAAGCCAGGCATGTCTGCATGTCCCTGTAGTCCAGTATTAGCAGGGAGATATGTAGCAGCTGAGATCTTACTTGCCAGCCAGCATAGCCCTGTCAGCTTCCATTTCAGTGAGAGAGTCCTTCTCAAGGCAATAAGGTGGCCTCCATATGAGCACATGGATGCATGAAACTGCACACTCACGTACATGCACACACACACACACACACACACAAGCAGAAATTATTTTTCCATGTCATTTCAAATTTTTGACGAAATGATTAAAATTATTACTATTCTTTGTAGTTATATCTTGCTTTTCCTATGAATTTGTTAGGCCAATGAAAGCAGAATTTGCTAATAACCAGTTAACCATCATTAAAGATGAAGGTCTCATTTACAACCTTCCTTTCAATGCATCCAAACATCTTTCTCTCTTCAGTCATGTAGCCTTTTCAGCCTACGATTCTATACAATTCCTCTTATCCACAAACTAAACCACTTCACATATAATTATCCAGTTATTTTCTATTTTATGTAATCCTGCATATCAAAACCATAATTACTGGGAAAATGTATTTTTTCTTTATTTCAGTTTTAATAGACAATAAAAATAAAAAAAAATCATGAGGGATTCTGCATATGCAGAATACCCCTAACATCTGAGCGTTGTTGGGTTTAGTAAGTGTAAAAACCCAAATATGCTTTTTGATCGTTCTAGCCTGTAAGCACTGAGAACTATTGAAGGGAGAGTAAACATGCACAGAAACATAAAGAAGCACATGGAAACATTGCTCCAGTATACACCAGTATGTTGTTTTTCTGAAGAATAATCAGTATTAGCTGTTGGAATCTATACATTACTTAAAACCATCAGGAAAATATCCAAACTTTTCATTACTTATTCCCTTATTCACAGGGATTAATGGTCTGATTGTAAAGTTTATACACAAATTTAAAGATCTACATTACAATTAGATGTAAAATATTGCTGAATTTGAGTTATAGAAATAAAGTGAAATTTACAATGACCATCAATATTATGGCAGTAACAAATGGTATCAATATATATATATATATATTGGCATTGTCACTGTCCTTTGGAAAGTTATGGACATTTTTGGTCAAAATTTTTGATGCATTTAAATATGCTCATCAAAGTACTAACAAGTTGGATACCCCTACATATTATTTACATAAATTATTTACAATACATCATATAGTTAAACATGATAACTTCTGACTTTCCTGATACTGGGTTGAAAAAGTCACTGAAGCATGTTTATTTGGAATCATATAGTCACTCATAATTGATGGATGCTAATGATAACATACTTGACTTCCTAGGAAATGTACTTTTACTTGTTGGTGATAAAAACACTTGCCCTATTTAATTCATTTTAATTAGAACACTTTGATAGACAGTGATGGAAGCTGAATTTTAAATTAGCTTGACAATATGTTTTCAGTCCCTACCAAAACACAACCAAATGTCAGAGCAGACTTTTAGTGAATGATATATTTCTTCTTTCCTGTGGTTATAATTTCTCAAAATTACAAACAATAATCATATTGGTTTATAAATATATTATCATCATAAAGGGCAACAAAATATTATACACATTAGATATATTCATTGTTTCTCAACAAAGCAACTCAAAATAAATAGTCTTAAATAATCTGGAGTTTAGAAAAGCCACCCCATCCATTACTTGGTGAACGGAGAATCACTGCCATGTGTACTCTCACATTTCTTCATATAAATCCTTCTCCTCCCTCCACACATTTGTTAAATAGATTGGAAAGTTTACCTGTTTTGTCTGCACACTCCTGCTTAACATTTTTCCATTAGACACTAACAATCAAATGAAATTTACAATTGTCATTGACTCACCTGTATCTATTTTTGCTAGAACATACTGGTAAATACTTGTTCCCATATTGTATGATATCAGTTAAAAGGGCAGGAAGAAATGAGGCAATAAACAGGGAACTTCAGCTGTACTTTTTTTTTTTTTAACTTTTACAAAAACTTTGAGAATTTCCTACATGCATATAAGATGTTTTGATCAAATCCATGCCCACTCCCTCCCTTCCAACACTTTCCGTGTCTCCCCATGGCTTTTTTCTTTTTCTTTTTTTTTCTTCCTTCCTTCATTTATTTTTTTATCATGCTTATATCCTTTTTTTTTTTAATTAGAAGAAGCATTTCATTACAAGAGCATTAACCTATTCAATAATATTTTTCTGAGCTAGGGTACATCTCTTTCAAAATTGGCTGTACATTTCAAATTATTACGCTTATATAATCTTTTACTCATTATAAACTCTATAAGACATAAAATTAAATGAGATTCCAACGTTTAAAAAAGATCTCCACTTCGTTGTGAAAACACACAGTTTCACACAGAAAAATTCATTCCAAGGCAACTGACATTGAGACGTTTTCACATGCATTTCCAATCTCTACACTTTTTAAATTAGCACATTTCAAGGTTTTTTTGTTTAGTTTTGTTTTTGTTTTCTTGTCATTTAAAATATACCTTATTCTAGTGCCTCTGCCCTCTGACCAACATCACGTAGACACAGATTTACTTCCACCCTGTGATATTTTGACCTTATTTTGTGAACCAAAAGTTGCTGCCAATATCATCATGCTAAAATAATGAATTGTCTTTATTATAAATAATGACTGCTTTTAAGTTTTTTAATTCACAATTTTGTATTTCTCATCGGATAAAGATTGTTAATATTCCTAACTTTGTGTCAATAACTAGTTACGTTGTGTTTTTATATTTTAATTTTTCTAAGTTCATGTGAAGGTTAAATATAGGGGATAGAAACAGAAAATGCAGACTGAAGACTGAGTTCATTTTGAGAAATAACCTAATTACAGTGTTGATGCCAATCAGTACTTATTTGAATGGAATTAAGTTAATCCAGATTGCAATGGTAATTAAGTCTTTGTTAGGAACTACTGAAGATACAGAATCTTCACCTTCCCAAGACAAAGTATAATGGGATCAGTAGAAATCAACATTAACACTAAAAAGGAGGGCTGAACATACACAGGGAAAAAATAAAATAGAATTAAAATTTATGTATTAATTTTAACTGAATACAAATAGTTCAACATTGTATAATTTACTTTAAAAATATCTAATTCCCAGGAGTGATAAATTAATTTGACCCACATAAAATCATTTATAAGACAAGATAACAGGCTGCATCCCCAGGAGCAAAGCTCACTAAAGGTGCAACGCTTTTGGAAATGCTCATCTTTGATAGAGAATGGACATTTAAAATTCCCAAATCCTATTCACCATAAGGCTGGTTGTCTTCTAAAGCACGATCTGCTGTGAAGATATTTTCCTAATGCTTAATCCTGGAGCAAAGCAGAAATATGATAAGTGAATTTGGCAGAAGATACTTGTTCTTTTATATAAATCTGTTATCAAAATATTCCCAGAAGAATCAGAATTCAGTCTTTGATTCTGTATTTATGTTTCTGCTCATGTATTTCACATTAATGAACATTGAAAAATAAATTATATATGGTAACATTTCACATAGAAAATGAACAAGTTATTTTCTTTGGAAGA
>NW_008337804.1:1834999-1840606 GCF_000622305.1 Nannospalax galili | reverse complement strand
TCTAAATATATAACTGATCAAATGTGAGGATTTTGGTTTATCCTAAAATAATTTTATTTATTCTTTTAAAATTTTCATACAGTGCATTTTGATTATATTCAAACCCTGCCCCATGTCTGTCTTTGCTCTACTATGCCCCAATTTCATACATCAATGTACTCTATTATGAATTCTCCTTAAGTGCATATGAGTTCTAATTTGTGTTCCTCACAAATATACTTACTAGATTAGATTATTCAAGTAAGTATAATATTCAGGATTATTAACAATATAGGCCTCACGGATATAAATAATTGGTTTAAGGAATTCCCAGTAAAAATAATTCCAATTAACTAAATATTCTTTATGTTCAGCCATTTGGTTTTTAGTCTTACATACCTTATGTAGCTTCATGTGAAATATATGGTGTAAAGTTGGCATTTCCTTCATGTAGCTGGTGTCAATCATAACAACAGTGACAATATTGTCATTAAAATTTTCTTTTCTTGATCCTAAACCACAGTTGCATACATTCTTTCACTGACTTAACAAATTTCATAATTTCATTTTTACAGGTGAATAATATTCCATTGTGTATGTGTACATCATTCTCATCCATTCATCAGTTGTAGACATCTAAGTTGTTTCTATGTCATAGCTATTATGAATATAGCAGCTCTAAACATGAATGACCATGTGTATCTGTAACAGAAGTAGAACCTATTTAGGTATATGGCCAGAAGTGGTACAATTTGGTCAGATCGATCTTTAGTTTTCTAAGGAACTGCCACACTACTTTCCACATTGTTGTACTAATTTGTGATGCCACCAACAGTGAGTGAATAAATCTTCTCTGTTCCCCACATCTTCACCAGTATTTATTGTCTTTTGTTCTCTTATTATTAGCATTTCTTATCAGGGCAACATGAAATCTCAAAGTAGTTATCAGCAGTCTTACCAAAATGTGAAATCTGGCACATATTATATGAGGGTATCCAACCACTTTCCGATTGTATTTAAGCATCCAGCTTCACAGGATGAAACACATGCATGGTAACGCAAATCTAGCTAAGAGCACACAGTGGGGGGCAGGGAGGGGCGGGGTCTTACGTGCCCTAGGGTTGAACCTACGACTATCATTTAAATAAGCGAACATTTCATCTTATAGCTTCTAAATTTTGTCACTTGACCCCTAGATTAATGCAGCTCTTGGACCACATCAGAAAAAATTCCTTGGGCAGTGGATGATTGCAGAGTTTACTATGTGACGCCACATTTCGGTGATGCTTTAATCAAAACAGCATGACTCTTCACGTCCATTTTAAACCAAGATTGAACTTGGACTGATGAGAAAATATTCCTTGTAGATTTTCTTTTTGTCATTTATCATCACAAATTACTAACATTTATAGTTAATTCTTATTTAATGTAGCTATGCATAAAGTCACTGTGACATGATTTCACATTTTATGAATATTGAAGCATTGCACCCATGGGAAATACAGAATGAATTCTTACCAGATTTGATTAAGAACATTTTCAGCATTCAATTAATATACGCTATTATCATTTTTAATTATATCATTTCTCTGGTACATAAAACAATTTATACATACTAGTATTACATATTTTTGATGCATTTTGGATTGCATAATATTCACATCATGTGAAATACAGATTTCCTTATATATTTATCATTTCATATCATTTACATGGTTATGTTCTAAGTACTTCTCTCACGTTTTTGTCAAGTGACTTCATAGATTTGGTTTTTATGTTTAAATTTTAATTCACTGTAAATTGAATTTGTATTTACAGAAAGATAGAGGTGTCTACTTTCTTTCACAATCATGTGAATCCTGACTGAGTCTTCATTTGTTGAAGACTATTTACACTGCATGCTCTTCGCAATTTTGTCAAAATAAATTGGTTACAGACTTCTGGAGTCATTTCTCTGCTTTTCTTCTGTCTCATTGGTCCATGTGGATGAATCTATAACCTGTACTTTTATGTCCTGCTTTATTATATTTGGTACTATATATAATTCATTAACTATTAAATCATGACTGATAACACTATAAGGCATGGACAAGCCTTATTAAGAAGCCATATTTTCTTTTAAAACACACAACACAACCTTCAAGTGATTATTCATAATTAATCATTGATTAACTTAATTATTTCACCATCACATGTTTTGGCCATTTTGAATAAGGAAATATGTAAGAGAGAAACTAAAGTACAAAAATATGAAACAAGTACTTTGTGATAAAGATTAATTCACAGTATGAAAGCCTTGTTTAAAAATCCATTGTGTCAATCAGACTTTTCAACAATGATAATTTGTGAATTACTTTAAAGTGCACTGGGTGTTCATTTTGAAGTTAGAGAACTTTTAGTATACAGGGTTATTTATAAATGCAAATCAGTGAGGATCTATTGAGCTAATGAAATTACATCAGAATATCCCCCATTTGGTCCCCTTAGTCAAACATCCTCTCCTTTACAAATACATGGCAATCATTCACAGTTTCTCCACAACTATTATCCAGTCTATTCTGAAAGTCATGTGGCCATTTCTGTGTGATTTATTTTACTTTATAAATTCAGTTGTTTCTTTATCAATTAATATTGCTTTCACTTTCTATTCCAGCACATTATCCTTATATATAAAGTAGTGTGTCTATCAATTTTTCTATTGAATTAAATAATGGATGCCTTCAGGTTTTAGGACTTTATAAAAAACTATTGTTTTAACCTTAGCATGAAGTTTTATATGGAAAAATGTTAAATATAACAAGCATATTTAAGGGTAAATTATGTTTAGTATTATCAGAAACTGGCACAGATTTTCTAAGCAAGTGCTATTTTGTGATAGTATTAATAAAACATTTTTTTCATTATATTCTAGATTGCACTTTTTTAAATTTTAGTTTTCCAGATAAGTGTGTATTGGGATAAGATTGTGGGTTTTAATTTTTAACTTTTATTCAGTTTGCATGAAAAATTTGGTTTCCTAATGTTTAGTATTATCAGAAACTGGCACAGATTTTCTAAGCAAGTGCTATTTTGTGATAGTATTAATAAAACATTTTTTTCATTATATTCTAGATTGCACTTTTTTAAATTTTAGTGTTCCAGATAAGTGTGTATTGGGATAAGATTGTGGGTTTTAATTTTTAACTTTTATTCAGTTTGCATGAAAAATTTGGTTTCCTAAGCCCGTGTTCATATACTATCTGTGTGTCATCATTGATTAATATATTGTTTTGCTATTTTGTTCAGTTGTTATCAAATTTAATTGTTTGACCTCTTTTCATAGAATTTTACATTACTTGCTTTTTATCAGCAAGAGGACTTTAATAGTTGATGTGATTTGCAGGTAGTTTCTACCAACTGATGGTTTTTCCTTTAAAATTCATTATGATGAGTAAAAGACATAACTTTTATGAAAATAAATTTAATAATTTTGTGTTTGGTTTTTAACTCAAAACTCATCACAAGCCCCTAAATTATAGCCATTCCTCATGATTTTTTTCCTAAAAATTTAATAACTCTAAATTTATCCATATGAAGAGACTGCTCTCTGTGTTTCACATGACAATCTCCATTTTAGGGTCGAAACTGCTATGACGTACTGTCAGATATACTGGCTCATGGCTCATGGCTAAGGGTATAACAAACACACTTCTTATCTGTCTAGAAGGATATGGATAATGAGCCAGTCACCTGGGAACAGGGACACAGTTGCCATAGAATTTTACCTCTTGGAATGATGCTTATAGCTTTCTTTCTGCTTGAGCTTCTTGACAAAAAGAAAATGTGATCTTGGTAGTCACCTGTACCTGTCTTTATCTGTAACTCCCATTATCATAGACTTAAGCAAACTGGACTTTTCCCAGTCATTCTGTAAGCCACATATGATACTTCATTCCAGAAGATGATGTCCTTTTTCCCTTCTAGGATATTCCTGTTCACGCAACATTTAAGCTTATAATTCAGTTTCAATTTTTGTCTGTAAAACTCATGTAGAATGAGTGTTTTTACCCCCAGAAGAATAATAAAAAATTCCAGCATTATTAGAGTATATGTATGATGAATTGCCTTTGCTATTTGGTGAACAATCATTTTGTTGGATTAGTTTAGAGCTACCTTGTTCTATAATTTGTGTGACAGGAGCATGTAATATCAGAATCATAGCTGGATGTATTTATGATTGTCTGTAATGGCATAATTCAGTGAATAATAGTAAAATTGCAATCTACCTTAGAATCTTTTACCAAGTTATTTCAATTGCAATGACAGCTCATTGTTGGCAAACAAAGGCTCTTGTTTTACATTCTAATTATTAATATTCACTCACAGATTATGAGCTGTGCTTCACAAAGAGTGTGTGTGTGTGTGTGTGTGTGTGTGTGTGTGTGTGAGTGTGTGTTAAAGAATAGGTATAAAAGAAGTGTTCAGAACTCGCTGACATTTCTCACATAGATCCAAGGTCAAGGTGAAGTCAAGGCACAGAACCAAAAGACTGAATCAAGAAACAGAGTCATATGCAGGTTGGGGTTGAGACAGATGAGTGGATCAATGACTGAACAATGACAGTTTGAGTAGGCTATGCCAAGCAGTAAGAGCCATGTCGACCTGGAGTCCTGGGATAGTCAAGAGTTCTTTGCTTGTTGGTCCCTCAGTGCATAGACAGTTTGTTAGGTGACACATTTGTCAGACCTCGGCATCAGTGTAAGTATCCTTCTTTTATGGGTACAGGTGGAGGTGTACAATGCTTCATTGTTCAAGTCTGTTCAATAAGCCTTAGCCCTGGTTTTCTGATATGTTTCCCATCCCATCCTTCAATAACACTTTAGAAGTTTAGTAATGAATATTAGTTAAATATATATATGTATATATATAATGATTATACAATTATATTAAATGATTATATACATATATAATTGAGAATTTCATGCACAAGTTCTCTATTTACCTCTCCACCCTTACCCTTTCTTTTCAGCTCTTCTTACATCCCCTCTCCTTTACAATTTTATATTTTTAATATGCCCTTACACCCATACATTCACAATAGACTTTATTAATTTTACATGTGATATCTTTTACTTTTAGAAATAAGTTAATTTTCAGGCTATGCTTTATGTGTGGTGCTAGCCAGGTGGTATGGACTATGCACAGTGAAATTCAGAATAAGTCTCACTTTTCACTTGAACTCAGAATGCAGCCAAATAATGCTTGTAAAATGGATTCACCCAGGGCTAGGCATAGCCTGATAGCTATTGTTTCAAAATATGGAGAAACTTGGAGCACAAGAACACAGAAAAACCTGATATCTATACTATGTGTAAATTGTCTTACTATCACTTTACAGTTGGGTTAAGTTTGTCATATTGTTTTATTATTCCTACTCCAGATACTTAAAGAGATTTATTTAAATTTGAAGAAAATAATTTGTGTTCTGCTTTGGATACTCTAGTACCTTTATTTTGATAAAAATATTAGAAAACCCTAAATATCTTTGAAAAGCTATTTGAGGTCTTGTTTGAGATTGCATTGGATTTGTAAATAAAATTAAGAGGAATTGATAGTATAGTATTAAATCTTTAACATATGATAACTAAA
>NW_008337804.1:1832970-1834735 GCF_000622305.1 Nannospalax galili | reverse complement strand
AGATTGTCAATTTTTTGTTTTCTTATTTATTTATTTATTTATTATTTATTATTTATTTTTTTGTCTTTTTGAGACAGAGTCTCCATGTTGTCTGAGCTGGTCTGGAATATAGAGATGTAGACCAGGCTGGCCTCAAATTCACAATGATCTGCTTGCTTCTCCCTCCCAAGTGCTGGGACACCACTTGGTCTTGCAGTGGCCTGTGCCACCACACCCAACTAAATTTTCAATTTCTTAATCAGTGCATTAGAATATTCTACAGATTATGCTTACATTTATTTCTATTTAAGTTGATAACTAAGTACTTTTTGAGGTGCTATTAGAAAGGATTTTTCTCCTAGTTTCTTCAACTGTATTATTACGGAGGTAAAGCAAATTCCTCCAGGACTAAAGCAATTTCCAACAGGACTATCAGCTCTTTGACAGCAGAGGTGATTTGACCCTATTGGCATGTCAAATAAGCAAGTCCTACATAGATTTATGTGATGGAAATGTGACTATTAATGATCCCGAGGAGGAGATGGAGAAAGATCTCGGGACACACATCACAGATTGCACACATTATTTCCTCCTCCTTGCCTCAGCAGCTCATGACATAGGAGATGAGGACTATGTCAGACATCGAAGTTTACATGAAGGTGGAAGTACAATGAGAAGGGTTCTGTGAGGTCACCAAGGTAGGGTGAGATTGTGATAATTTATCTGATTTTGAGTCACAGCTGAGTTTCATCAGAGGAACACTATCTAGACACAAATACATAGGCTAAATCAATAAATAATTATAAAACATAAAGTATTTGAAGATTAATGGAGACTAAAGTGAACTTCTTTGTCTTGTTCTCAATATTGGGTGAGTAAACCTTTTATTTTTTTTCACTGCTAAATATCCTTTTAGGAATATATTTTATTTCTATAAAAATATTACTGGCTAAGTATAGTATTAGTTTTCTAGGAACTCCAAGATAAAAATGTTTCCAAATGAAGAAACTTAATAGAAATATATTGTGTGAACCTTGCAGATATTAGAAACGTGAAAACAAGGATGTAACAGGGTTTTACTTTTTCTTTCCTTTCTAAGGCTGTGAGGAAAGGATTGGTTCCAGACTCACCCAAGAAGTACAGAAATCACCTTCAAATTACCCTATGGTTAGGGAAAATGGAGATATTAGATTACAGAGCAATTCCTAAAATTATAACCTCATTTATCCCAATTATTTTTAACTCTGGAAAGACTACTTTAATATCATGCTAATTAAATATGAAGTTAATTACGTACATTGAATGTATATATTTAAAACTGTATAGTGAATGATGACTTGAAGGAATAATTTAATAACTGAAAGATATATGCTTTATTATATAAAAACAGGTTAAATGAATATAACTCTGCAGACATAACTATAAGCAAAATATTTACTATAATCATCACCAAATTGTTCCCTCCTGTCTATTTTTGTTAATCACCAACAAAATCTAGGCTTAAGTAAGCATTAAAATGTTGTCATTAGAATTGAGGAAGACATCAGAAGATGGAAGGACCGCAAAATATTTACTATAATCATCACCAAATTGTTCCCTCCTGTCTATTTTTGTTAATCACCAACAAAATCTAGGCTTAAGTAAGCATTAAAATGTTGTCATTAGAATTGAGGAAGACATCAGAAGATGGAAGGACCCCCCATGCTCATGGGTTGGAAGAATTAATATTGTGAAAATGACCATCCTACCAAGAGTCATATATAGATTCAATGCAATGCCAATCAAA
>NW_008337804.1:1830381-1830688 GCF_000622305.1 Nannospalax galili | reverse complement strand
GTTTGTATTAATGCTCAGATGCCAAGGAGCTCAGAAGCTGGGTGACAGTGACCGTGTGATAGTCTTGTATATAGAGATTAGAAATGCATGTGAAAACGTCTCAATGTCAATAGCCTTGGAATGAATTTTTCTGTATGAAACTGTGTGTTTTGACAACGAAGTGGAGATCTTTTTTAAACGTTGGATCCTCATTCAATTTCATGTCTTATAGAGTTTATAATGAGTAAAAGATTATATACGCATAATAACTCATCTGTAAACCTAGAAATGTACAGCCAATTTGAAAAAAAAAATGTAAAAAAAAAAA
>NW_008337804.1:1827320-1830338 GCF_000622305.1 Nannospalax galili | reverse complement strand
GGTAAAAACTCATTCAATTTTATGTGTTACAGGTTTTATACTGAATTAAAAAATGTACAAGTGTATTAATTCAACTGTGAACCTAAAAATTTACAGTCACTATTGAAAGAGATGTATCCTTGCTCTGGAGTGTGTTACTGAATATGTCAAAGCTGTAGTGAAATGCTTCTTCTAATCATATGGCTATTAAAAATTAAAAAAAATTCTCATTAGAAAAGTTCTATTTATCTTTTTAGAACCATACGTAAATTACATCAATCACATGAACAACACTGTCATTACTTTTTCACTCTGTTATTTTTGACATATTCATCAACATTGATCTTGTACTTTAAATTTTGGGGGTTACTAAATACTCTATTATATACATAAATCATAAATTCCTTTTATGGTCACCTATTGATAACCTTGAGAGTGGTTTGTAATCCTTATACCACTTGTAAGACTTCCATGAACATATGTGTCTTGCATAGACCATATTCCCAAGAATTTTTGTATGTTATTATAAAAGAATATGTGTAAGATCAATCAGAGGTGAAGCAATTTATGTTGGAAGGTCCCACATAGGTTAAAATATTTGAACACTGTGTCCCCAATTGTTGGCACTGTTCTGGGAGGTTTAGGAGGTGAGGGGCAGAGATTACACTAATGCATCTGTCAACTGTCATCAGTGAAGCTCAATCATACAACAGGGCCATGAACAGAAAAGTACCCAAATGGTCAAAGTGTAGAGAATATGAGTCTGCAGAGTGTGGGTCCTTAGACAGGATTCCTATCTTAAACTCCACAGACACAGGGCTCAGGGACCATTGCTGAAGATGGGGTACAAGGATTGCAAAAGCCAAGAACGAGGTACATGACCATACAGAAACAGAGGCCTAAAGACTCCTGGGACCTTGCTCATATGAACCTACAGCAATGGTGTTCACATGCGAAAGATTCATGCAAATTCAAGCAGACAAAATCTCAGCATAGAATTGTGGAAATGGGCATCAGGCCCCAATCCTAACCAAACTATTGGGTAGCCAATTACCATTGGGTGAGGAAGAGCTGATCTTCTTAAAGGAAGCATCTCTAGACAGACTGGCTAGACCTCAGTGAATGAACTTGCACTGAGGGACTTTTGGGGACGCTAACATGACTCAATACATCTTAACAGAAATGACAGATTGCATGAATTCCAGTATGTGTGGAGGGGGTGGGGGAGGGGGGCTGTAGGAAGATGCCAATAGAAATGGGGGTATAAAGATGATGAAGATCCTCTGTATGAAATGCAGAAAAAAATCAATGAAAATTATACAAAAATTTGGAGGGGCTGGAGGCCAGAGCACTGGCCTTGGACGATCAACGTGGAGACTGCACCGAGTCCCATTCTTCGTGCTTGAATGCGCCAAACTGAAGCTGAAGAACATGCCTTCATCTATGACAGTGCACACGCTGGTGGTGGTGTCTTACTTCCTCCTCACCAAAGGAATAATCTGTGATGTTCTTGCACCAAATTCCCACCCCCACGCCCCCTTAGGAGACCTGCGCACAGTCTCTGAGGTCCCAGGGCTGACAAAACTGACAGAATACCTTCTATTTGGGTTTTATATAGTTTATGATGTCAGGGAGGGGTGACTTACAAAAGCATGAATTCTCATAGGCTTTTTCTTTCCCATATTTAAAACGCGCATGCCATCGGCTCTCTCGCCCATGGTCTCCACCACCTTTCTGGGTGCTGTCACTCTGCCATCTGAGTACTCTGTTTGCAAAATGGTGACTCCTGCCCTTTTCCCAGTTTGCTTAGTATTTCTTAGCATCTCTCAGGGTGGGTCTCAAGATTCACCCCGTTCAGCTCTAATGCCTATCCAACGGATGTTATTATTGAATGTTCATGTGTTGGCTCTGTGACTGATGAACATGGGCATGGGAAGCCAGTAGCATTCCTGGCCTAAAATGTCAATGGACAACATATTATGGAAAGACTTGCATCTAGCTTTCTGTTTACAGTGGGAGCATCAGTAAAGAAGCAGTGAGTGACAGACAGCCTGGGAGCACATTGAAGTGTGCCTGGAGCTCAGTGCATCAGACACACATTCATCACAGTACTTTCCCAGCTGACCTACTGTTCTGGTTTGTTTCTCAATCACTGTGACAAAATACTCTGAACAATACCAACTTGGGGAGGAAAGGGTTTATTTGTCTTACATCTCCCAGGTCACAATTCATCAGGGACCCCAAGGTAGGAACTCAGGGCAGGAACCTGAAGGCAGGAGCTGAAGCACAGGCCATCGAGGAACTCTGCTTATTGGCTAGCTCCCTTGGCCCCTGCTCAGCCTCCTTTCTTATGCAACACAGGCCCACCTGCCCAGGGGTGGCACCACCCACAGTGGGCTGGGGCCTCCCACATCATTCAACAATCAAGAAGATGCCCCACAGACATGACCACAGGCCAGCCCTATGGAGGAAATTCGCCAATTGAGGCTCCCTCAACCCAGGTGTGTCAAGTTGACACTAAAGCTATCCAGCACACCTACCCTGTTGTACTAAGGATGTTAAGTGGCATTTTCTTAGTTTTTTTATATCTTAAAGAATATTCTCCTCCACTTCTAAAACTATGATATTTAATAATGATTATTTATTACAACCGCCTCATCATATTTTTGGTATGACATTTCTGATTTTCCACAATTTATATTAATCAGGAAGATCCTGAAAGCTGGGAAATTGGGACAGCTGGTCAGCTCCTCCAGCACTGCTTTGCCTTTAATGGTGTGTGTGGTGCTCTCTGCTTCAGACACACATTCAAGACTGATTCTTGGACAGCACACATATGAAAGGAGCAGAAATTAATAATTTTCTAATTTAAAAGTATCAAACAGGTTTCCAAAGCAATTGTCCTACATTAAACACCTACCTAAAATGTATGAAAGTTCCAATTACAAAATACATTAATCAACATTTAGTATTATGAGCATTTTTACTATTAAATTTTATATTAAGGGTACGATAACTTTGTTGCATTAATTTGCATGC
>NW_008337804.1:1818055-1827232 GCF_000622305.1 Nannospalax galili | reverse complement strand
TTCAAATTTTCTAATTTTTTAAACATTTGCCTTCTTTTAGTTTAATTAAAAGTTAGAAAGCTGAGGCTGGGCATCTGGCTCAGTGGTTAAAAATATATACTACAATTCCAAGTTCCATTTCCATCACCTTTCCTTCCTCCTACTACCAGGCAGCCCACTACTGCCTGTAACTATGGTTCCACCAGGTAGCCCACTACTGCCTGTAACTACAGTTCTACCAGGCAGCCCACTACTGCCTGTAACTACAGTTCCACCAGGCAGCTCCCTACTGCCTGTAACTGCAGTTCTACCAGGCAGCTCACTACTGCCTGTAACTACAGTTCCAGGGGATCAGATGCTGTCTTTAGGACTCATTAACACCTTCACTCACATGTGCACATAAACTCCTCAAATATAAACATAATTAAAAATAAAATAAACATTTTAAGGAAACAGATACTAGACTTTTAAATTTTATTTTTTATTGGATCTTTGTGATTTTCTTTTTAATTTATTTTTTCTAAGTACTTCTTTCTTTTTCAAAAATAGTTTTTGTACATTTCATACAACAATTTTTAATCAAATTAAGGCCCCCTCCCCCATCCATCCATGTCCCAATAACCCCCCACACCAGGCCTCATGTATTGTTCCATACATATTAAGCCCCATCCTTTCAAGCATATTATCCAGAAGTCCTTCTGTGCAAGTTCATCCACTGAAGTCTATTCAGCCCATCTACAGATCTTAAGGGATACCTATTCTCCCTCTCCCAGCAGCAATCCATTTCCAACATTTCTGAGATTAGGACAAGCCTGCCACCAATTTCCCTCACACGGCACTGGGCCTTGTCTGTTGAGTTGGTATGCATCTTTTGTTCAATGCAACAATTGCCACAAGTTCACATGAACAAACTTCCAGTGGCCTGAAAGCCTTTGTTTCCCTACGTTCATGGACCAACCCTGGCTCTTACAAATTTTCCACCCACTCTTCTGCAATAGTCCCTGAGCCTTGGGTGGGTGAGTTTTAATATAAGAATCCTATCCAGGGACACACACTCTGCATTCTCTTGTTCTCTAAAACTTAGCCAGTTGTGGCTTTCTCTGTGTACCAAACTCTGTTGCATAAAGGAGCTTTGCTGGTGAGAGTTGAGGTATGCACCAGAATTCTCTCCATCCCCTATTCCTATACTCCATGAGTTTTAGGTGTACATATGTAGCCAAGCCAAGGGCTGGGCATCTCTCAGATGTATATTCTCTGTATGTGACAAGTTGTTGAACTCTTCAGTAGCCTCCATCTTTGCAAAAGGAAGCCTCTTTGATAAGTGGTATATTGTATACTTGTCTGTAATATAAGGATCCATACTTAGTATATGGGAAGAAATTTCATTTCTCTAGAGCTATAACTGAGATAGGGTTTTCTGTAGGCTGTATGACCTCTTCAGCCATGCATATTTGGCAATAATTACAGGGTCACCCATGAGTTCACTCCCAATGAGAGGGCTTTTGGGTCAATTAGATACTTGTTGATTACTTCCCAGATAAGAGTACCACCATTGCACCAGTAGAGGTAGTTCACTGTGCCAATCATTAGGTTTATAAGGCTTTTTAAGACTGGTTTGGAACATTGACTGATTTTTCTCCCTTAGAAGCTTGCTTAGTATCTTCTAGAACTAAGAGAGCTAGTCTTTTGGGAAAAGGCTTCTGGGTCAGTTCCTGCTCCACTGCTCCGAGTCTTGTGTCTGAATTATGACCTTTCTTCAACAGTAGGGTCTTACCTCGAGTTCTTGGAGATGACCACTCAAAAGGAGGCCTCTCCTGTTTGTCATTGTGCTCCTTGTCATACAGCCCCCAGGAATACACATGTACTAATGTTCAGACACCATATGTGTATTTCTCAGGGGGTTCCCAAGCCAACACATTTCCCTTTGTATCCCAGGCTACCCATGATTCATTTCTCTCTCCTCTCTCTCCCATTGCAACCTCCATCCTCTTTCCCCAGTCCAAGGGCCCCGTTATCCCCGCAAATCTCCTCCATCCTCCCACTCCCGAGTCTCCTCCTCTCCCACCTCCATGGTCCTCTGCTGTGCCTCCCTTTCCCACTCCCAGGAGAACACTCCCACTTTCTCCATACCCCCTGTAACACATGTTCCCTACTCTTTATTTTATGTGTATGTGTGCTATAACTGCACATGTGTAAGTGCACCCGCACCATGCATTGCCGGCAGAGGACAGAAGAACATGTCGGAACCTCTCGAACTGGAATTACAGATCTGTCATGTGGGTGCTGGGATTCAAACCTGGGTCTTCTGCAAGAACAGCCAGTGCTTTTAACTGCTGAGCCATCTCTACAGTACTATGATTTCATACGATATAGTGTGATGGTGTTTAAATCCGCTACCCTGTCCATACCTCCCCACACTGGCTCCTCCACAATTCCCCAGTTAGTGTTCTATCTCTCGCCTTTTCTCTCTCTCTCTCCACTCTTTAAATCTCTTTAAATCCCCTACCCTGTCCATACTTAATGTTCTCTCTCTCTACATATGTGCATGTGTGTATATATATATATATATATACACACATATGTTTGAGTCTGATTTGTGTCATCATATTTTCTTCATTGTAGGCCCATTCATTGAACCCACCAAGGGTCCCATTCCTGCAAGAGAGGTATATTAGAATTTATGATTAATATTGATAAGAACTTCTCAGACATGATAATACATTACTCTTTCGTGTACTGAAAAAGTCAAAAATATTATGCATACAGGTAAACATACTTTAAATATTTATTAAACCAGGATTGTAATTTTTATGAAGAAAGTCTACCATAAACATTATTTGCATTATAATTATAATGCTCCTTATAGTAGCTGAATGTCTAATTTCTAGAGGATTATCTTTGTTGACTTTTGTTCACAAGGACAGAATATATGAGACTACATAATTTGGAAACAGAAGACATTAACAGAATTCGGAGGAAACAAGAACATGGGTCAGTAGTCTTTCTACTTCCAAGACCGATCTTATGCTCTGTGTTCTGAATGGAAGGGACAACATGTATCGTCCTGTGAAAACACAAGTGGAAGCAAAACATTATCCTAAATGGAATTCTTTATGTCTATATTAACTATTTGCAAGGCAAGGGTAAAGCACCCATCACCAAAAACCTCTGCCTCATTTAGTGTTTATGTTTCTAACAGTTACATCTCTTAGAGTTACAAAAAATTTTAAACCATATAAATACTTTCCCTGTTTCCTATGGTTATAAATATCTCTTCTGGCTTCAAAATGACAATATATTTTAGCACATTTGCAGTCTTGTTTGCAGATTTTGTGATAACCTAAGGTAATGAATTATATAAATCATCACATAAGCTATAGAATGTAAATAAAGCAGCACTAATTATAAGAAAAAGTGTGGTTGTCATAGAAATCAGTTAAAATGTTTATTATACTAGAAATATTGAATAATAAATAATACATTTGATTTTTCTTTTTAACATAGGGTCATCATTCTGAACCTAATATAAATTTACATAAACAAAATAATTTTAAAGATTTTTAACACATTTCAAGAAAATAAGTACTCATTTTCTAAATATACTTTAGTCCTCAAATTAAAAACAAATCCATATCAATTGGAAACAGATAAACATGTGATGTATCCTTGTAACAATTATCTAATGTGATGTATTACGTTATACAACTTTGGTGCTGGATTCCAATTTCTAAACATGCAGTGCTCCATGTTTTGGAGACTTTATTCAAAACATTTAAGTACAGTGCAGGAAACATTTATGCAAAATTGTAATATTATTCTTCATTTCACAGTACATATGAAAATAGGCAAATTTCAAGATTCAAAATTATTTTAAAGTAATGTCTCATAATAAATATTTTATGTAAAATGTTGATACATACAAAGTTCCTGTATAATGGTATAATAATCATGGAATGCAAGTTTGTAAAGAAAAGGCAAAGAAATCGGTATTTATATGTTTTTGCTTTCCTATAAAATAAGGTGGTGAGCTAAATATACAGTTATCTTCAAAATGAGCACCTTTGTCCTGTAAATACACTTCTGTTGCTGCTTATCTGTCATAGGAGATACTATAGCCATACTACTATTATTTATAGGAATAACATGAAAATACTATTACTAGAGCTTCCCACTAAATACCCATCCTATAAAATAACTCACCAAATGTTTAGATTGATAGTTGAGAAACTCATCACTTTTTTCTTTAATATCTTTCTTCTCTGAAATACTCTCACTTTGCAAACATCTTTACGCAAAACTACTGCAAAGCAATTGAAAATATATGCCTGTCTCACAAAATATCAAGCAGGCTTTGTTACCTGAGTGAAGACGAGAGCAGAGGGAAGGAAAAAAATAATTGATTTTGTTCAAGACATGGAAGAATGAAATGGGCTTTCAAAGACAGCCTGCCATTTGGAGCAGATTATTCTGTGTACAGAAAATTAATAATGCACTCTTAGAATATTGATCAACAATACTTAGTTATACATCAAATAGAATACTCCAAATTATGATTGTGTGAAAGCATTCAAAATGTACTTTAGTGCTAATAAAGTTAAGGACTAAAAGAAATGCCTGCATGAAAAGCCGATAGAATGGTGTGTTCCAGAAACAGGCAAAAGCTGTGCTATATCATTATCATATACATTTCATACTTCATATGGAAACATAGAAGCATTGCATGAACAACAATTTAATAAATGAACGATGTTTAGAACAAACTTTTAAAGTTTTGCTGGAGAGTTATAAAAAATTCTGCATTGTAAAACCATGGAGAGTATTTCAAAGAAGAAAACATAAGCATGTTTTTTTTTTCAGATCACTATTCACATGTTTATATGTAGCTACAAATTCAAATTACTCTCTTTGTTATGTGATATGAAAGAGAATAAAGTGAATTATACAGAACTTGAGACCTATAGCTTTAATTCTGAAACTTTCCAGAGTGTATTAGGAAAAGAGTGCATTGAACCCTGTGTTTACACTCATTAAAAAATAATTGGCGCTGTGACCCAGCTATTTGATAAAATATCATTGGTTAATTTCTATTTGAAGTAAAATAGGTACTGTTTATAGAAATTACTATCACAAAATTAAACATTTATTCATCCAATTATAACAGTTTGAGAAAGAAAAGGAAATTTTTTATATTTCCTTTTAAAAAAATCATTTAAGCTTTTGTCCATTAGTATAACTTTTATTTATTATTTATTGGCAGTCGTGTTGGTGCACGCCTTTAATCCCAGCACTCAGGAGGCAGAGGCAGGCAGATCTCTGTGAGTTCAAAGCCAGCCTCATCTACATAGTGAGTTCCAGGACAGCTGGGGTTACAGGGAGACCCTATTAATATTTTATTTATTATTTATTTATTTAATGTGTATTGGTGTATTTTTTTGCATGTATGTAAGTGTCAGGCAGTGCTCATGGAGGACAGGAGGGGTTGTTGGATTCCCTGTAACTTGGGTTATGGATAGCTGTTAGCTGCCGTGTGGATGCTGGGATTTGAACCTGGGTCTTCTGCAAGAACAGTCAGTATTCTTAACCACTGACCCATCTCTCCAGCCCTGATTCCTTAGAACATTTTAAATTACCAATGTCAAGCATTATAAAGATAAGGACTGTCTGAAATTAAAATAAAATAAAGAGACTATTGACTTTATTCTGAATCGTTTCCTTTTCATTTTATTTATTATTTTTATTTTATGTGTATGAGTATTATGCCTGCATGTAGGTAAGTGCACCTGTGTCGTGAAATGCCCATGGAGGACAGAAGAGGCTGTTGGATCCCCTGGAATTCTAGTTATGGACAGCTGTTAACTGCCATGTGGGTGCTGATATTTGAACCTGGGTCTTCTGCAAGAACAGTCAATATTCTTAACCACTGACACATCTCTCCAGCCCCCATTACTTAGAACATTTTAAATTACCAGTGTCAAGCATTATAATAGTAAAGACAGTCTGAAATTAAGATAAAATAGACTATTGACTTTATTCTGAATTGCTTCCTTTTTTATTTTATTTATTATTTTTATTTTATGTGTTTGAGTATTATGCCTGCATGTAGGTAAGTGCACCTGTGTCGTGAAATGCCCACGGAGGACAGAAGAGGCTGTTGGATCCCCTGGAACTCTAGTTATGGACAGCTGTTAGCTGCCATGTGGGTGCTGGGATTTGAACCCGGGTCTTCTGCAAGAACGGTGTTCTTAACCACTGAGCCATCTCTTGAGCCCCTGAATTGCTTCTTAGTGACAAACAATTAGAAGGCAGTATGAATTTTTGAATTAAATTGTATTTATTATTTATACAATCTAATGAACTCATCAATAAAACAGTAAGTTTAATATTTGAAGCCTTAGATTTAGTAGTTTAATAATGAGTCTCCTTCAGTTTTTATGCATTTCAATCTATTTTATTGTTTATTATTTTAATACAAAATTGATTGCAAGTCTTCAAAAGCAAAATAGTGGGGCTGGCGAGATGGCTCAGCTGGGAAAACTTTATGCCGTCAAAGTTGATGACTTGAGTTCGATGCCTGGAAATTGCATGGAGAGACAACTTTTACCAGTAGTCCTCTGACCTTCATATTTCTGCCATGGCATATGTGAAACTACATTCATACACTTGCAAAATAAATTAAAAATGTAAAATAAAATATTGTTGACTTATTTTTAGATTTGAAAAATAAACTATAAACAAATTAACAGTGTTATCAAATTTTGTTTGTAGTACATAAAATATATTTGAAAGCTTCACACATGAATAAATTATTTACTTAAAATTACTAAATGTCTAAAAAAATGTGATAAAATTATCTACAAATAAAATATTTGGAAGCAAACTTATTACTTTCCAAAGTATTTATGTTAAGCATAATCATTCATAACTTTTCTTATTTACAAAATAAACCTCTGTGTATTTCTGATTTACAAATCGATCCATACACCAAACATACAATAATTCTCTATATTTCAATAATACAAACACCTGATGATTTATTCTTCTGAGCATGTCTGCCCACCACATACACACATGCAGTATCATACCATCTATATCATATTAAATTAATTTGGAAAAGTTCTTTACAAAGCAGACATGATTATATTTATAATTTCTGTCTATTGATAATTTCCTTGATTTATACTTCAGTGTATTTTATTACAATATGTGTGGAATTAATTTTGTCTCTATTAAAAGTATAAGCCATATATTCCTGCAACAGCTAATAAGATTGATAGAATGAAATCACTGCTATTAGCACTTAAACAAAATGACGTTTTACCATCCTATCGTGCTTGTGCTAATTTATAAGGACACTGATTTTAGAAATGGGAGATACTTTAATCAAGCCGATTTGAAATGTCATTGCTAACCTCTCTCTGCACCAGCCCTCATCAAGGCCGCCCTTCTTGATTGCCTGCTACAGCTGGACAGAAACCTTGAGCAACCTCCCTGGTGCTAAAATTGACCTTCAGCCACTATGTATCCATGATCCCTTTCAGTGATCTTATAATTCTCTGGGACAAACACCATCCACTTATTGCAATAGCTAAACTATGATCTTGATTTTTGTGGGTCTTCAAAATAGGATTACCAAATATGTAATGACTCTTACATTTCAGCTGGGTAGTATTATTGAACTATAATCTCTACTGTATTTCACTTATAAAATAAAACACATTTTCTTTTTTTTCATGTAGGCGAAAATAAAGTTTTATTAAAATGTATTTGCTTAGGTTTCCCAATTTCTTTGTTCACATTGTGACAAAAGACTCAACAAAATTTACTCTTTCCTTGTTTAAATGTTATTTTCAGCATTATTAAAATGCATTTGTAATTGTGCACACTAGTTACCTCCTGCTGTGTGAGAGAGCTTTCCTGGGGAGATAATATTCACACAATTGTCTACTCACCTCAGAAAGTTAACTTAAAATAGACTAAAGTAACAGTTGCACCAAAGTTCCAATTTAATGCACCAATGAGTTTTTATTGAGATTTGTAACTGGAGGACTGGTGAAGAGCTACTTACAGGAGGAGGGGAGACTCAAAAACAGCTGCAAAAGCCCATCCAGTCCAGTTGGCTATCCAGAAAAACACAACTGCTGAGCTCTCTGAGCAATTCACAGGTGGCTCACCAGGTCTGGAACTCTCCAGGACATCTGAACGGTCTGATTCAGTCTTTACTGCTTCTTTGTGTACCTCAGAGACTGCAGGGCCTTGTGCCCATGGTCAGTTTCAATTACTTCTTGCGACCTCTTAATTGTTTACTTCCTGAATCTTGAGTTTTATTTTAGAACTTCCTGAGTTTTAAACAGCCTTCCTTAGAACTTCTTCCACTGTCTGTGTCTTGGAGGACATTACTGTAAAACTCCAGAATTTTCTTGTGAAGACTAGCCTCTAGACCCATTAAAAGCTCAATGTCCATTGTTCTTTCCCTCAGGTCCTGACAATCTTCCTAATTTGTGCCTATTTTATTTTGATTATTCTATGTACATCTTATAAACGGCATGACTTGTCTGCAGTTTTGAGGGACAAAATTCCTTACAAGCCAACAGAGCCACTGACCAGGAATAAAAATGGTACACTTTTGCTTTCTTCGTGTGAGACAAAGGCCTCAGGATTTGCACCCTGCTTCAGGGTAGGGCCAATCTTCCTGCCCCTCTTTCAGTTGACTGGTCCAGACTAGTTTAAATAAAACCAAGACTGAACCTGGGCATATGGGCAAGAACCTGTGTCCTCTGGAGTCTCTCCTTTTTGTTTAAATTGTCCAATCCAAATTAGGGAAAGAGAGTCTACCCCATACCACTATAAACACTTAAAAGTTCTAAGCCTTCCTGCAGGCTTTGCGTTTGTCAGTATCCAAGCCCCCTCCACATGGACAGAGAACTTTTGTATGTGTGTTTCTTCCCTTTAATAAAGTTTGTTACTTGTTGCTTTCAGCTGTGGCTGAGGTTTTTCCTGCCTTTTCATTCCTTCTGAAGAAACAAACCTGACCACGACCCCTAGGAGATCTTCCATAGCTAGACTGTAACACTTTCATTTAGCTTAATCTTCTTAAGGCTCATCCATATTCTCCCTACTTCTTTTTTAAGACAAAATACAATTTTAAATACACATAGAATGATAGAATATATTTGATAAAAATCATATATATATATATGC
>NW_008337804.1:1799869-1817947 GCF_000622305.1 Nannospalax galili | reverse complement strand
TTATAGGCATATACCTGTCTTCATATTTTTTTGCTAATATCTAGAAAAAAAATTGTTGATCATGTAAGGAGTTTAGTTTTGATCGCTTAAAGGATCATGTTATTTATCACAATGGCTCCATCATTTTTCATTCCTATTAACAACGCAGAAGCTTTCTGATTTCTCTTTATTCTTATAGACAGTTGTTCTCTTCCTCTCTCTCCCTTGACTATATATATATATATGATTTAAGAATACATCATACTTTTTTCTACCACATTATCATAGATTCATGATGTGGACAAATTTTTCATGTGCATAATGCATAGTTCCATATCATAAAGTGTTCAAATGTCTTTGAAGTATCATATCCAGAAAATATCAAGCCCAATGCTCCTTATAGAAAATAGTGTCTCTGGCCATTAGAATCCTTCAACATCTTCTGCAGTGATCCCTGAGACATGGAAGGATAGGGTATGAAATAGGTGTGAGCATTCCACAGTCTCTTATTTTCTGTGAATTGACCAGTTGTGAATCTCTGCACTAATCACCATGTAAAAGAAGATTTTCTGGTGAGAGCTAAGAGGTGCGCTAATTTAAGACATTAGGCTTTGGCTTGATATTATAAGGATAATGGTAGTATGACCTATGTGTATGCTGAGTCCATTTAGAAGTGCTAATGAGTACCTATGTTTAGGGTTGCTCACTTGGGACTGAATAACTTCTCAGGGAGCTAGTGCCTGTAGAAAACTGCTTCTCCCTCCTGTATCATCCATTGATTGCCTGTAGATCTTCATCTTGATGTGGGAACCTATGAGCAGTCAACTGGTTTTGTCATTATGCAGATCTTTTTAAAGCTAACTTACTAGTGAAGATTTCATTGGTAGGGTTTCCCTATCATTTCTAGATTGAATTAACTAGCAGCCATGTTCTTGGCTCTTAGAGTCTTTTAGCTTCCTCTTCTACAATATTTCCTGACCTTTAGCTGTAAAGGTTGCATTTTACAAGTATCAGTTGGGGCTAGGAACCTCACAGTCATTTATTCTGTACATCTGACCAGTTGTGGAATTTGGTAATTGTCTCCATCTTTTGTATGTAGAAAGGGTGATGAGAAGTACATATGACTGTATATGTAAGTATATATATTTAGAATAGAGTAAGAAATTATGTTATTCTAGGGAAGTGACAGAGTGGATTCTTCTCTAGAGTCTATGACCATTCCAGCCATGTGTGCTTCACTGTTTAAACTACCTCAGGTGAATTCCCACCCCTTGACCATGCCTTAAATTCAATTAGATGGATATTGTTCACATCCGAAATGAAAGTGCCACTACTGAACTAATAGAGATGATTATTGGGCCAGTCGTTTTTGTAGGTTACAGGATTTCCAGCTGGGTAGGACCACTGATTGGTTTTCTCTGTTGGCAACTTTCATATTATCCTCTGATACTGTGAGAGCTAAACTTCAGGGAGGAGGCTTCCAGGTTAGTTCCAGCTCAGTTGCTCCAAGTCCTGTTTCTAAACGATGTCATATCTTCAGCAATAGGGCCTTACCTTCCTATTCTGGGAGGCAATCAAGGGCATGTGTATAGCTGAAGGCTATCTAACAAAAAATAGAGCACTGGGCAGGGGAAACTTCCCTTTGAGCTGTTGGTCAGAGAAGTCCAACAGACTCCCGTAATAATACAGCCATTTAATTTTTTAACCAATGGTCACCAAAATATACATTGGAGAAAAGAAAGCATGTTCAACAATGGTGCTTATAAAACTGTATTGCTATATTTATAAGATATGGATTAGATAAACATCTTTAGGTTCATGACAGACTTGTACGTGGATGTATAAATTAAATATGTTCAATTTTGCTTTAAAATCCATAAAAATACTACAAAAATATTTTTCATTCTTTCTAGAAACTAATATTTTGTTGTATAAGTAAAAACTATAATTTAAGCCGTGGATTTACAAGTACAGCTTTCCTTTACTTGTTTCATAAATTCCACCTCTGATGAAGTAGTCCTGGTATAATTCAATGTGAACATAATTTTAGACATATTAGATATGGATATATGACATCTGGTTGCCAGGAAAACACTTATGAAATCAATCTTCCATGCCTTCTTTAAACCATGTATGCAGATTATTACTTTAATAAATTATAATGCTTTATGATCACCTGTGTTCCAAATAAAATACAATCACTCCCTAGAGAGCTGCTAGTTTTTAATTATACTTATCTATGTTTGACATCCAGCCTACAAGTCAGAAATATTGATGCATAAATTATTTCTCCAATTTATTACTTTGCTTTTTTCAACCATAGTAAACAATAGACATTTTAAAAAGTACTACATACATATTAAGAAAGAACAACAGCGAGAGAAATCCTAGAAATTCCTGGTAGTTTTTATTAAAGTTATTCAAGTGAGCATTAGTTTTCCACAAATCCTGTTAAATTTATAAGTCTGATTATTTGAGTTTACAATGTACTTTGACAACTTCTGGGTATCCAAAGTAGATAACTTATTTACTTGTAAAAAAAATCACTGATATAATTTGATACTTTAAAATATAGATCTTAAGTTTCTTTGAATACAGATCAATTTAGAAGAAAGAGAGAGAGAGAGAAAGAAAGAAAGAAAGAGAAAGAAAGAAAGAAAGAAAGAAAGAAAGAAAGAAAGAAAGAAACCCAAAGGAAATGCAGAGTACTTAATACTAGTAACATCTGGAATGAAAATGATACCATATGTTACAGATGGAAGACTAGTAAGGACCAGTGAATTTAAAGCTATTGTGTCAGTAATTTTCCAAACTAAAGCACAGAAAAAAAATACTGACCTAAGACATTTACAGTCTTAAAATACAAGTATTTGAATTTTGAGAAAGCAAAGAGAAGAGGCTTTTAAAAATTGGATAACAAAGTTGCCCAATTGTAAGTTCGTTTGTTCAACAAGAATAACCATCAGACTTACTTTGATCCTCGGAATTCAAGGTGAAAAAATAGAGCTGATTCCTGCCAGCTGTCCTCTGACCTCCACCATGCACCATGGTGTACACTTCATACACAGACACACAGACACACAGACACACACACACATACACACACACAGATACACACACACACCACGCAAATGCACATATAATAATGGTATTAAAAATAAAAGTTCAATATTTTTAAATTTGAAATGTTTTTATTAAAGTCAAGAATGTATATCTCTGAGCTACACTAATTCAAATCACAACACAAGTAAGACAGTGGTACTGAAAAATATCTTGATTAAACTGGGATAAAATAAAATGTTATTAAACAGTACTCTCAATGACAAAGAAAATGAAAGCATATTTTAGAGGGTGGTGCTCATGAGACCCTCCCGTTTACTGCTATTGATAGATTCTGTGAGAGGGCGGGAATCATTGTTGTCAGTTGTAGACCCACTGCTGAGCCCAGTAGCTTTTAAAGGATAGCTCCAAATTCAGTGTTCACAGGATAGCCCTTGTAAAGCTCAGTGTGACAAAATAAAATTAAAATACGTGAATGTGAGGAGAGGTATTTGTAGAGAGATGGGGATGAGAAGTCAGAGTTGTCAGTATTCACTATACTATACTTGTGCAAATTTTTCTAAAAATAAATTTTAATTAATCAAAAAAGATCCAAAGAAAAATAACAGCAAAATTTGTCAAATTTGTGCAAGCCAGAACAGAGACAACTGGCATTTTACAAACACTGAAAGAAATGCTTTGTCAGTCTGGAATGATTACAAGCTAAAAGCCTTCCAAAATGAAGGCAAAACTCTGTATTTTTTGGATACAAAGCTAGAGTCAGCCTTTTTTTCTTTCTTTTGCCTGCTATATTGAAATATCAGAGCTCAACTGACATTTATTTTTCACCTTCTCCAATTTTCATCAGAGACTGTAGAGCTGCTTAATTTTTTCCTGATAAGGTCTCTTGGCTCACAGACAGTTCCTGTTTTTCTTGCTCATGCATAGTGCATCTTTGCACATGAAAGTTATCTGCTATTAGTACCATTCCTTCATTATCTCATCTAAACTCAATAATTCATCATGGGCTCTGTTTCTAGATATTGTAACATTGAGGGGAAAGGTTCAACATACTAATTTTGCAAGAACTTAGTTTACCATATATATTAATTTTGTTCAGTCAGGCACCAAAATAAATGCTAAAGAAAGGCTGGGCTTATGGTTCAGTTAGCAAAGTGTTTAGTGAGAAAGATTAAAGGCCTGAGTTCAGATCCCTAGCACCAATGTAAAAGTGGAGTAGTGTTGAATGTGTTTTTAACCACAGTGCTGGGAGGCAGAGACAGGAGGTCTTGGGCTTGTTGCTCAGTCAGTGTAGCCAGTCATGGAGATTCAGATTCAGTGGGAGATCCTGTCTCAAAATATAAGGTGGAGGGTACTTGAAGAAGACATCAGACTTCAATCTCTGGCTTCCATACATGTACACACAGTTGTATCTGCACTTGCATATACACATGCACATACCCACATGAGAATTTATACACAGCTATATTACATACAAACATACACTAACACACATGCACATACTCACATGAAACTGTAAGGACAGAGACACCACGCAAACACATATACGCATGCACACAAACACACATAAACGTGCACACACATATACACCACACTCACGCATGCACACAACCACAAAAATATTAAAAGAATTATTTCAAGCATAAGAATTATATTAACTTGTGGGGTGTGGTTGCAGAAAGTGGGGCAGAAGATCTCCATGAGGCAGAAACAAGCCTGTTCTACATAATGAGTTCCAATTCAGCAGAGCTACAGGGAGACCATGCCTCCAAAAGAAAAAAAACAAAAAACACGAAAAACACAAAAACAAAAAAATCCGAAAACCCTAATTATATTGACTGGAAATTAATTAATTTTTGCATGAAAACTGAGTAATGTGTTGATAAGGTCTTACCTTTTCTATTCTTTAATTACTGTGTTTAATACACTTGGATCATTTACTGAAAAAATTGATCTCCTCTTCAAAACAAAGTGCAGAAAATGAAATCAACATTTATATCCAGAAAATTATAATTATATTATTATATAAACATCTCTATTTCCTTTTTAATCAAATTGGTTGTTGAGTCTAATTGATGTATTCTGTTAGTTATTGCATTATTCATTAATGTGTATGTATCTAAGTGTGTAATTAAGAAAAATATTGTATTGATTGCTCAGCAGTTAAGAACACTAGTTGATCTTGCAGAAGGCCCGGGTTCGAATCCCAGTACCCACATGGCAGCTAACAACTGTCTGTAACTCCAGTTCCAGGGGATCCAACAGCCTCTTCTGTTGTCTGTAGGCATTGCATGAAACGGGTGCACTTACCTACACATAAGCAATACACACATACACATAAAATAAAATTAAATAAAACTTTTTTAAAATTTGTATTGATTCTATGAGAGTGTCATACAATGTATTTTCATCCTATCTAGACCATCTTTCCCATTTCCACACCTAGCTTATTTTTCCCCCGATCTCATGGCCTCTATTATTACTTTTCTTTTTTAAAAAATATTTTATTTATTATTTTTATGTTATGGGTATGAGTGTATTGCCTGCATGTGTGTCAAGTGCACCCATGTCGTGCAATGCCCGCAAAGATCAGAAGAAGGCATCTGATTCCCCTGGAACTGGAGTTTAAGATGGTTCTTAGCGACAATGTGGGTGCTGAGAATCAAACCTGGGTCCTCTGAAAGAGCATTCAGTGCTCTTAACCACTGAGAACCTCTCCAGCCCCCTATTTTTTTAAGGGATATGGAGTCTATTTTTTTCCCTAAATTCTTGTTTGTGGAGGTCCATTCCTTGGATACTGGTTAACCTATCTGGCATCACATTTTTAAAGAAAACTGACTCTCCATCACACAGCAGACTTCGATTCCCTACAGTGTCTAGACACCAAACAAGACCTGTGCATACCCAAGCCAGAAGAAAATCACAGCATAGATGTGGGAGTTGGGCAAGAACCCCAGTCTTGGTTGACTGTGTAGTGCTTTTTAATCAAATTAGTTGCTAGTCTAATTGATGTTCCTTTTCACGAGATTTACATTATTATATATTTATGTGTGTATTTCTGAATATGTGCCTGTGTTCATGAATGTAGGTGCCTTATGGGGCCAGAAGACATCATAACCTCTTGAACTGGAGCTACAAGAAGTTGTGACAGACCAGTAAGTGATGGTAACCAGTGAGCAATCTCTCCAGCTCTTGTGTATCTTTATTATATCACTAATCTGTCTACTTATGCTCATTAAAATACTATTTTTAGTAACAGTCCTTGTGCCTACCTTTAAAATTCTGTCCAATCTCATGTTCATTTATGCCCCCATCACTTTGATTTTCCAAGTTCCTTCCCCATCTCTAAGGTGTTTTTTATATGTCTCTTTTCCTTCACTTAAAACCTTTTTCTCCTCTTATCACTGCTCAATCTCTTATAGTAATTTTTCATCAGCTACATTCATTGAAGTATCATACATTTTTATTCCCTTTTCAACTTATAACTCATTTTGCTACTCTTACTTGATTTGTTCATGTATTTGTTCATTATTTTCAGCTTTTTCCCTGATCTGCCAAGGACAAAGGTAGTAACTTTAAAATCTATTTAACATTTGGTTAAACTAACTAATCAACTATTGAGAAACGGTTTCTTTCTGTATCTTTCTAGTCATGACTCCTTTATTCTTTCATATGAGAAATTTTGATATGCAGTTATTAATTATATCACATGTATGAATACTGCATTTGTTGAACCTAGCTGTGCACATAGAAAGCCCAACCTCTCCTGCACTCACAGGTATGCGTACACATACACACGATCGCATGCGTGCAAAATATTTTGGTTTATTCTCTCCTCAGCTTCAAACTTATACACAATTCCATAGGAAACTTCCTTAATTCTTGTCTTGCCCCCAACCAAGACTGTAGGTTATAATCTTTTATGGACTTCCATAAAGCATTCTGTTTTATTTTACTTCAACATAGAATATTGAAGAGCCAAATTATTTATCTGCACACAGAAGTGTAAGCTCAGGAAAGATGTTTGTTCACTCCTTTGATTTCTACTTTTCATTCTTGGTACTGTGTCTAGGAAGCAAACAGCAAATACACAATATTTGAGAACAACCTAACTTTTCTTCTCATCTTCCCTTCATTATAAGAAAGCAGATTCAGTTGGGCTTATTTTCTATTCTGAGGATTAACAATATCCATCTCTCCTTGCCTTTCTGATATAGTTCCCTCATTTTGGTACAGTCTAGAATTTCTTCCCAGAGATATAGTTATTCTCATTTAAAAACAAAGCAACTTGAAACCAGAAATGAAGCTTTATTCTTTTGTTCCGTATCCATTTAATAGTTTACCTATAGTGAAATATTCTCTATCTTGCATTTTTCTACATGTACCATATTTATGAATTGCAGTTGATTGATTTTCACTAGAGTTAAATTTTATTTGAAATATCCTTCTCTTTTCTTCAAATTCTTGTATTACTTAGCTTATTAACTCTAGGAAAGAGCTTAGCCAGTGTGAATAAATCACTGAAATACACCTTTCTAGGTGTGGATATTGTTAGGGTCCGTGACTCGGTGGGTCTCTTCTGGAGAACAAATGCACGAGTATGGAGATGCAAAAATCAAGCAGAGTTTTATTAAACCAGCTAGCTAGGGCTGACCGTCCTTCCAAGACACGCAGGTCTGGTTAGAGCAATCGACCCTGAGGCAATTTTAGGTAAAGATTATATAGGCTCCCACAATCGTTACACTAAAGCCCGCGTTCATACAGCCAATAGTTTCAAAGCAAGCATTTCATAAACCAATAACTTTAAAACAAGAAAAATGTTACAACTCCCTTCAGGTGTCTCAATCGGGGAGAGATCGTTGGTATGTGCCTGGCACGACTCTTTTCTGTTATCTTGTGTAAGCAGACATGTCTACGTGACATGACACAGATCAGGTCAGGCTCCAAGGGGGGAGGGCTGTAGCGATTGCCCCTATCTCCGGATGCCTGTGTCTCCAGTTGAGTTAATTGGTTACAAGCAGTAAATTTAAACAAGTAAATTCAGGCAGTAAATTCAGACAAGCAGTATATTCAAACAAGCAGTAAATTCCTCTTTCCCTAACAATATTCATTCTATGGACTACAGACTGTGATAAAATCAGTTCATATGGAAGCAAATCTTCACCATATGAGCTGGGTATTTACCTTAGTGAGAGATCACTTGCCTAGTATGTGCAAGGCCATGGATACAATACCCGAGGCCAAATAAAATAAAATGTAATAAAAATATTTACTGGAGATTCCCTGCCTGAAGTTCCAGCTGCCTGGCCTGCTCTGGTCATGCAGATTTATGCACTGCCCAGAGGAGTATGTTCCTCCAGACTTGGAGTTCCCACAGACCTGTGAGTTGAGGGTGTAGGTCAGAGTTCTACCTTGAGTGTCTTTTCTAAGGAGTAGCTCATTTTGTTTTGAGGCAGGATTTCTCATTGTCATGAATCCACAGTTCCAGAGTTTGGCTAGGCTGACTGATCACAGACCCCTGTAGATCCACCTTGTCTGGCCCCCTAGTTCTGGGATCCTGTGTGCACTTCACCATACCAATATTTTTGATATGGATCCTGGGACTGAATCCAAGATGCCATAGTTATATTGCTAATATTTCTCTGTTTGAGCTATGTTTTCCTACCCAAGTTTTCCTTTTTATCTCTCCTTTTATACCACTAGTATGAAAATAGATTTTACTAAATTAATTAGAATCTTCACACACATACACACAAACACACACACAAAACACTTCTTTTTTACACAGAACAATTAATTATGCTTCATTAGAAAGGTAAATACATATTTTGTCTAATCAAAATAAATTGAAAAAAGTCAAAGATAATTTTTCTCCAATATAGTTTTTCACTCTCTTAGAAAGAGGACAAGCTGCAAACATTTACTCTCCTAATTTTCTAAACAAAATTGCATGATAACACTATGTCAATGAGAACATCAACATGCTTTACAGAAAGGAAAATATATAAAGGCTTTCTAGTAAATTCCTATTTCTTTGACTTTGCTTATTTTGGTACTTTTAGGTCAGAAAGGTTAAGAAAAAAGGCACATAATTTAATACCTTTAAATTAAAGCTAAAATGAATGGAGATTACATCAAAGAATATATTTAATTATACTGAATATATTTATCCCTTTCAAACTACCTATTAAGAAAATTATATTTAAGTAACACAATTTTTGCTTTGATCAATTTTTAAAGCTTGTTATAGCTTGAAACAAAAATTTAAAATATTGGAATGTCTGTTTACAATAATCTAGGCTGCTTAGTACCAGGATCACCTCTGAAATTCTCCAGCTGTCACCATGTAAGCAAGCACTCCTGATGCATGAAAGAACATCAGTTACAGCTACTGTGACCTCATCTGTCAAAGTGATATCTCAGTTACACAAAAACTTCCATCTCCATCAGAAATCCATTAGCCAGTGATCCTAAATAACAGAACTAACATAATGGATGGCTGAATCCTGGAGGCATTTGAGGATCACTGAAAAGGCTGACTAAGCATGAACAGCAAACTGACTAGAACCAAGATGCATGATAAAGTTTACAACTCAGATAAAGTTGCAAATGATAGTTTAAATAAAATACTATTTAAAATAAAAGTGGATCAAAACTTGAAACATCTGAATATAAAATTCTATTTTGGCAGATGTGTGTTAAATTACCGTTCCAAAAGAGAACAATACTAAAAGAAACTTGGGCTTTTTGAGTTTACAAATCTGAGCTCATCTCATGCAGCCCTACAGCAGCTCCCTGAGGAAGATACTTCATCATACTCTTTTGAAATGTGGAAGAAGGGAGAAGCTGAGAGTTGAATGAATCAACCTACCTGACCCACCCACAAAGTACAAGGGCTAGATTGTTCCTAACATTCAGATTCCAATAAATATGTCTATGTCTCTCCTCAAATTACTGTCTTTTAGGACAACAATTAGTATAATTTGTTTGGCAATGTGATGTTAGCTTTTACTACCTTAAACTAAAATAATAAATATGTATAAAAATTCCCTTTTCACTCCATACTCATCTACACGTGTGTGTGTGTCTGTGTGTGTGTGTGTGTGTATGTGTGTATGGGTATAATCATACTCAAACAATTTTCCTCAAGACTGTAGTGCATTCATGCCTTTTATTATAAATGACTAGAAATTTTAATATTGAAAATATTCATATATGTTATAGCGTGCAATTCTATATGTATAGCATTCAATTACCCCGACTGACGTAGTTGGGGTAAATAATATTACCATATTATTGTACTTGGTCTCACTGTATTTCTAGCTGGCCTGGAAGTCACCATATAGACAAGGAACTCACTGAGATCCACCTGCCTCTGCTTCCCAAATACTGTCATTAAAGATATGTGCCACCACACCTGACTGAGGGTTTTTCTTTAATAATGATGTTTTATTATGTGAATATCAGGTTCATATCAGAGTATTTTGTATGGTCCAGCTTTTTCCAAAATCCCTTAGGGATTTTAGAAAACAAGCTGATATTTTTTTAATGCATCAATTCACAGACAAGGTCAAGAATTTCATATCATTTAACAGGTATATTGGTATCACAAATATAAAACGTACTAAAAGCCAATATAAATCTTACAGAAATTCTTATGTTTTTATAAATTCTTTATACACGTTATAATAAAATGATAAAATGAGAAGGCAATAAATACTGAGGTTTGTCAAATGAACTCAGACATAGTTTTAGATAATTTTATTTCAAAGGAATTGTATACACATTATTTCTGAAGGAGGAAAATAAGTTACCATAATTACCTAACTTTTTTTATTATAATCTTCAAGTTTAAAGATCAAAAGAACAAATCCTTAATCTGTTAATATGAATTCACAGTTATATCCCCTTTAGCTCCTTCACTTATTGTTCTAGTTGAAATTTCAGGCACTTTATTAGAGAAGAATGCAGACAGTGGAAAATTTTGCTTGGTCCTGATTTTAGGAAACAAATGTTGAGTGTTTCTCTGTTTACTAAGATATCTATTTGAATCCAGGTAATAATTTTATTTTGTAGGTCATAATATAATCATTCATCATAATAAATTTAATGAATTATAAATTCAGAATCACAAATTGTTCTATTGACAAAGATGTTTTATTTTTCCTTCAAAAAGTAACTAATGGATGTATATTACAAAGGAAACTTTATGATTGAGTTAGTGACTGTGATTATCCTTACATATTACCATTTATAGTAATGATATATTAAAATGTATGCTAACCAATTTTTAGAAAAGATCAGACATGAACATAATTTTAATTTCAATTGTAATCTTAGATATTCAATTGTGGAAAAACAGCCAATTTTCTACATTAACAGATTTTTGCAACAGCATGATTTTTTACTTCAAAATATCCAAATATCTTCTTAAATAAATAATATGTTAAAAGGTGGACATATCTATAAAAAATAGTCTGCCTGAAGGGATGGTTCCATTTGTCTAATCTAATTGGCATCTAGATTTCTTAATAGGCTATCCTGTATAGTAGGTCTGTCAGGCAATGTGCTTTCCTTTTCTGTGTTGCACATGATAAAAATGTTAAAATCTGACATTTAATGGGAAGTATAAGTTTAGACCTACATCTGCAATGATCAGGTGAAATGAAAGAAGCAACAATTTGGAGAGCTGAAATGGGAAAGTTAATAGGAATTTTGAACTTTAAGTGTTTCTCATTGCATGTCAGTTCATCCCGCAGTTTTTGCTCATCTGCTTATATTACATTTGGTACAAGTAAGAAGGCATCTGTCAAACACTGTAAGGAAAATTCTTACAATTTGTATATGAAATAATCAAATATAATATATACTACCCCAATTCACTCAAATACATTGCTTATAATCATTAATGAAAATAATAAAATGTCACTATATTTAGCTCTTTCTGTAATTTTTTTAATTCTTTGTAAAATTTCAAGCCCCATCTGTAATCATTTATTTTATTGTTATGAAGATTCCTTTACCTGCAGTTTAAAAATAGATCCTTGTTGACAAATCCAGATCTTTTTTCTAAGTCAGAGAATGTTTTGATTTCTTTTTTAATTAAGAATTATATTTGTTGTATATTGAACACTAGATAGACAGTTGTTTACTTCCATAACATGAAAATAATGTCCCATTTATTTTGTTCCTTTATTTTCTGATGTGAAATTTATGTTTATTTAAATTATTTTCCTGGTCAGAAAGAAAGCTACCATTCTTATAGTTTTCAAGAATGTATTGTTGCCTTTACTGTTTAAAAGTTTGACTATTACATGTGATATAGATTTGGAAGTGCTTTAAAGAGTTTTCATCAGTTGCAAACACTTAAGAAAAACAATTTAATGTAGGAAAAGTCTAATTTGCCTCACACATTTGTGTCCATGGTAAGCTGGATATATTATTTATGCCTGCTGGTGAGGATAAAAGTTATGGAAGAGGGCACAGAGCAACAGAACTGCTCAAGTCAAGGGACAAGAATTGATAGAGGAAGGAATGGACAGAAACAAAATATTAATTTCCAGAATACATATGTTCCTCCCAATATTCTCTACTCTTAAATTGACACAAAATCATGAATTCGTGAAGGGATGCATATGTTGAGTAAAATAGAGTCTCAGGTTCTAGATAGCTTCCAACAATTTGTTCTACCAACTGATGACCAAACAATGACCATGTGAATATTTTGAGGGATACTATATGATCAATCCCATAATACTTAATCCATGGTTTCTAAGAGCTCAGACTAATTCATTAACATGAAATATATTTATTTAATCTCCAATTGTTCCCAAATTCTCAACTATTCAAAGATTGTTCAAAGTTTAAACTCTAAAGTCAAATGAAACATTCAGTTGTAAACCCCTGTTTAAATAAAAATAGAACCTTACACATTTGCAACATGCAGAGGCACAAGCAAACCATTCCCATTCATAAAAAAGTGGTTACAGAGAGATAAGTAACAAATCAAGGTGGACATTCATCAGGGTAAGCATTAGATCCTTTAGCTGCATGCCCATCATACAAGGCATATTCAACAATTCTTGGGCATTCCCATACTCTAGCCTTGCAGGCAGCAAGTCACATGGCCTCCTCTGGAGCTAACTCTGCTCACGGCCTATGATTTCTGTTGCAGACATTCCAAGCTCTTCACATTTCCGTCCACCAGATACAGGATAAATCTTGGGGGGTGCTTTTCATCACCATAGCATACCTGAGGCAAACAACTTAAAGGAAAAAATACTTATTTTAAGCATGTTTTCATAGGTTTCATTCCATGGAGACTGGCTGCACTGTTTGGTCTGTGAAAAGCACAGCATCATAGTGGAAATGGAATAGAGAAATACAGGTGCTCATTTTATGGTGGTCTGTGTCTAAGTAAAAGCACAACTCTCACCTCAAAGGGGATAAGAGACAATTTATTCTGGATCCAAATATGAGTGACCATGGCCTGTGAACATTTGTTTAGATCATCTCTAACTCCACGGCCTAACTTAGTAATAGTTTCATGAAGTTTTATAGTAGCAGAACAAACAAACCCAAAAATCAACATGATTTACAGACACTTTGGTGAAAACATCAGAGAGTGGGTTTATAGCCAAGCAGGGTGAATTCTGCTATAGGTCTTAAATTATTTCTGACAGTCTTCTCAGTCCTTGGGTTGGAAGCTGGTGACCAGATAAGTTAAAATATTCCAAAAAGTTTTTATCTGTTAGTGACAAGATGTCAGATACAGAAATGCATAATGAATGGTGATTTATGGCCATAAGATGAACCAAGAATAACAGTAATTAGGCTCTGGACCTGCAACATCCCAAACTCTCCATGGTCACTGAAGTGCTAGTGAGTTGATCAGACTTGCGGGGGATGGAAAGTTGTTCCCCCCATCCCTCCCCCTGCCCCGAACTTTCTTTCACAGTTGGCCACTGACAGATGTAAAAGTGGCTAGGGAAAAGTAACTATTTATGGGGTACACATGCAGTGACACTATATAAGTGACCCAAAGTCCCAGTAAAGTCATCATATTATGAGTTTATCAATGTGCTAATCCATCTTCAGGATGTACCTAATCACTTCTCAGTGATTGGTTACATCAACTGGGAGCCAATCCTTCAACACATGAGCCTTTTGTAAGACTCTTCCTAACTAAAACATAACAGAGGGCCTGTCTTACTTGAGGGTTTTTGCAGTTTCATAAACCCAGATGTGCTTATTCTGCTTTATTTAGTGATTTGAAGTCTTTATTTCTACTAATAGTCTTTTAGCCCCTCTCTTCTATAAATATCAACACAGGAACAAATTGGTACAAATAGCACATAGAGTGCTATTTTTTTTAATGTTTACGTGGTCTTTGTACTGTTATTTTTAATATACAATTTTCATTTCCTGAAGATTGCATAATTTTTTTTCAATGAAACATATTTATTGAAATAATTCTATGGTGGCCATCTTAAAATATTTGTCAGGCGGTGTAAGATATTAGTCAATTTATATGTTACTGATTTTTATACAAAAATTGATTTGGGTTGTATCATGGACACTTACAAATTATTTTAGAGAATGTATGATCCTTATGAAATTCTCCCTGTATACAACCACCTGGTTTGGTTCAGTGTGTAGTTTCTGCCATATGTTCAACCCCTATTTCATGTCTGATTTGCTCTTAATGCTTCACCAGATCATCTGGTAGAATCCCAGTGGTTTCTGTTGGCTTAATGGCAAATTGTCTCCCATTACTACTAGGTGTAGCATTAGAGGAATTAGATGCTCATCCTGCCAAATAGATCCATAGGCATATTTCTAGCTGTTAGATGTTTGTAATTTCCACTTTCTTAAAATGTTTTTATCCTTGTAACCAGGGATATGCGGTCCCTTCCCTATACAATCTATGATACTGAAGTAAGGCAGAAAGAACTATTTGGCATTGATCATCTTTTGTTTCTTCATTAAGAGCCAATAATGACAAGTTCATTACTCTGTGTTGCTGTATAGACAGTGCTACAGTATTGGACTTGACTCATCTTTTACTGTGGTAAGGAGAACTGAAATATCTTGGGTTTTAGATGCTTTCTGCTAAAAAAATGGAATATCAGTGGAAGCCAGACCTTATGTGAATTCAATGTTGATCAAGAGGTCTGCCCTTTCTGCATGTCATGGAGTTTGTAGGGTATGGCTCTCTACATATATGGGCATTGCCTCTGTTGGAGACTTAGATTAGGCCTGCCATATCTGTTATGGATGGATGGAAGCTATAACTTCACCTCGTGTGGGAAATTCCTAGTTTAGAGTATATCAACTTTGCTGTTACCATGCAGTGTGAGGAAGAATGGATGGATTTGCCTGGATTTCAGGAGAACTGCCCAGCTCCATCATTGATCCTATATACATTTTAATGCGAAGCAATTTCCTGAGTCAGTTTTGCTGATGTCAAATCTTAGATCAGTTACATCACCTGGTGGCTTTTTACAGTTGAGAGATCATCTTACTTCTTCTCTGAAGGCACTAGACTCGTTGGGATCAACAATCCCTCTTACTAGTGGAGATGGGTCATGAATTGCTTCTCTCTGAATAAAATCTAGTGTTTTAAACAGTCTCCATCTCACTTTGTTTAGTTTTGTCTGCTTCTTTGTCTGATTTTGTCTGATTTTGCTCCTAGTACTGTTTTGGAGGTTTTACAGATCCTGAATTTTATAGGAGAGTAACAAGAAGATAAAACAAATGAAAACCTATGAAATATTACAGTAACAACTTTCAAGTCACTAGCTCACTAGTCCTTTCTACTTCACAAAGTCCTTCTACATTTCTCATATTATATTTTGAATATTTATTAGAGCTAGAGAGCTGGCACAGTGGTTAAAGGTTCAAGCTCACAACAAAAAGACTAGAACATTCAGTTAAATGAAAATTTAAATACAGGAAAAGTTGGGTTTATGCTGTTTGGTTTAGTTATGAACACCTAAATGAAGTAAAATTTATTTATAAATTCAAGTGTAGTTCTTTAAAAAATCCTTTCTAAACCAGGCATGTTGGTACACGCATTTAATCCCAGCACTTGGGAGGCAGAGGTAGGCAGATCTCTGGGAGACCCTGTCTCAAAAAGAACAAAAGAAAAAAAAATCCTTTCTAGTATCTTCTTTCTTTCCCACTTCCTTTCTTCATTTATTTCTCTTTTTTTCTATTTTTTAATGAGAGAAAGTGTCACACTTTAGCCCAAACTGCCCTAATCACAGGGCAGTCTTCCTTTCTCAGTCTCCTAGGTGCTGGGGTTACAATTATGAATTAACCACTTTGTTTCTTTCCATAGATTCTCTGATCCCCTTCCTTCCAAGAAAATGCTTTTATTATAGAACCTCCCCTTGCTTTTCAAATGATTTATTTTGCTGTACAATTTATTAAGTTCTGTGCTTACACAAGCACATCATTTTGTTTTATTTTCATGGACACCTCACAAGTCCGTTAACAAGAAGTTCTGATAACTGATTCTAGTTCTGTCTGAGCCTCCAACATAGGACTTTTCTAGGTTATATAAAAACTTTATAAAACACCCTTATTATTTCCTTATATTTACTCTTCTAGGATATATTATTAATAAACTTTTAATGAAGAAAAATAAGAATTTCTAAGCATGGATATGAAAATGTTCTAATCTCATATATTATTTCTTGTTTGCTGGATATAAAGCTATAAGCTAAAAGCAGTTGTGGGCACCTTTTAGTGGTTCAGCTGAGATGTGTTATAGTATACGTCAATCATATTTTAAGGGTGACTATGTTTATTATTACTTTCAGAGAGAAAAACAAGTGTTGAAATGCTAAATTTCAGGAAAATATCTTGATAAATATTTACCAATTCAGTACATCTTATCGTTTAGCCCAGGATTTCTACAATATACAGGTGGACCAAGCATCCTCAGCACTTTCAGGAGATAAGTATTGTAATAATATAATTAATTAAAAATAATTTTAATTCCACACTAGTAAGAGAAATCTAGATATGGAAAAATCATGAAAAAGCTGAAAATCTCTGTCTTATGTATGACACAAAATAATTGCTGTTCTTTCCTAACCAGGGCCTTCTTTCTGGTAATTTCCAGGCTATAAAGTGTTACTTTGAACATCACTAGCCTTGTCATCCTTGTTTTAATGTCATTCCAAAATATTAAGGTGTTTTATTTCTTTAATACATATTTTTTTTTTACCTTTATAGCCTTTACATTATGATGCTTAGAATGACTTAGCTCCATTTTGACTTATAACCAAATAGATTTTAAAATGTACATCAATACTCCTACCTTAGACTGCAATAAATTAGTTATGGGCTGGGTATGCAGGTTGGAGATCATTTCCCTGACATGAGCAAGGTCATTAGTTTGAATGAATGAATGAATGAATGACACATAAATGAAATCAGTTTTTCTTTTTCTCTCCCAAATGTCGTGCAAAAGTTTTGTGCCATAACCCTAATTCCCTCTGAACTATTAACAACTGATGCACTCTGGAGGAGAGAAAATCATTGTTTTCTGTTGTGTAGAAATGAGTGTGCACAAAGGCATTTCACTGGAAAGGTTCAAACTTGTAACTCTACAGTCTGTTCTTATGAAAAACATATGGTCCAAGTGCTTTGCACACAGGACCTGAAGAAATCAAGCTGGTACTGACCTGGAAGTTTATTCAGTGATGTCAGAAGGTACTATGCAAAAGAACAAAGAAATCAATAATCTTTACCCAAGTGCACATTGATGGCAGGGATGAAGGTGAGATCAGGTAGTTGTGACAATGTTTGCTTTTAAAGAACACCAGAGATATCAGCTATACAACATTTTAGTGCTGTGCATTTCTAACTTAAATATTTTGGATAATTCATATTGATAAAATATTCTATTCTGATTTCCTCCTTTGTTATAAGTTTAGCATGTGTCTGTCACAATATATTTCCTTTAAAAAATCAAAACTAAATTGTGCTTATTATACACTGAAAATAGAATTTTCTCCTCTCTAAATT